>NC_044562.1:113893323-114223406 GCF_007565055.1 Rhinopithecus roxellana | reverse complement strand
AACACTAATTTTATACTACCTCTTCTAGAAACAAAAGAGACTTCCCAACTCATTTTATGAGACCAGTATTATCTCGGTATCAAAAACAAAGTACAAAAAGAAAAACACAGACCAGTATCTCTCATTAACCTAGGTGCAAAAGTCCTAGACAAAATTTTAGCAAAGAGAACCCAACAATATATTTTTTAAAAGAAAAAGTATTATATCACAGCAAAGTGGGATCTGCTCCAGACATACATGGCTGTCTCAAGATTCAAAAATCAACCACACAATCTAACAAATCAACAGACTGAAAGTAAAAAATCATATGGTCATATCAGTGGTTGCAGAAAAAACATTAGATAAAATTGAATACCATTCATAATAATTAAAAAAAAAACTATCAGTACACTAGGAATAGAATGGAACTTAATGTCATAAAAAGCACCTACCAAAAAACCTACAGTTGATGACGTCATATGTAATGGTGAAACAACAAATGTTTTCAGTGAGCTCAGAAACAAGTCAACAATTTCACTCTCACCACTCTAACATAGAACTGAAACACAGTACTGCAATTTGTAACTACTGCAATAAGGCAAGGAAAAGAACTTAAAGGCTTACTGTCTAGAAAATAAAAAATAAAACTGTCTCTATTTGCAGATGACATGCTGGTATATGGAGGAATTCCGAAGGAATCTTTAAAAAAAAAAAAAAAAAAAAAAAGCAGCAGCAGCAGCCCCGAACTAATAAGTGAATTAAGTAAGGTCACGGGATAGATGAACAAGACACAAAAATCAATTGCATTTCTATTTGGTGACAATGAACAAGTGAAACTAAAATTAAAAATGCAACACCAGTTACGGTTGCTCCGAAGAAAAATAAAATCCTGAGGTATAATTTAACAAAACATGTATAGGATCCCTATGATTAAAATTTTAAAATGCTGATGAAAGAAGTCAAATAAAACCTAAACATTTGGAAAGACAAACTGTTCATGGATTGGAAGACTGAACGTAAAGATGTCAATTCTCCCTAAATTGATATATAGGTGTAATGCGATTCATATCAAAATCTCAGCAAGTTTCACTGTAGATATAAACAAGTATATTCTAAACTTTTTTGAAAAATAATAATAAAGTGGGAGAAATCACTCCCCACTTTCCCGACGTTAAGGCTTACAGTGTAGCTGCAATAATAAAGACAGAAAGGTACTGACAAAGGGACAGAAACATAGATCAGTGAAAAAGATACAGGACCCAGAAAGAGAACCACACACAAATATGTCTAATTCGTTTTTGACAAATAAGCAAAGGCAATTCAATGGAAAAGGGATAGCTTTTCCAATAAATGGAGCTGGAGCAGTCAGACATGGTTCAGGCAAATACATTTTGAATATCCTCACTCTATTATTCCAGTAGTTCTGGACAGCCCAGCTCTTGTAGAAAGCCTCCCAGGAAAACCTCTCATATGGTGACAATTTCCAAGTTTTCTCAAGGTATGCATAATAAAATCCTAAAAATCTTATAATCAGGACTCCTCCTTCTCCCAAAGTGCACACTTCTTGTAATCCAATGTAACTGTTTTATATTTACTCACTGATTTTTAAATAAGTTATCTATATACGTTCTTCTACATGTGAGAATTCCACTGGCGTTAGATTTTAAGTGTTCTCACCATAAAAAATAAGTACTGCACATATGATGTAATAGATATGTTAATTTGTTTGATTTAGCCATCCCACAACATATACATATTTCAAACCATGTTGATAATATACACAATTCTTATTTGTCAATTAAAAATTAATTTTTTATAAAAATAATGATGGACACCTGATTTAAGGACCAGAGAAGATATATGAGTTAGAATGGCCTAAACTGACATGTCTTTATTTAGACAGAAGATAGAAGGTGGTGATAGAATGGCATGTCCTTCACCAGACTGTCAGTTTCTTGCAAGCAAATGGTGTAATATTTTCATGACTGAATCCCTAATATCTAGCACCATTCTTGAAACTCAGAAGGCATTCAATTAATATTTGGTAAATTGTCAAACAGATGTAGTCAATCAAAAAATATCTGGATGTAGCTTAACATAAAATTAAAATTTTTTTTTTCTAAACTCTTCCACCTATTACATTCTTTAATCACATTTTCACTAGTTTCCCTTCTAAAGAAACTTTTTCTTTTTCTTTTTTTTTTTTTTTGAGACAAGATCTCACTCTATAGCCCAGGCTGGAATGCAGTGGTGCAATCATAGCCTACTATAGCCTTGAGCTCCTGGACTCAAGTGATCCTCCTGCCTCAGGCTCCTAAGTAACTAGGACAACAGGTATGTGCCACCACACATTGCTAATTATTTTTATTTTTTGTATAGATAAGGTCTTGCTATTTTGCCCAGACTGGTCTTCAACTCCTGGCCTCAAAAGATCTTCCTGCCTCTGACTCCCAAAGTGCTGGGATTACAGGTGTGAGCCAAGCACTCAGACTTGTCTTCTTGTAGAGTACAGTTATAGTTGCTCAGAATGTGTCATTCTCAGTATGATGAAATACCTAATAATTTTATCATTGGCATTAAGGAGTCTTTGTGGTCTGCAGCTCTGAATTAAATAAATGTAAAACAAATGTTCCAAAAAGAAAAAAAAAAAAAAAAAAGAATGCCACTAGGGTCTAAGACTATCCATCTTACTTGAGTTCTAAACACAAACAGTACTTAACGAATGATAAAATGCAAAAACACATTACAACAACTGAATAAAAACCAACCAACTACTACTGTTTTCCCTCTACTCTTTGAAACAGGTGGATGAAATTCAAATCTTTTACAATTATCAATTTCACTACACTTTTTTCTGATTAAGATGACAATGTCTTTCACAGCCCTGTGACTAGCTCACCTATCACAATTCTCCTATGTATGCAAAAAACGTTAAGCAGAAAAATAAGAATTTTTCTGGGAACTTACAAATTTGAGGAATTTCTGGAAAAATATTCTAATGCTGTCTGAAACCATCAAAAAGTCATTGAAATATAGTATAAAGACGTATGAAACAATCTCTTTCCAACACTTGTGCCTACCACAGGCAACTTAGTCCTCTGGGAAGAGTTAATGAAGTTTCAAATGTAATAAATCCAACTTACAAAGCAATTCTTGTTTCCCTTTCACATGTCATTGCTCCTGCCACTCTGGGGACAAACCACAAGTCCAAGGTATCAGCTGCAGAAGGTGGATTAAATTGAATGATGGTTTTAATCCAAAACATCTTACAGTATAAATTTTTTAAAGTATTAAAAATATTATACAAAAGAATGATTTCAGGTAACTGGAAAATTCTGGTATAGTATAATCTTTCATGGCATCAATAAGTAAATGTATACAGAATTTTATTAGTTCAGTAAGTATTATTTAACACTCTCTCACTATGCTTAATAATCATCCTACTGCTCAGAAACTTGCAAGCTACCATAAATAAATATCAGGCAAACCTCAACACAAAGAAATCGATTTCCCAATTTTCCCCAATAACAAGTTCTTTTTAAAATTTTTACCAATTTGAAACATACAAATCTTTCCATGTATATCATACAGTCCAATATATAATTTTATTAGTCTTATGAATGTTTTAAAATCACACAGCACATAAATTTTACAAAATAACTTCATTCGAACTTTACCTACATCTTCCACAAGTATCATCATCTCATTACTTTCTGAGAAATCTGTAAGTATCATGAAGTGAATAATCTTTACTTCCATTGAAGTTGTTCTGAGAAACAATACTTTTGGAAGTCATAATACCATCATTGAAAATGTTTTTCCAAGCCAAAAATATCCATTCACATGATTTTAAGATGGTTGGTTTTTTAATAGTTCTACAGGTACATACTATGATCTTCACAAAGTAACTTCATAGATATCTCTTTTAAAAGTGATTTTAAAGGCTTTTTTCACAACAAATTATAAGAGTGTTAACTCCCTGCCCACAAACAATTTCTAATTTGTTTAAACTTTTTACTACACCCTTGTATCTATTCCCTCAGGAAACCTCTACAGACTTTTAAAACTAGTACTGACTGACATCATTTCAAGCTCATCTATCTTCTCCAAATACTATACTTCTATTCAAATTAATTGAGAGAAAGCTCAAAATATGAAAAACTTTGTAAGGATTCAAATATAAGATGACTTTTTTTTTTTAGAAATTTTTTTTTAGAGAAAACTTTCCTTAATACTGGACATATACAGATGAAGTATCATCAGTGCCTAGCACAGTACAGGAATTCAGTTAAATTTGCACTAAATCAACAATTCACAAGGCCTAGAATAGTAAGAAAAAAGAGGGCTTTACAGAGAAAATGAAACTAAAGCAGGGCTACTAAGGAGACACAGAACTATAAGTTGAACAGAGGCAGGGAAGATGAAGACCAAATAAACAAGGTTGTGAATAACCAGAGTGTTTGACAAGACTGCCCTCACTGGACTAGAGCATTCTATATTCTGTAGTATTGGGTATAGCCAGGAGAGGCTTCGAAGTCATCAAAAGAATAGAGGTAGCATTTTAAAGATTAATCAGAAAATAATGAGTAAACTGTGTTGGAACAGAACAAAACTCAGGACACTATACTAACTACCCAATAAAAACAAGAGGTATACAATATCTATGCTGATTAAACGGCCACAGGTATTAAAAGGATTGTCAAATTAGAATACAGAGATGAAGCTTTTGCTTTTCACAGTCCCTTATTTGTTTTCCCTAAGCATAAGAAAGCAAAAGATAAAAATGATTTGGTTTATTGGGTTGGGTAGTTAGCTGTTTCTAAATGTTTTATCTTACAAACTTCTGAGAAAACAAAAGTTGCTTCTATACATATTTATCCCATGTTTCACTTCATTGGTAATTCTCTTGCAATATTTTAGTCTTACTGTCATGAAACATATACTATATATTGCCCAGAATAAGTTAGACATCTTCAAAGATACCTAACATACAACAGAAAATTATTTTTGCCTACAGCCACAAAATGTGTAGAGTATCTACAAATGCCCAGGTTTTCAGATTAAAATCAGATTAAAATAGTTCTACACAGTTCTCTGGCCCTAACACATAAGATGAATTACATGAAAACAGGTACAAGTAAATACAAGTTTTACCTAGACTGTGCAAAACAGATTTCTAATATTAGATGTTCTTCTTTGCGGGGAGAAGGGATAATGTTGACTGCAGCTAGAGGCCAATACTTGAATCAGAATTTATAGGCTATTTTTTTGAATGCACAAAAACCAAAATTAGGCAGAAATTTAGAAGAATAAGAGGTAAAAGGTAAATTCTCAAAGTCAGAACAGAGCTCCTAAAAAAGACAGATTAAGGAAACAAACATGCACACAGTAGTTCCTACTAGTTCCCACTAAATCCAACCTAAAAGTGTCAATTACACTGAAAAGACACTACCTACATTAAGGTTTTTTTAGTGCTTTATCTTACTTGGGAAGATGCAGGCCCTCTTTTTAATAAAACATAAATCTGTCACAGAAAGAGTAAAAATGGATCACTTCTGCTTGCTATGAAGTTAATGTGAAATCACCTTTGAGGAACCAGCAATGTTAAGAGTGAGAAATCTGAACAAAAATAAAACAAAGCACAAAAACCTCATCACAAACATTTCCATCAAAGCAATATTTGGTCATTTAAAATCAGCTAATGAAGAAAATTAACAATACGTATTAACAATACGTATTAAGAGTAGCTTTAAATACAGTAAAAGATGGTAATCTGATAATTCATAATGACCTTAAATAACAATGGATATAGAATCATTTAACAGGCCATAATCACCAACAGTTTTTTTCATAACTATGTTGCTTCAACTTTTAAGAAGCAAGATTATGAGTATTAAAAAAAAAATCTAAAATTCTTGTTTATTACTTTTGTGTATTACGTAGTTTCTTTCCTACTTGAAAACTCATTTTGCCAGGCACAGTGGCTCATGCCTGTAATCCCAGCACTTTGGGAGGCCAAGGCAGGCAGATAACCTGAGGTCCAGCTTGGCCAACATGGTGAAACCCTGTTTCTACCAAAAATACAAAAATTAGGTGGGCGTGGTTGCAGATGTCTGTAATCCCAGCTACTCAGGAGGCTGAGGTAGGAGAATTGCTTGAACCCGAGAGGCAGAGGTTGCGGTGAGCCGAGATCGTGCCATTGCACTCCAGCCTGAGCAACAAGAGCAAAAGTCTGTCTCAAAAAAAAAAAAAAAAAAAAAAACCAACTCATTTTACTAATTTGTTTCCATACAATTATAAACACATTGAGTCTTTTGACAGGCTTTCTCTTCTGTATTGATACACATCCTAGAGGCAGTCCTTTCCTATTTGGCTGCCCTGGGTTGCTTTTAAGCATTATGAAAAGTAACACTGTTCAAAAGTTAGCAGAAAGTCCAAAATGTCCCAAAAGACTTTTGATAGACAAGTTAGATATATGAAGAAAGAGAATAAATTTTCAAATAAAATTTCTGCATTGGCCATACAACATTTTAGGCCCTGTCAATTTAATTTTTTTTTTTTTTAAACTAAGCCCCTTCCCACTACCAAACAATCACTTCTAAAGGAAAACACAAACATTGTCCGGCATTCTTCCCAGAAATTTTTTTCCTCTTCCCTGTAATATCCCATACTTAGTACTTACTATCAGTCTGACAAAACATTACAAGATTCCATCCATCTAACTAAGGTAATGTATTTCTATTACTAAACTAAAAGCACAACTAGCACAGAATAAACTAAAAACATAAACATTGTATGTTGTGGCATTAGACAATGTGCATGTGGCATGTGTAAGAAGGAGAGTAAAAATACTTGGAAGTCAACATTTAACCACTAGTTACTTAGGGACTTCTTTCTGTTGTTGTTGTTTTCCTTTGAGACAGAGTCTCACTCTGCTGTTTCAGGCTGGAATGCAGTGGCCCAATCTTAGCAGCTCACTGCAACCTCCGCCTCCCAGGTTCAAGCGATTCTCCTGCCTCTAACTCCCAAATGGCTGGGATTACAGGCGCCTGCTACCACACCCAGCTAATTTTTGTATTTTTGGTGGAGACAGGGTTTCGCCATGTTGGCCAGGCTGGTCTCGAACTCCTGACCTCAAGCAATCCGTCCCACTGGGCCTCCCAAAGTGCTGGGATTATAGTCATGAGCAACTGCATCCAGCCTTATTTAAGGATTTCTAATATTAATTCCTGACAAATTACAAAGGCAAGCACCTAAAACGTATTTCGATATTGTTAACACTTAAATGACTAATTATCCCCACATAGATGGCTCCAAATAAATATACATCTACCTGGATACAGACCAAAATTTGAGTAATTCCATCAGTTTCTCAAATCTCTGTCTTAAAATGCCTCAACATAAAAGTTTGAGAGTCCCAAAGAGAGTGGCAAATTTCTAATGGCAGAATTTCCTTTCATAAAAGAGACAAGCAGCTGCCCTTTTAAAACAATTCTTTATAGTTTATTTCCTAATTCACTTAAATTGTAGATCCAGTTCAATACAAACGGTACATTTTTGTATTAACAAAATTTTTAGAGGACTTCATTTCTTAAACCTTTCTCTAAATACAGAAGATACTCTACACAGGGCTTGTTGTTATTTAGTTTAGTAATTGAATGCATGTTAGTTAGCATCTTTTTTTCCTATTCTCTCACAAACTTAAAACTTTTGATAGGCAAGTTAGATACATGAAAAAAGAATAAATTTTCAAATAAAATTTATGTATTGGCAATGCAACATTTTAGGCCCTGTCAATCTGAAACACACACACACACACACACACAAACAACTACACACCTTCTTCTAGAGAGGAGGAGAAAAAAAAATGCTAACTAACCTGCACTCAATTACTAAATAACTAGACATCCATTATAATGTTTTCTCCAAAAAGACCTAAAGGAAAGAAAAAAAAATTCAAGTCACAGATACAGACACACTGATATACAGGCAGAAAAAGTACAATATGAAGGCATCAGAACCAAGAAGCATTTCATCTTTAAAGGTAACTGTTCTAACACTCTTAAGAAATGACATCTTGTTGGGAAGAAATATACTTCAAATTGTTATTATTTGGTTGGTAGCCCAGAAAAAAGACACTGATTTTAAAATCAACTAACAAAAAACTTCATTTTCCTAAATACAAAAAGCATATGTAGAATAACAGGAACCAGGAAAAGAGCAAATCACAAACCTTTGGATTTATCATTCAACTAAATAGCACCTGGGACCACATTTAAGACCACTTTGCTAGGATAGGCCAAGAAAGCCTGAAAATGTTTCAGACCTCAACTTCCCTGTGTCTTTTTAATAATTAAAAAGGGGGTAGGGGAAACGGTTTTAAGAAAAGACCTGCTTTCTTCTCATTTTAATCAATATAAGTAAGCTTCTTATAACATTATAAAAGGAATAGAGTTTCATCAAACAAAAAGGGAAAAATAGGAGCTCAATGATTTCCTTTCAGGATGAGAAACTTTTACCCTTTCCAGCCCTTCCACCCCTGGGCAGGACACTTTGAAATCTATTCTGGTGACATGCTACAAGAAATCTTAGAGGACACTATGTCTTTCACACAGGTACAGCATCTTATGCATTCAACAAATATCTAATGCTGGCATACTAGTTGCAGGCACTTTGACACCTAGGTATTAAGCAGAAATAGTAAAAAAGTAATTCCAAAGTTTAGGAAATCGTTAACTTCTTGAAAGGAAGAGAAAAATGAGCTCAATTTTCAAAAGTCACTAAAAGTAGAAAGTAAAAGAATTCACAAATCTTTCAATACTTCTAAAACTCAACTAAGGCCTATTTTAATTTATCCTGCAAGGTAAGAGAGAAGGAGGAAGGAATGATAGGTAAGTAACCAGAATATCATAAAGGCAGAGAATTTCAAGTATACATCTTTATAAATGTTATTATTTTTAAAATAATGTTAATACCTCTGCAAAGAGTAGATTTTTGTCTTAAAACTGACTTTAGAAAATAAAAAGATTAATAAAGAAATATTTTAAAAATGAGTGAAGTATCCTGAGTTGACATTAAAAAATGTTTACTGGGGCCAGGCACAGGGGCTCACGCCTGTAATCCCAATACTTTGGAAGGCAGAGGTGTGAGAATTATGCCCAGGAGTTCAACATCACCCTAAGCAACATAGCAAGAATCTGCTTTATAAATTTTTTTTAAATTAAAAAATGCTTACTTAGTCATCACTGATTGATAATACAGAGCAGCAGCCATAACAGCTTCTTGTTGGTAGGTAGTAATGATACCTTAGAAAGTAAATAAACCCTGTATAAAGGAATTCATACTGCTCATAAAGAAATCACCCATTCACACTAGCTCTCTTAATCAGTACAACAATAAAACCATGTTATCTAGCTTGTCAAATGAGAATTTATAGATAATTGAAACAACAACAAAAAAAGAACATCAGGGAAGAGGTTTAAGGCATAAGCACCAGAATTGGAAAATCTAAGTTAGTTTTGTAAAGAGTGTGAGTATCACTGGAAGGTTATTACTGCAAGTCACCAACATCTCTCCCTGGACTATAGCAACAGCCTCTTTAACTGGTCTCCCAGCTTCCATTTTATCCCATCCAATCAGTTCTTCATCCAGAAGTCAATTTACTAAAGCAAACAAAATCAAATCACTATCCCAACTTAAAGCCAATCAACAGCTTCCCACTATCCTTGGCCTTAAACTCAAAATCTTTAACAAATCCTACAGGGCTTTCCACAGTTTTGCTCTTCTT
This sequence comes from Rhinopithecus roxellana, assembly GCF_007565055.1. NCBI lineage: Eukaryota > Metazoa > Chordata > Mammalia > Primates > Cercopithecidae > Rhinopithecus > Rhinopithecus roxellana. The sequence goes on along the minus strand of NC_044562.1, from coordinate 114,213,640 downwards.
TAGCCTCAACTCACATCAGACAAGTGGACACTCTTTGAACATCAAACTATCTCAGGCATTGATACATTCTTTCTACCAGTTTCTCCCCATCCCTAACTTCCTTTTAATAGGTGAGATAATGGAGTGGAGTAAAACATTGAGAAAATGCGTGAAAAAGTTTGCTATGTTTTTAAATGTTTATTCCTTCCAAAATTTAATTGCTAAAGTACTGGTATTGAGAGGTGGGGCCTAATGGGTGGTGTTTAGGTCAGAGATTAATGCCATTATAAAAAGGGCTTTTAAGGAGTGGGCTGTCTCTTGTCCTTCTGCCCTCTGCCCTGTGAGGACACAGTAAAAAGACCCACATGAGATGCCTTTGCCTTGATCTTGGACTTCCCAGTCTCCAGAAATATAAGAAAAGAAATTTCTGTTCTTTATAAATTACCTCCTCTCAGGTATTCTGTAATAGCCACACAAAACAGAGTAAGGCAAAGTTGAAAAACAGTTATCAGTTCATGAAATCAAATGAAAAAAAGCAAAATATCATCTCTAATCTGCAAATACTTCTTAACTGAAAACAGTTTGATTGCATTTAGTAAGTTTGAAAAACATACATTTACCATATGGTCCACTCCCAAAAGACTATTATACTAATCTCTAAACTCATAAAAAATTAATCAGTTAAGCTTATATGATTTTTCTATAACTATTACCTTTTCCTCCAAAAGGAGACAAGACTTTTTTTTTTTTTTTTGACAGGTCTCTTTCTGTCACACAGGCTAGAGTGCAGTGGCATGGTAACAGTTCACTGCAGCCTTAACCTGCTGGGCTCAACTGATCTTCCCACCTCAGCCTCCCAAATAGCTGGGACTACAGGTGGCTGCCACCACACCAGCTAATTTTTTTGTAGAGACAGGGTTTTGCCATGTTGCCCAGGCTAGTCTCAAACTTCTGGCTCCAGCAATCCACCAACCTCAGCCTCCTGAAGTGCTGGAATTACAGGTATGAGCCGCCATGCCCAGCCTAGGAAAGACTTTAATAACCTTTCTCTAAAAATCCCTAAGTCACTGTAACACAAAACAAGGGCAGTCTTCCCCTCAAACTCAGAGAAAAGGCAACCAAAAATTTCAGATAAACATTCTAAATCAGATAAATATCTAAATCTAGTTCATAGTTTCTGGCCTCTTAATAAAAAAAAAAAAAAGTCTTATTTGTAAAAGTCACGTCTGTCCACTTTAAAGGTAAATACCTCAACCCAACTCCTTTCAACAATCACTAAAATTGTTTTTGATACTGGCTTACATAAGTACTATAAAAGAGGAGTAGCAGGAATAATAAAATCAGATTCACACACATGTTTTTGTTTAATATTCCAAAGTATATTTAATCTGAATCTTTCATGTTTACAATTTAAAACATTTCCTCCAAATCCGGCTTAATTCTGTCTTGTAAACCAAAATAAAAAATTGTTCTCTGACACTTTTATAGTCTTGCTATATTAACACTGCCTAAAATCTAACAAAAAGACAGTTCTGTCCTATGTTAATTATCACAAAGAATTATTTTATTAGTAGCTCTATAGATTTTGCCCTCATAATTTAACGGAAAAAAAAATCACACACAACAGACAACAGCTTTTATTATAAGCATTCATATTTCTCTGTATAGTCGGTAACTGAGAAATATAGTCTTAAAAGAGTAAAAAAAGCAGCGTGATAAATGTAAAGTTTAAAGAAAGGATCAAAGTTACAGCAGAATATAGATAAGACACAGCCACAGAACACGGACAACATAGTCTAGACTAGCCCCCTACGGAAACAGAAAGCTTTCATATAAACATCTGCATATAAACTCACATTTAGTTTACAAATTTTATCAACTTCACTAATACAACTTTCATTTGAAAAGTCATGTTTACTTCAACAATAATCAATGACTGATAAGTTTTACTATCTATGTGAACTAATAAAATAAGAAAAACTGTTTACTAAGCAAAGAGTCAAAGTAATTTTTTGTTCAGGAAAAGTAGAACTAAAGAATACAGTTAAACTCCTTACTTTAAATTCAATAGTGGAAGAGTTAAATTAAGAAGGTGATATATCTTTGCTTATGTTCTTCATGAATTTGTATGGCATCCTTGACCAGGGGCCATGCTAATGTTTTCTCTGTCATTCCAATATTAGTATATGTGCTGCCAAAGCATGCACCTTGCTTATGTTTTAAGAAAACAAATGTCTTGAAAAAAACGTTGTGACTTTTGTTAGCCTATCCTGAATGTCATTCCCCTGTTTCTTTCCACAGAGAAATGTTTACATCCATCATTTTCTTAAAAAACAGAGATCCACAGAATCATAATAATTATTAGGAACTGTTCCCAGTCTTCTATTAGTGAAACATTTAAACATAAGACAAAAAAATTCTTACTAGTGGGCCACTGAAATATACCAAAAGAGGATTCAAAAAAGTTGAAATAATAGGGCACTTTTCTCCACGTTAAAAGTTACTTTTGGAATGCCAAAAACTAAATAAGGCCACAGCTGTCCAACTTTTAGGTTCAGGTCTACCCAGAGCATAAAATCCTGTTATCAAGACATGTGTAGAAGAAAGTAAAAGAATAGAGAGACACCAGCATCTTTACTAATAAGGCTACCAGTTACCCCTTTTCAAACTCAGTGGCATATCTGTGCATTGAGGACACGGGGAAGGGACAGGAGCAACATACAGAAGAAAAGGAGACAAAATGCAGTTGAAAGGACAGAAGGAACAACTGTATCTATCAGAACTGCTCTCAATTTAAGCATCTGGCTGGTATATGAGTCAGGGGTCACCAATTCTAATCCCTGGCCTTCCACTAAATTTGAAGACCAATTTCTAGTGGAACTCACATATCCTCTTCTTGTTTATCACTTTCATCCACCTGCCCCAATTTCTAATGAAGAACATTTCTGCTTTTTAAAACAAATTAAGAAGAGGAAACAACTGCAATGAAAAAGCCCAAGAGGAACTTACATATCTACAGGTGTTAAAAGCCCTTGTTTAAGTCTGATGAAGTGAATGACAGTGGTAGGCTGATGAGAATTATGTCCCTAGGTGCCACACAGTCCAAGATCTCAGCCTTTAATATTAGCATTCTTAAAATATAAATAAGCAATTTATGGCTATGCCTCAAGGCAAAATTTTGGGGTAAATACCAAACAGAAAAAACAGCAACACTGGCATAAAGAAAATGAGTTTTATTAAACCAAATTTAAATTTTTTGTTCACTTTTGATATATATTTTAAATTTTCATTTAGAAGTTATTTTATTCATTTTGTAATTATACTATACAATAAAAAAGAAAAGCAGGAAGTCAGGGAAGCCGAAAACACACGACAAATTACAAAAACAGAATCACAGTGAGTAGACTGTTTAAATGAAGAAAAGAGGACCAAAAACTGAGGATTGAAGGGAATGAAGATAATGCCAGTATCATTTAATGCTTTTAAGAGGTGAACACTAGTGCTGTAGAAGATGCTTGCAACAGCACAGTACTCCGTATACAATAAAGCTCAACAGTTTTTCTTAATATAAGTACTTTTCTTAACAGAAATACACTGTCTATTCTACTTCTACTTCCCCCTTTATTGTGCCACATAATCTTTAACAGTTTTCTGTAATGGCTGGTAATGTTTCTAGATCCCAGAAGCTGACCTAAAAGGGAAGGCTGAGAAGTATAAACTTTGAGAGGTTACGTGTCCTATGATCTTCCTTTTTATAAAAATGTTTTCTGTAATACTAAACATTTGTAACCTGTGGATGGTAGTTTTGTCCCTTCATTTGACATCTATGCTAATATCATCTTCAGTTCCTATGGAAAACATATACCAACATACATGGAGTTCTGAGGTACAATTTATTTGTTCATTTCAATCTGGAAGCATACCATTCCTAATTTATTTTATGTAGCCAGTATCCACATATTTATGCCTCTGGAGGTAATAAGAAACAGAGCAATGCTTCTCACAGTTTACAACCTCCAACAAAATCATCAAAATGCTGATTTCCAGGCCTACTCCAGACCCACTGAAATTATCTCTAAGTGTATTGTTCATCTGGGGCTCTGCATTTTTGTTTTGTTTTGTTTTGTTTTGTTTTGTTTTTGAGACGGAGTCTAGCTCTGTCGCCCAGGCTGGAGTGCAGTGGCCGGATCTCAGCTCACTGCAAGCTCCGCCTCCCGGGTTTACGCCATTCTCCTGCCTCAGCCTCCTGAGTAGCTGGGACTACAGGTGCCCGCCACCTCGCCCGGCTAGTTTTTTGTATTTTTTTTTTCAGTAGAGATGGGGTTTCACCGTGTTAGCCAGGATGGTCTCGATCTCCTGACCTCGTGATCCGCCCGTCTCGGCCTCCCAAAGTGTTGGGATTACAGGCTTGAGCCACCGCGCCCGGCCGGGCTCTGCATTTTTAATAAGCAGCTTTTTTATTTCCATGGGGGGAGAAAAGAGATTCTATTAGCTATGTGCAGGATTAAACAAAAATATTTAAAGTATGAAACACTGTAATGAACACAAAGTAGTTACACTGCTCAATAAGAGAGCATATATATCTCTCTGGAAATGGAGAAAATGGGAGATTGTATTTTATCCCCATAAAGTACACCCATGGTAGGGTGGCTTTTTGTGCTGGGTTGGTTTTATCGTTAATTGAGAGCAGAAGGGGTTAACTGACGGAAAAAGAGTGTTATGGGTAGATTACAGGTAATCCTTAAACAGAACAATCTACCTTGAATGATTAATGAGTTACAGAGATTGTGAGAAAAAATTTATAATACTGACACACTCTAAACCTCTAAATTTAAAAAATTAGAACAGATATTAATATTTCAAATTATATATCCATCTGGTTTCAACGTCTATAATCCAGCTTCACCTCTACACAACTAAAAGAAGCAAAAAATTAAATGTGGATGAAAGGGATAAAAATAAGCTCATAATTTGGTAGACAGGAAATTTGTCATTAAAAATTACTTAATGGAACTATGATCCACCTAGATTCACCTAGTACAGAAAAGTCACTGCCCTTTAGATGTTACAATCTACAGGAGTCTAAACTTCAAATATCTTTTAACTTAATCCTACTTTTACAAACTTAAAAATACTTTATTTGATCCCCACAACAATCCTACATTGTAAACAGGAATACGTATTATTATTCCTACCCAACTCCTACTCTAGATTAATACAGTGAGTAGTAGATTCATCTTGAACCAAATCAGATCTTAGAATCATCCATTCTAGTGGTTCTCCAGTTGGATGTGATATGCAACAGCTATATTTCAGTGTTAAATAAAACTTCCTTGGCTCCACTCTCAGAGATTGATTCAGCAGCCCTAAGGTGCAGCTCAAGAATCTGTGTTTTTATCTAACAACCAAAACGATTCTAATGCCAGAGGTCCTCACGCCACAGTTGGAGAAATATTCAATTCAAGTCCTACTAAGACCCAGACAGATGAAGTGACTAGGTCATTATATGGTGGAGCTGAGATTCAATCCCAGACGTCTGTCCTCATTTTTGTTATCAACACCAATCACAAAATGAGACTTAGAAACTTCTTTCTTCACCTAATAGGAATTATGTATAAGGAAATTTCATCAACTACTAATCAAGAGATTTCACCAAGCTGAACTCTGAAAACTGCTTTAATGGGTAACAGCTTAGAAGACGTGGTATAAACATGTATTCCAAGAAAACACGATGGTAACTCTTTTTTTCCCCTCTGGATATCCTAAACTAAGAGAAATAACAGGAAGATGTGTCATACTAGTCAAAGTCGCTACATATATCATCTCATTTAATCCACGTAATTCTATGAAGCAGATGTTTCTGCCCATTTTATGGATGAAAAAACTGAGACTTGGATAATTGTAACTTGCAAAGAAATATAGTTAGGTGGTCAAGATTGGATTAAAGTTAAGTGCATGAGCTCTTAACCACTTATATACTGTGACCAAAGTCCCTATCACTAGGTCCTCTTATTTCACTGTCAAAGCAATAAATTCTGATACAGTATTCTGCCTAATCTTTCATTTGCTCTTAAGTCACCAAGAACTTTGTCCAGTTCTTAGTTTATAAAAATCAATCATTTACCTCAGACTCTTCCTCCCTACTATATTAGCATAAATCATCCTCCATGCCACCCTGCTAGCCACATTATTTCTCTGCAATCAATTTTATCTGCTGATCTCAACGGTTTCTCTTGTGTTTCATGAATAACTACCTCTCTCCTCCATGCTATGTAGACACAACCTAAGCTAAAAAGCCCTTGGATGAAAAAGATGTTTTTCTTAAAAAGATAACCAACTATTATATTTTGGCCTTGTTACAGAATATTAACCATTGTCAAGTTCTGCCATTTCCTATTTTCATTTTCTTTTGAATCTCTGCCATTCTCATCTTCCAAATGGTTTCACCATCATCATCATCAAAGTTTCATTTCACATCAGTTTCTGACTCTCTCCCAAAAGTATATAGATATCATTTCATATAGAATTCCCTGCACAAAGTCTACCTTAGAGATTCATATTTGCTCCTCTTATGCTTTCCCCAATTTCCTGGCATCATCACAATTTCACTAAATGCTCTAGACTTTAGCTGTCCAATACAGTAGTCACTAGCCATGTAGAGTTACAGAGTCCTAGAAAAGTGGCTAATCTGAATTGAGATGTGCCATAAGTACAAGATACACACTGGATTTCAAAAAATTAGTACAAAAAAACACATTAATCATGTTCATACTGATTATACGTTGAAATGATATTCTGAATACACTGTGTTAAAAAAATACATTACTAAAATTAATTTTATTTTAAAAACATTTAATGTGGCTCCTAGAAAATCTGAAATTTCATTTTTTGGCTCGTATTTGCTGCTTGCATTGCATTTCTTTTGTAGCACCACTCTAGACACTCCACTGATTGTCCCAATGACCTCATTATAACCCATGCCATATGAGGTATTCTTAGAACACAGCCACTCTATCTGTTCAATCATTTCCTCAATGCTGTACCAACTAATTCATCCAATTAAAAAATCTAAAAAGATGTCTCGTCACAAATAATATACGTGGACATTTCAAGGAAAACTATAAGCTACCATGAATGTCTCCAATGCAAGTGTCAAACAAATGAACACATAAACCACCTTGCCTACCCTAGAAATAGTCTTATTCTGTACTTGGAAATTACTCTCTGGAGTAATTTCTGGAATTTTTCTTATTGCTTTCTCTCCTGTGTACTTAAAATGTGCCTCCAAGAAGGTAAAGTAATGGCTACTTCTAACAAAGGAAAAAGAAAATCCTGGAAACTACAGAAAGGCAAGTATAACTTCTACTCATAAAATATCTGTATATAAAACTAAATGCATATAAAATGCTGGGAGTTAAAAGATGTGTTATTAAGAAAAAAAAATCATCATAATTTTCAGAAAGGATGCATTTAAACATCTACCACAAATCTGCTCAACAAAAATGACTCAGGGACCACAGACTTCTACCATGGTCATCTAGTAACATGTATGTCAAAGGAAGAGATCAAGCCAATACTTCTTTAATTGTATGGGCTAAGAAATACATCAATGACAACTTTCTTGAATTTTCACAAGTGGCAGTGATAAACCAAAACATCACATAAAAAAACCACTGCAGTCTGTTGCTGCCAGACTGAAAAACGGGCAAGAGAGAGAAATTTCTGTTGAAAAGTATTCTGAAAATACGAAGCACAACATAAGGTAAGCTATCAATGCTTTAAATCAATTACACAACACATTGAATATCCATGATATTAACTTTCCATTAAGACATAATAAGCTTTTTGCATCAAGGCATGGCTTACTCTTAATTGGGCTTTACATACTATGGCTAATGTGGAAAAAATAATGTATGACTTTTTTTGGTAGATGCAAAAGTGGCAGGTGGAACACACTTAAGAAGTCAGCTATCAATCATTAAAATTTTCCTGTGGTAGAATAAATACGTATCAAACCACGGGCTCCATATTTTCAATGCTAACTGAAAGGAGAAAATGAAAATACGTGATCAGGTCTGTCACTATGTTGGGTAAAATAACTTGCATCAGAGAACAAGCAATTTTCATAAATAAAAATCTCTAATACAGTAGGCATTCAACAAATTATTTTTCTTCTACTCATGCCAAAGACCAACAAATAAATGAAATCAAGTCATAAGGAATGCAAAGGGGAGAAAGAAACAAGAGAAGAGAATGAGCAGAAAAATTAACAAGATGTAAATTAAAAGAAGAGTAAGAAGATGGAAATTTAAGCAGCTCTCTAGGTGACCCCAAAGACTAGAAGGCAAGTTTGTCTTTAAAACGAAATCTTAACAGATGGCTAACAAGGGGACTTAGTCCTCAGAATATCATACAATGAGTTTTTCAATATATATCTGCTCAATTCCATTGAAACTGAAAAGGCAGTGCAAGGCATAAGAGCAGCTAGTCTACACTCTTGCTTGCTAGAACATACAGAAAATAGTATGTTCTTTCTTTTTATTTTTGCTTCACAAAATATTGATATATCTGATAATAAAAAGGTACTTACAGTTTTACACATCACATCTACATAAATGCAGAGGCATCTAGGCTAGATATTCTGCAAATTTTCTTATTTGAATAAAATCACGACCCAAAAGCAGATCAAATTCAATTATTTCTTGATGTCCCTTCAGGTTCTTAGAATTTAGGTATTAAAATGCAAAGAAAATTATTAGCAGGAGCTAAGTGCAGAATAAAGCGTATTCAACTACTAATTTAAGTAGTATTAATATATTAACTCATTGGCATTTACTCAACATTGACAAAGAGAAAGGAAAAACAATTTCTTCCTAGCAAACGTATATTATTTAAAAAAAAAAAATCAAGTCTGAGAACCAGAGGACTTTTAATATAGCAGGGGAGGCACCTTTCCGCACATGAGCTCTGGGCACAGGAGAGGAGACTGAGCTTGTAACAATAACCATATCTAAATGCTCAGAATATGCAAAACATTATGGAAACACACCAAAAGAAATAGAAGAGTCTTTTTCTGCCCTTGGGGAATCTGCAATTCATTCTGAATATCAAACATATCAAGAATTTAGAAATTTATTGAAAATAATTTATAGCTTATTGGCAAACAAAATACATGAGGAATGTGAAGAAAGACTAAAAGGGATAAAAAAGATTAATTAAAAAAGGCTTCATAGAAGCAGTATATGAAAAAGATTCTAGCTATATTTGGAAAGTATAAAAAGAAGTATATAAAGAAGGAAGAGGGTACTCAGGGAAAAGAATGGCACATATGCAGAAAGCAGTCTGTACTGAGAAGTAATGAAAAAGGAAACTCATTAAAAGGGAAGAAGGAAAAATGGGGTCGTCTTCACGATATAGTCAGTGGATTAAACAGGAGAATGAAATGAGATAAATCAGGGTAAACAGTTCTGGCAACTAAAAGACTCGCGACAATTATCTATGATATTCAGAGTTACTGCATACTGACTTTATAGGTTACCAAGCCTGAAGTCGTAAGGGTTAACGCATAGATCTCCAATATTTAGTGCCAACTCCATACTGGGCAGCCCACGGGGTACTAGACAGGCCAAAGAATTGTACGAAATGTGACATCTGCTCTCAAGACTCAAACACTCTAACAAGAAAAACCAGAAGAGGCATGTTAAATTCAGCATTCTGGCAAGGTATACTTCACCCAAAGACTAAATCAAAAAAGGGCAGATACACAGAGTTATTCCAGATTGAAAGTAGCATTTTTTATTAAATTAATAACAAGTAAAGATGACCAAGTAGAATATTAAAGAGAGGAAAAACTAGGCCAATACTTAATGTAATGTTATGCTAATCACAATGACTAATAGGCATTTATGGTATAGAAGGTTTTCTTACAGGTCAGACATTTTTCACTCTACTAATTTTTTTCTTTTGCTTTAGAGAATATACCACATTAAGACCCTCTCACACACCTGACAACACCTTCACATGCCCCACATACCTCATATCCCCCCTCCTCATACATCCTCCCATATACCCCCTACACCTGCCTATACTCCTTCATACAGCCCCAAACACCTTTCCAACTCTTTTACTGTGACATTCAAGGACCTACATAAATAACCTAACAATAATTTACCCTCCCAACCCAGTTCTAAACCCTACACTGCAAACATACTGTTCTCACTGTCCCACCCTATCTTAGTCCATGCCCTTTCCCTTGCCTTCCCTGCAACTGCTTATCCCCCACCACAACCACTTTTCCAGCTATATAGATTTTAACTCATCTTTCAAGGATCACTGAAGTCCCATTTCCTTCATGAAGCTTTCCAGCCTACTTTGCCTCTTGATTTTTCTTTGTCCTGGATTTCTTAGTTACTCAGCTGGTATTCATCTGGTTTCTCATGCAATTTTGCATTTAAATATAAACTATATTGTAACATTTACTGTTGATTTATATATAGAATTCTCCCTTCAACTAGAGCATAAGCATAGGCCACAGCTTTCTGTTTTCTACACAGTGACAAAATAAAAGGCACACTGCTTTTCAATGGCTGTTACCCTATATGTTATTCCCCTATTTAACCTATTCTTGTCTAACAGATCCCCAAACACATTCAATTCCTGGATTTCCTTCCACAACTTCACGACACCACATTTAAACACACCCAAACACAACTTCGAGGGTCTTGCAATCATAAACTAGATACTGGCTTAAGGAAATAAGTAAACATCAAGGAAGAATAGTCTCCCTTGTGAATGATGCAAAATCAATTTCAACACTTTTACAAATAATCTAGAAAAGCATATGTATAGCAACACCTCCAGGTTTACCAATTTCAACAAGCAATTCTGAACACCAAGTTACCAGCCAAAAGGAAACAAATGTAGAAAGGAAACAAATGTAGAAAGTTCTCTAAGGAATATGAAAGTAGAGTATTAGAATATTTTCTAATATTAAAGAAAAAAATAATGCAAGGTACATTATTAAACAATTATCTCTGAGAGAAATCTAGAAGTTGTCAAGGACTGCTTTTAAAGATATGAAAGAACAATGTCAGAAAGTACTTATACCCAAAATGGGCAACATGCTATAATCTTTAGGAAGAGAGCTGAAAAAACAAACACAAAACATCTTATCTTTAGGAAGGAAACTGAAAAAAAATAAAGGCTGGGCATGGTGGCTCACATCTGTAATCCCAGCACTTTGAGGGACCAAGACAGGAGGACTGCTTGAGCCCAGGAGGTGGAGACCAGCCTGGGCAACATGGCAAGACCCCTATTTCTACAAAAAAAATTTAAAAATTAGCCAGGTGTGGTGGCATGCCTGTGGTCCCAGCCTCTCAGGAGGCTGAGGTGAGAGGATCGCTTGGGCCTGGGAGGTGGAGGCTGTAGTAAGTCATGTTCCCATCACTGCACTCCAGCCTGGGCTACAGGAGGAGACCCTGTCTCAAAATAAATAAATGAAATTAAATATAACAGAAACTGAAATGACTAAAACCTTGAAAAAAAAAAGATTATCCACATCAGATACTTACAGAAAATACAGAACCTTTCCTCAAAATTCAAGAGTTGGTGTTACTTTCCACTTTTTAACAATACACAAAGGTTGCCCATTGCTACAGTGGAGAAAAGGAAAGAAAAATCTTAAAACATGGCATCCCAGGCTCCATTTCATCTGTGCCCAACTTATTTTTCTAACGTTATGTGCCATTACATTTTCTACCTCTTCTCTCCTGTCCAAAAGGAGTATTCAGCATTATCTATAAATATTATCATCTTGACTGCCTCAAAGCTCTTGCATATGCTAGCCACTCTGTATAGAATCCTCTTCCCCATCAAAGGGAACTTGGTGACATCCTATCATTCTTCCAAGGTCGAGTCAAATGCCACTACCTCCTTGTACAACTCTTTTCACATTTCAGTGAACATGAACTGAGCGCCAATTCCAACAGCATTGAGCCACTGATGGAGGATACAGAGATGAATGAGAAAAACTTAAGTTCTTAACGTGGAGAGAGAGAGAAGTAGAGAAAATATCAATAATGTAGAAAGTATAACAATCAGTAAATAAGTAAGGTGCTATGGGAACACAGAAAGAAGCACCTAACAACCTGCTAGGGAAGAGGTGAGATAGAGGTGTCCCACAGGAATTGCAGGAAGTACAAAATCAGTGGAGTGTAGAGGCACAAGGCACAAGGGTAGTAAAGATCAGAAGTTTTCTAGCGGTGTAAGATCAAAGTGGGAGGCAGTGAGTGGCAGGAAATGAAGCTGGAAAACAATAATCCTGGGGGCACTGCGTGTCATGTTAAAAAACTTGACCTTCATCATTTGTAAGTGACAAGAAGTGAGTGAGGGGTTTTAAGAAGTTAACTGTCAGGGGCAGATCTGTACATTTTCATAGATCCCTTAGTTTCTGTAGTCTCCACGGTTTCTAGCAAAGAGTGTGGAAGGGAAGTTTTCTGTTTCTTTGGTGCATTTTTGTTTGCTTTGTTTTGTTTCTGGAGTAAGGGAGGAACAGGTCCACTTAAGAGTCCAGACACAAGTTGGTAAGGATGGAACTAACACGTTGGTAATGGGAAGGAAGCAGGTATAGACTCAAGAAACACACGGAGAGTCAAATTGACAGAACTTAGTAATTGCTTGGATTTTGAAGAACAGTATGAAAAACACGTTGAAGATGGCAGCCAAGTTTCTGGCTCCAAATGGTTTCAATTTTAATTTTCCCCTTTCTGTAAGCTCTCTCCTGAACCCAACTCTCAAGCACAGAAACACCTCGACTCTGGCTTTCTTCCCCACCTCTTTATATCCCTTCTTAACCAACATTTCTTGAAAGGTAATAGAACACAGCTGAAACAACTTCCTCATCTACATTTCACTACCCATCTCCTACAACATGGTTTTTGTCTCCACCACTTTACCGAAATGTCTCTTGGTAAAGTTACAAATAATCTCCTAATTGACAAATCTAGTGGTGACTTTTCAGGCTCTACCTTATTAGATCTGACACTTTTTTTAATACTTTCTCCATCTAGATTTCTTACAATGAAACGATACTTGTTTTCCTTCTACCTTTCCGGACGCACCTTGGTCTTCTCTACAAGCTCTTCCTTAACTTCTCTCCCTGCTCTGAAAATGACAGTATTCCCCAGAGTTAGATCTTTGGTCTCTTTTCATTCCCCATTCTGCCTAGTTGATTTTATGCTGTACATCTATTGGCTGAATACTCAAATCTCTCTGTCCAGCTTAGATCTACCTCTACTACTTATTTGATATCCCTATCAGAATGGACCACAAGTACTTTGAACTCAACTTGATAAAAACCTAATTAATCTCTTCATTCTAAAGCATTAATGATAATAGAACTCTTCTGCTCAAAATGGCCCTTCCACAGTCTTTGGTATGAAGTTAACACTCCCTAGCAAATGCAGCCCCTCATGACCTGACCCCTACCTCACCTCTGCAAACTCATCCCCCATCACTGCTCCATCCCCCATATATGCCTTAAGATCTCAGTGTCCTGAACTAATCTCAGTTCCTCGAACACATAACAATTATTCAGGTGTCTGTATAAATTGTTTCCTCTGCATTCAGCCATTCTTGGCTCCTTTAATCTCTTTCTTCTGAAAGTAGAGTCCCTGAACCCCTGGGAGCCTCTTGGAAATGTGGAACCTCAGGCCCCAGTCCAGACTTAACAAATCAAAATCTACATTTTAACAATATCTCCATGTGGTTCCTACACATATTAAAGCTGGAGAAGCACTGCTGTAATCTATCATGATGACTACGGCAATATACAACAGGTATCACTGAAAAGGACAAACCCTGCACATGCCACTTTCAGAGTCTTAGTCTAAATCATTCCCTTACATACACTGCTTTGAATGAGTAGTCATGTATTTCGTTTGTTATTAACTCCCCTGTTTTCTCAGTCACTTCTAACCCTCTGGCTTTAATGCTTGATACCATTTTGCTGGCCATGACATTGGCTCCCCTGGGCCTCCTGTCTAAGCGTCCTCAGGCCTTGGAAAACTTGTCCATACTGAGCTGCCTCACCACCAGGGAGCAAACTCACCAGGCCTGACAGTGAAAACATAAAACATTCCTCCCTCTCTATTTACCTGGTGAACTCCTAATCATCCATCCTTCAAGATCACCTCAAGTGTCCTTGTAGGAAAAATTACCTGACCCCACTCCAAAAGCTTCTTCTGCTATCCCAAGGGACTGTAACATAGATACCAAGTGCTGCATAAACGCTAGTTTACTAATAATTCTCCTCCCAGTAGGCTATGAATCCTCTAGGGCAAAGACTGTGTCTTATGCATCTCTTCTCCCAGTTCTGACATATACTTAACGTTTACTAGATGACTAATAAATAAGTTTGGAGCTCAGGAGGGGGATCGGAATCAGCAAGGTAACTCTGGATATCTCCTACACTTAGATAAAAAGTGAAGATGAGATGGGATTACTTCAACAGGAAGGGTATTTAGAGCAAAATTCCATTAAGGATTAGACTCTGAGAAACAGCAACACAAAAAGGATAGGCAGAATGAATACTGAGGTGGCAAAGGGCTACAGAATTGGGAGTATAATAGAACAAGAGAACTTTGAGAAAGAACAGGCACACAATAGCGTCAAACTTACAGAAAAGTCAATTCATAATCAAATATAATAAGAATGCTTTAGATTATGCTACTAAAAAATCCTTAATCTTTGAGAGACTTATGTCACTTACTTTAGATTAATAGTTGGTTAAAGAGGGAACAAAGATACAGATGTGGAGCCACATACAGAGGAACCATTTGAAGAAACTGGACGGTGAGAGGAACAAGGAAGACTTTCATATTAATTTATTCAATAGTATTTATTGAGCACTGGACACCAGGACTGTGGTAAAAAACATGAGGGCCATAATCCCTATCCTCATGGTGCTTTTATTTCAGCAGCAATAAATTCAAAAAGAAACAAGGGCAAGAACTCAGACTAGGGGGAGTAGAATCTGAAATGCATCCCTCACCTAGTGAAATCCTAAAAGATAAGCCACGCCTCCCAAAAAAGAAAAAAAAAGTCACTTGATGTCAGATATCATTAATTTTAGTAATCAATGTGTCTCATGTTTTTATATTGCATTTTTAGTTTCAGAATGTGTATTTTTACAGCATATGGTTTATCACTCCAAAGTGACTGTTTTCTTAGACAATTAAACACTTTACACTCTCTTTGTAAGCTCCATAGTACCTGGCACAATGAGAAGAACATACTAGGGTCCCCTTAATTGTTGGTTGATTTCAACAACTAAATGGATTATTGTTTAATTATAATGGAAATTATAACTAAATGGATTATGGCTATATGTGGTTTTCTATAAATTCAATCCCTTAAATTCAAATCAAGTCCCTAGGAATTTGTTACTTGTCTTCATCACTCCTTTGCCACCTTTTATTCATATTCCCTAGCCTAAAAAACACAGATAAGAAATTCCCCTTTCTTCCTATTCTCTTCATATCTCAGTTTCTGCAAGCTAATCAATACTTTAAAAGTTACAGTAACAGGCCGCGCACAGTGGCTCACACCTGTAATCCCAGCACTTTGGAAGGCCAAGGCAGGTGGATCACCAAGTCAGGAGTTCCAGATCAGCTTGGCCAACACGGTGAAACCTCATCTCTAAAAAAATACAAAAAAAATTAGCCGGGCGTTGTAAAACACGCGTGTAATCCCAGCTACTTAGGAGGCTGACGCAGGAGAATCGCTTGAACCTGGGAGGCGGAGGCTGCAGTGAGCCAAGATCACGCCACTGCACTCCAGCCTGGGCAACAGAGTAAGACTCCATCTCAAAAAAAAATAAAAATAAAATAAAATAAAAATAAGTTACAGTAGCAGAAAGTTGAGGTCCTTCAATTCAGAAAAACAAAGTATGCTCATCATTTAATCAATTTGTCTATAAAATAAAGTGAAGAGGGGAACCACAAATCCTAATGCCAGAACCATTCATACTTATCTAGCATGTTCTTCTTCACTCACCCTACATAGGAAACAGGCACTAATGAGCAATTAATGACCACTAACATTAACTTATGTTCTAAATATGAGTCAAAAGCAACATGGATTTGTTTTCTTCTACATTGAGCAAATTTCAATTAATTCAACTTCTCTGAGTCAAGGTATAATCATTTTAAGAAGATGCATTTACTTTGAACATCTGATTCTCTAATTACTCAAGTGGTGATCAGAGCAAATGATTTCTGACCTAGTTCTGATTCTGGCTCACTATATAACCAAAAGGAACAACTTCTGTTATTCAGTTTTTAAGCAGCTGTGGACAATTACAGTTGACCCTCAAACAACCCTCAAACATGGGTTTGAACTGTGTGAATCCACCTGTATGCGGACTTTCTTCTACCTCTGCCATCCCTGAGATAGCAAGACTAATCTACTTCCATTTAATGAAGAGTAAAAATATTTTCTCTCCCTTATGATTTTTCTTAATAGCATTTTCTTTCCTTTAGCTTCCTGATTGTAAGAACATAATATAACATACAAAACGTGTTAATCAACTGTTTATGTTATCAGTAGGGCTTCCAGTCAATAACAGGGTATTATTAGGTAAATTCTGGTGGAGTCAAAAGTTATACCTGGATTTTCAACCTCACAGGAGTCAACACCCCCAATCCCCACGTTGTTCTAGGGTCAAGTGTACTTTCATTTCAGAGGTGGAGAAAGCTCTGCTATATCAGCCACAGGAAACATAGTAGACCATCATTCACCCTAAATTTGATAAGTCAGCAGTTTTTACATCATAGGTTTCAAGGGGTGCTGGCAACAACAGTAGCTGCTGTTAGCATGAGCAGGATAGAGAACCTCGGCAGAACAGGTTCAAAAAACATCACACAGTCCTGGAATTGGTAACTCATTATTTTAGCATAGTAGATTCCAAAGAATAGATTTAAGCCTTACAGACCTAAATTCTGCTACTTACTTAGTTACATAGCCTTAGGCAAGTCACTGAGTCTCAGTTTCCTTATCTATAAAATGGGGATAACAATTATCTTGGAGGGCTAGTCAGGCACATTATCATGAAAACTTAATAGCACTTAGCATGGAACATGCTATAAGTGGTGGTTAATAACAACAGTTTTAACAAATGGTAATCATTAGCAATACTATTGTTATACATAACGGTTGTGCTGTGACATAACTCGCCAGTTCCAATTTTGTCCCAAGAAATGGAGCAATGTGAAAACAATGTAACATTCTGGCACATGTGTAATGAGACTGATCTAGCATGGACCACTAGAAAAACAATTTTTTTTTTTTTTTTTTTTTTTGGAGACAGAGTCTCTCTCTGTCACCCAGGCTGGAGTGCAGCGGCGCCATCTCAGCTCACTGCAACCTCTGTCTCCTGGGTTCAAGCAATTGTCCTGCCTCAGCCTCCCCAGTAGCTGGGATTACAGGCATGCGCCACCACACCTGGCTAATTTTCGTATTTTTAGTAAAGACGGGGTTTCGCCCTGTTGGCCAGGCTGGTCTCAAACTCCTGAACTCAGGAGTGATCTGCCCGCCTCAGCCTCCCAAAGTGCTGGGATTACAGGCATGAGTCACGGCGCCCTGCCCAGGAAAACAATTTTAAATGTTCTTAATCAAAAACAAAAGTGATTGAGGAAAGCACATCTGCAGCAATCAATGGCAGGATTTACCTACAAATTTACTTCAGGCAACAATTAACATATGTGGGTTTACAGTTACAACATCAAGCTAACCAAGCAAGATCCCACTCCAAAAAAAAAAAAAAAAAAAAAATCTGCCCTAGAATTAAGACTTCGCTTTGGTGCTCTTACTATTGCTATATTGCTACTTCTGGCTCCACAGACTCTAAACATGGGTTTCTGAAAGTGTGGTACAAAGATTATCTGCAAAGCAACCAACTCTATAAATCACTGCAAACACCAAGGGTGGGAGACAGTGGAAGAGGACTCTCTAAAAGCCAGAAAGCATTTTTTGCTACTACGAAAGAACACTGAACTTGAAAATCAGGGTTTTAGTTCTAGCTCCGCTGATTAGTGACTTCAGGCAAATTATATTATCTCAGGGTTTGAGTTAAAACAAAACATAGAACCTAGTTCAAACAGGCTCAAATAGGATCAACAGAAACAGACAGGAAATCACTTAAAAAACTATAAAACACAGAAACTATTTACCCACAAATGTTAATATTCAGATGCTGAGAAAATAAAACAAGATACACTTTTAGAAATTTCAGTTATCCCCCTCACACAATCACACTGCTTTATCTTGCTCTCTCACTTTGGAAAGAAGGTTTTCAGATGTTCTCATTTGGGAATACAGGCTGAATATCCCTTATCCAAAATGTTTGGGATCAGAAGTGTTTTGGATTTCAGATTTTTTTTTTTCGGATTTCAAAATATTGGTGGTATACCAGTTGAGCATCCCAAATCTGAAAATCTGAAATCTGAAATGCTCCAATGAGCATTTCCTTTGAGCATCATGCTGTCACACAAAACATTCTGAATTTTGAAGAATATCAAATTTTGGACGTTCAGATCTGGCATGCTCAATCTGTATACTACTGAATGACATGCTACTTTACACTTTTCTGAAGTTTCTCCCCAAAATCTTTACATAAAACAGTAACAATAAATTACATAACTGAAAATATTAGTATTCTTCCCTGAATACCAGATGATGTTCTAGAATTAAATCACAGTCAAATAAATATAAATATTATAAGTAAAACAAACACTACTTGCACCCTAAACAAAACAGTATGGCCATCTACAAAGGTACAGTTTCTCACTAAATATACTGGAATGTCCTCAATATTATTAATACATTCACTACATTATAACTTTTTCATATTCAATAAATAGTTCAGACTAGACACTGGTGGGTAATACCAACCAGCATCAGCAACTAATATTTATTGAGTTATTTAGAATGCTACATGTGAGAAATCATTCAAAGCACTTCGCATATATCAACTCATTTATACTTCATAACAACTGTACAAAGTAGGTTACCCTTATTATCTCCATTTTCCAGATGAGGACCAGGCATCTGGCTTCAATACTCTTAACCTAAGCTGAACACTAACTTTACACTGAAAAATCTGTAACAACTTAAGGTCACCTGGGCGTCTGACACATTAACAAGATATTATAATACAGAATGGTAAGCAATACTGTAGGGGCAAGTGATGGGCTGAAAAATACTAAGTCTTCAGATACTACTACATAGTTAAAATTCCCCATGAAACACTAATTCCCATTGTAAAAGCAAGAATCCCAACTCGGCCTGGGGAAGATGAACACATTCTGTAAGGGTCTCTCATCTTTCCGTTCAATTAACCTACCAGTCTGCTATGGTTCTGTTACTTTCCTAGTGAAGAACAGCCTTCCCACAACCTTTTTCTTCCCAAAACAATCCCAAATCAAGGTAGAGATCAAAATCAGCATAAATTAGTTTTTACCAGAAACTAAGAAAGAGATTTCTTAAAAGATATGTATTATGATCCCAGCTACTCGGGAGGCTGAGGCAGGAGAATGATGGGAACCCGGGAGGCGGAGCTTGCAGTGAGCTGAGATCCTGCCACTGCACTCCAGACTCCAGCCTGGGCGACAGAGCGAGACTCCGTCTCAAAAAAAAAAAAAAAAAAAAAAAAAAAAAGATATGTATTATGATTTTTAAGTTCTTAAAACGGGCAACTGACTCTGGACTAACCAAGTGTTGCTTAAGACAGGCTTTCTCTTAACATAACTTTAAAAAGAACTACTTTCAATTAGCATATCAAAGCTACCAGTTTCCACAGCCAAGACTTCTGCTTGTAACACAATTAATAGCAGGCCCCGTTTTACCTACACCCACTTGTAAATTGCCACCTGGGAACAGCCAACCCATCTGGGTGGCCAGGTGGCCCTGCTACTTAGGTTTCCCTCCTCATTCCCCTTTCAGCTAAAGACATGATTATATTACCCTTCCTCACTAAACCTCATCCTCAATTCCATGCTATTTCTAGCATGAGTTACGAGCCCAACTGGTGGTGAGGAATGAAGGAGCAGGGACAGTAGTACAGAGGGCAAAGAAGAAAATAAAGGTGAAATCCCTCCTTTCTTAGATACTACATCAACCTTTCTACTGAGTTCCTAACCACTCTCTTCACACCTTTCAGTGGCCCTGTCCTATCACTAAAGCCAGTGCCTTGTCTCAAGAAATCAGTGAGCTGTGGCCAACTGGAATGATTTTTGTCCTCTGAAACACAAAGGAAGTCATACATAACTCCTTTCCCTATAGGGAAAACAACATGGTATAATGGAAGAAGAACATATTCTAAAATAAGGTGAGCTTCTGGTGAGCTTCTGTTTCTATCTCAGTTGTGAAGCTTTTTATCTGTATGACCCTGTTTTCTCATCTGTAAAACAGTTAACCACCTCATAAGGTAGCTGAGTACCAAAAACGTACTGTAGCAAGAAATCAAGAGGCTGCCTTTACATTTTTCACGTGCCTCTCATATACAGTAAGGGAAAAAAACAAACAAACTCAGGATCAGTACCCCAAACCCTTGGAACACAGGCTCTCAAAGTTTTCTGACCACACAGCGCCGTAAGAAATACATTTTTCATTGTGACCCGGTACATACACACACACAATCACACACACAACTGAAGTTTCACAAAACAATACTATGCTATGTGTGATACATTCTAACATTTTCTATTTTTTTTCTTTCTTTTTTGGTCTGTGGCAACCTTCTACACTGATTTTATAACCTTCCAATGGGTTGTAACCTGCAGTTCGAAAAGAAATTACTTTGCACTCTTGTCTCTCTCCACCTTTCTCCTCCCATGCCCTCCTCCCTAATCACACACAGAAAGCTCTTGTTAGTTTTGTTACCATTCCACCCTACAGGAGCCCCTAGAAGAGGATTTCCTAGGATGCAAACCCCAGTAGGTAGAAGAGAGATCAGGGAAGAAGCAAATTGTGAGAGTGCTCGGGAGAATACGTGCTGTCACTGGTCCAAGAAGGAATACTAAATCTGTTTTCCCTCAGAGACAGTTATTCTTTTTTTTTTTGAGACGGAGTCTCGCACTTTCACCCAGGCTAGAGTGCAGGGGCGCCATCTCCGCTCACTTCAAGCTCTGCCTCCCGGGTTCATGCCATTCTCCTGCCTCAGTCTCCCGAGTAGCTGGATTACAGGCGCCCACCACCACGCACAGCTAATGTTTTTGTATTTTTAGGAGAGACGGGGTTTCACTGTGTTAGCCAGGATGGTCTCAATCTCCTGACCTCGTGATCCGCCCACCTCGGCCTCCCAAAGTGCTAGGATTACAGGCGTGAGCCACCGCGCCCAGTGAGACAGAGTTATTCTTGGGGGTAAAATAAAGTTGTGTTGCTACATTAAAACACTGGATGTAAAACAGGCTTGTGGATTAGTCTTCCTAGGAACTTAATCCACATATGTAACAATAATTCTGTAAGAAAATGCTCCCGCACAAAGTTTTTTAAACATATTTCTAAGTTGGGGGAGGGGTGCCACCTATATAATGTCCAAGAGATTGGCAAACTACAGCCCACAGGTCAAAATCCAGTCTGTATACAGCCCCTGACGATGGTTTTTACATTTTTAAATGGCTGAAAAAAAAATCAAAAGAATAATACTCTGTGACATATGAAAATTATATGAAATTCAAATTTCAGTGCCCACAAATAAAGTTTTACTGGAACACAGTGACACTGGTTTATTTACATATTGTCTGACTGCTTTTGTGTTACAGCTGGCAGAGCTGAGAAACTGCAAAAGGGACTGCCTAAAATACTTACTAACTGGCCCTTTACAAAAAAGTCTGTGGACCCCCATTCTAAGTGCTCAAAAGCATTCAACGTTCATTGATAAATATTTGTTAAGCATCTATTATGTGCCAGGCATGGAGGAAACTACATTTTAAGTCTGATATGGCCCTTCTCATAAATATTAACGGAAGACAAGTAAAAAAAAAGCTCAGAGGAATAAAAAGCAGTTGGTGTGTTGTAGGAACTACCAGAGAGCCAATATGGCAAAAGATAAGGATGGAAAGGGTCTATATCATACAGAACCTTTAAGGTCACTGTGAGGAATAAACCCTCTAATATCTATTATTCAGTTATTTATGGAATTAACCCCTTTATTTGCAGACAGCCTAAGATAAATGTCGACCCATCAGGCATCACAAATTCTGAATTCGAAGTGCTGGTAATTCCCTTCAATTCTTCCTATTACTCTCTACTCCTTGAAAAACATCACTGTTTTAATTACAAATATTTGACATAGCATTTCAAAGTTTTAAAGGCTGCATGTTCTGCAGAAAGCCAGAGAGAAGAAGAAAATTTTAAGTTGCATGTATGGCCACAAAAGCAAACTAGAGCATGTCCTTCGCAGGGACATGGGTAGAGCTGGAGGCCATTATGCTTAGCAAACTAACACAGAACAGAAAACCAAATACCACATGTTCTCACTTACAAGTGAAAGCTAAATGATGGGAACACATGGACAAGTAGAAGGGAACACTGGGGCCTATGGGAGGGAGGAGGGAGAGGATCAGGAAAAATAACTAATGGTTACTAGGCTTAATACCTGGGTGATAAAATAATCCATAAAACAAACCCCCATGACACAAGTTTACCTATGTAACAAACCTGCACATGCACTCCTGAACTTAATTTTTTTTTAAGTCGTATGTATATATTTTTATGTGAGTACACTTGGGCTTGTGTGTGTAGCCTTTGATCCTTACTCAAACCTTTGAGGTAGGTACTATAAAACAGAAACTAAGCTTATGGAATTTTCCCAAGTCCACATGATATCCCACACTGTGGTAGACAGGCACAACACCCAGGTTTTCTCCAGGCAGAATGTTTGCTCTTTCTACTATATCAACCCAAGAATTTGCATAATTAACTACTTGCATTGAATTTGAAGATAAAGCAAGTGTTAGGGGTTGGTTTTCGGTTTTTGTTTTTTTTTAAAGAAAACCATTCTTGCCAACAAACAGCTACATATGTACCAACAATATGAGCTTTTATTTCTATTAACCAGCCCTAACTGACAAATATAACGTTTCAATGGTTCTATTATCTATAACAGAGTAGGCTCCTCTACTCCTCTGTCCTCTGGCTTAGTGAGCTGATTTCCTTCCATCATAGATGCAAGGCTAGATATTAATTACAAAAATACTGTCTAATTGAGGACTGCTAAATATATGTTGCTAGACTAACTAGAAACTACAGTTCTTGATGTGGGGATGTTCTAGGGCTACAGTAGTGAAAAATAAGATCGGTGGTAAAAAGTCAAAACTACTCTTCAATGATTCAAAAGGAAAATGAAGCATAACCACTCTTCTTCTCTGGCCCTAAACTTTTACTTTTACTCCATCCTTCAGAAGTGAGGATCAGCTTGAGAAGTTTATTCTTCCGAAGAATCATTCTGATGAAGGTAGTTACTGGAGAAAATAGTACCTGACAGTTTGTTAGGCCCTCCCAGCAGTAAAAGCTTGTGGTCAGCAGCTATTCAACCATTTTTCTGGCCATTCAGAAAGGTGTTTTATTCTACTTTGAATGCCTGCTAATCAAATTACTTTACTATTACCATATCCATCTTGTATATGTTATCTTGCAATTATTCATTATTTATCATCATCCTCATTTACTCATTGACTTTTTGTTTCTCCTCATACAATTTTAGTGATTATTACAAGTTCATTCCAAGTCTTAGATTATATAAAATTAATTAGCAAATTGTATTTACTAATCCTAAAGTATGAAACTCCACTACCAGGTAAAAGAAAGGCCTAGCATCCAGTTCTTTTTCTAGAACTATTTTATTTAAGGTAATAATAAATAAAATGAACTATAGTATTCACAGGGTGAAACGGAACTTTATAGAAGGTGGCTTATCAAAGATGGTTAGCTTTACCTGCTTCCAAAATGAAAAAATCCAAGTGAAACCAGAAGGAAAGAGGCAGGCCCCACTATATTTTTTAAATTCAGTAAAGTTTAACATCTCTTCTGGTTTTACCTGTGTGTAATAATGCAGTTTTTCCTAGGCAAAGATGCTGCAGCTGAACTTATGCCATAATAAAGAGCTTATTTCCCTGTGCCAAGCACCACGTCTCTACCAACAACAGGAGAGGCTTGAAATCTTTCCAGATAAAAACATTCAAGCTGAATACCTAGAGTTAGACGCTGTAGCCCTGAATAAAACAAATAGCCTAAAGTATTAAGTATTTATCCTTTCAGCCTTTATTGTAAGACCTTGATAACCTGAAAAGATATCAAATTTCTAAGAATTAAGATATAAAACACACAAGAGTTTCTACTTCTGAATCTTCAACCATACCAACAATATACTATATGACATTCGAAACAATAAAGAGGTGGTAAGCTTATGAAAAAAATAGGGACATGAAAAGGAGTAAAGTCAGTTTCAGAGAGAAATAGGAATGTTTAAGTAAATAAGAATATAAATTAGCAAATGCACAAACTCTAAAGATAGAAATTTGTTACAAAAATTCAATAACCTCTAGTCTGTGTTTCATTATTTCTTTTTCTGAGAATTTGTATTTGAAGTTCACAAGAAGCCTATCCATTCATGGTTTTTTTTAAGCAATGACAAGGAGGAAAAAAAATAAGATGACTAAAATAAGATACAAAAGGAAGACTGATAAGTGTAGGTAAGCTTTACAATACAATCAGAGAATGTTCAAAGCTGGAAGGGATCTTGCAGAGTCTCTCTAGCTTACACTGATGCAATAGGTTCCTAACCGGTCTCACCTCTTCACTCCTATCCTCTTCCAATGTTTTTCAGATAGCTGCCAAAGTGATCTTAACACATAACCCAGATCTGCTCTTCCTTAAAACTCTTTGCTTCACACTGCCCTTTGCATTTTATTCTAATTCCTTCCCCTGTTAGATCAAAGACTTGCATGATCCTGTCCCTATCTCTCCAGTCCCATCCCTGCATTCACTGCTTCAGGCAGCTAGTTAAATATTTACAGAGCTTCACCTCTGTGCCAGAAACTGTGCCATGCACTGGAAGTATTAAGAAAAAGTCACACCCTCCCCCACCCCTAGTAGAGCTTACACTCTAATATTGGAAAGGACAAATAATAGGCCAGGCGCGGTGGCTCACACCTGTAATCCCAGCACTTTGGGAGGCCAAGGAGGGCAGATCACTTGAGACAGGAGTTCGAGACCAGCCTGGCCAACATGGTTAAACCCCCTCTCTACCAAAAATACAAAAATTAGCCAGGCATGGTGGCACATGCCTGTAGTCCCAGTTACTCGGGAGGCTGAGGCAGGAGAATCACTTGAACTGAAAGGCTGGGGTTGCAGTAAGCGGAGATTGCACTACTGCACTCCAGCCTGGCCGACAGAGCGAGACTCCGTCTCAAAAAAAAAAAAAAAAAAAAAGAGAAATAGGTAGATAAAGTAAACAGATGTGATATGTGATAAGGCAAATAAAGAGTAATCCTCTCAGCACCCTGTTAGTTTCTGTCAGAGCACATACAACAATTTGTAATTATGTTATTCATTTGACTACTTACTTTATGACTATAAGCTCCAGAAAGGCATAATCATATCTGTCTTCATATTTAATGCTGTATCCCAAGCACTTACCATAGTGTCTAGCGTGTAGTTCAATATTGATTTGTTAAGTGAATGAATACCTATTTCACCCTCTTTAATTTAAGGATGAGTAAAGTGAAATCTTAATGGCTGTCAAAGGTCAAAGAAGAGTCAGTAGGAAAGTAGGAATTTGAATGACAGACTTTGAAGTTTTAGTCCAAAATATACCACATTCAAAATATTGATCTCAAAGAATAGTCATTGAAAAGCTTTGTGTTTTCAAAGCTTAAATTAGCTGGTACCTAAAAACAGACTTGAGAATCTTTCAAAACTTTACTTCTACTGAAAAGTTCTAAAACACTTAAAAAGTATAAGAGAAGTTGCCCAAGAAAAAAAGATGTTTTAAATTCCCACTAATAAATAGAGACGATTTACTCCATTGTTTCTTTTTAATGCATGCTGAACAATGAGACCTTAAAGAACTCTTTGTAAGGAACCATGATATTTGAATATTCTAGATATTTATTGGCAGTTATCTGGCTCTCTATAATGATATGTTCTTTGGCTGTATCCTTTAGTCAGAGTATTATTGCATATTAACTGATAAGTAACCTGCAAATGTAAATACCCCCAAGAATCAAATCTATCTTTTTAATGTTTTACATACCATATCCTTTTATATGGGACTTAAAGATAGATTAAAAACTAACATGTAAGATCTACTCTGGACCAGCTATTGTGTTATGTGGCGTATCAATTCATTTAATACATCTTGGTTTACAAATTTTAAAAGTTAATCTCAGATTTTTAGAAATGTGCCAAGATCTCATAACTTGTCCATACCCCTTCCTCTTGAAATAATGCCTTGGAGCAAGCTTGATATATCACATATAGTTATGAAGATGTGAAGAACAGTAGACTTTTCCTTTAAAATAAAAATTTTAAAGTTAATAATCATAACTAGGAAAACTACTCCCTCTAAGCTTTATAAATAGGCTTACTTTTATTACAATATGTAAAGACTTGATTCAATTTTTAAACCTTTTGAAAGGCAACCCCTCCCCACATGTGTAGCCAGTGCTTCTAATGTAGTAACTACCTTCTTGCTTTACATTTATTTTCTTTAGCAATATTAGGGAATAAAGTGATTCCCAGTGTGACTACAGCCAACCAAAGAAAAAAACTAGTCCAAAAGAATGGTCACTGAAAAGTTTAGGTTTCAAGCGTGAATACCGTATACCAAGTTCAGAAAAGTATCTAAATCTACTTCTTTAGAACAGTATATTTTACTGTAGGGTCTCATACAGATTTCAAAGAATATAATCTGGAAGACCAGTATGAGTAGTTACTGAAATCTGACCATCATATAAACATAAACAACATACTGAGCCACTAATGCTTAGAATTCTTTAACTAGACATCACAATGAAGACATATCCATCATACAGCCCGCCCTTTTAAGAGAATATTACATGCTATCATGTTTTATTATGCACTCCTGTTTTTCCAAATATATGTCTTTATTTTTATTCATGCTTAACATCTAAAACTATATCTGCCTGTAAACTTTTTTGGTTACGAAGGCACTTTCAATTTTCCTCTGGCTCATTACTTCTTTACCAATTTCATTTAGTAGTGCTACCATCCTACCTTAGTCTTCGAGTTGCTTTTCAGTCCTATATCCACATATGGGGTATTTGGGACATACATCAGGATATGTATCATTCACTCTTACCTCCTCAGTTTTAATTAGTTTTCATCTGAATTTAAGAGTTAATATCCTGAGATTGTCCTACTTCATCAAGCAATTATGAACTCTCTTCATCACACAAATCTCTTCCTCAGATTTAGTCAAAATTTCTCCATCCCACCTTGCCTTCATCCATGGTCAAGTTTACTCTCAAATGCCTGTTGTGTTCCTGATGCTATTTTATGTCTTTTCCTTCATATTAAGATTAATATCCTTCCTAATCTTCTGCTAAGACATTTTTTCCAGTATTAAGTCCAGCAAGTCTTTCCTAAATTAAAAAATACCAACTCCCCCAAATTACAATCTAATTTTGTTTCAGCACCTTCGTGTTTATTCGACTAGTCCAAAAGAGAGAAGAGCTTAGTCGGGGAAGAGCCACGCTGTCCCTTGAGACCAGTTTTCCCTATATTCTATAAATAGGCATACATTCTCTATTGCAGATTAATTAATGACCATATTTTTCAGTGCATATATTTTTCACTGCACACATTTATGTAGGTAGCTTCCTTATCCACTAAAAGAGTATTGGATATAGAAAATAAGGATTGTTGAACCAGGTCACTGGTTTTAGGGATTTACAATCACATTAGTGGGTCAATGAATCAATTAATGGGTCACGATCAATGATTTTTAAATGAAATATAATATAAAAATACGTAAGTGTCCTGCACATAGTTAAGAGTACACAGTTCATGAAACTTTCATTTCCGATGCACACACACACACATACACACACCCCTACTACTACATGGGAACTAAGTCATAATGCAATGTGTAATTCTTATTGTGAATTATAATCAAAAAAGTATGAAAGCCATGGAACACAAAGATACCTAAGATCCCCTCTAAATCTATATAATTCAAATTATAATTTTAATTATTTTTAAAAATTTAAATTTGAACACAACTTAAAAGATATCAAAACAATCAGCAAAATCTTTTCTTAATAAAACGTCACCACTGAACTCTAACCTTAAAATTACAGAATCATAAAGTTTTTAGAGTAGGAAAAAAAATCAGGGGTCATCTAATCCAAGTTCACCACTTCAATACATTAAGAAGGCAACTGTGGCTCAGAGAAGTGAAATAATTTCATCTCATTCATTTAATAAACATTTGCTGAGCATCTATTGTGTACCAGGTTCTAGAAATGGGTGTGTGGATAAAGGAAAGATGTCTTCAAAGAGTAGAAACAGGAAAGTAAACACTTGTACAGTCTAAAGTGGAAATAGGCAAGTAAACATTTGCAATAATTACTGAAATCAAGGTCATTTACAAGGTGTTAGATGAACAGAAAGCAACTAACTCAATCTGGGTTGGGTGACAGAAAATGTTTCTAAGGAGGTGATACTTCTCAGTCTTAAAACCAAAAAGGGAAGAGGAAGACTAACATATAGGAAGGCACCATACTGACATATAACAAAGGATGACACATTTAAGAAACTGCAAGTCAAGTCTGTATGGATGGAATATAGTACTCATCCTGAGGAGAAGCTGCAGCAGAATACCTAGCATTTAATATTCAAACCACTCTCTGAGGTAGGCACTATTAACATCCCCCCATTGTGTAGATGAGAAAACTGAGACACACAAAGGTGAAGTAACTTGACCAAGGCTAGGTTATGAAACCAAGATTTAAACCAATTAAGTCTACATCCAGAGTCTATACTGTTAACCAACACCAAGAGGTTAAAAAAAATAGGCAAGAACCAAATGAAGAAGGATTTTTTATGACATTCTAAGACTTTAAATTCTATGATAAAGGTGACCCACAGTCAGTGAAAGGTTTTAAGCAAAGGTGACATATTCAGATTTATTTTTTAATAAGATCACTCCAGCAGCTATGCAGATGGACTATAAAGAAAAGGAAGTAGTGATAGGGAACT
Organism: Rhinopithecus roxellana; assembly: GCF_007565055.1. Classification (NCBI taxonomy): domain Eukaryota; kingdom Metazoa; phylum Chordata; class Mammalia; order Primates; family Cercopithecidae; genus Rhinopithecus; species Rhinopithecus roxellana. Next base: position 114,184,381 of record NC_044562.1, on the reverse strand, counting down.
GGTGAATCTTAGCTAGAAAAGTGCTACAATAATCAAGTAAGAGAAAATGATAGATAAGCTAGGTACCGGCAGTGCTGACACCAGAGCTCAAGTCTACCAACCTCTATGACCACATTCTTGATCACTATCCATATGAACTTTCCAATTTTTTCCTCAGGCTCACCACTCTAACAGTTCAAAAAAATCCAACCTCAGAGACAAAAACATATTTCCCTTAAGTCTCTTTATTAAAACAAAGCCTGACCTCTAGATGCACTGGGTATACAAAAGTGACTAAAAAGAAATCTAGGTGGAGAATGACAGAAAGTCAACTGCTATCTACAGTAGTTTTCTTACCTTCTTGATTTCTCCTCCTCCTCCTCCTTCCTCTATACACTATTCCTGGAATTTTCATGTTCAATAGTCAATCTGAAATCAATGTTCTGTCTAGACGTGACTATTTTACAATCTAACAGCATTAAATCTACCACAGAGGAAGTCTAATGTGGTCCTATCAGTGGCAATAAATATACTCTTGGGTCCAGTCAAATGTTGGCTTAAACAGAAATGATGAATGAATAATAATATGAGTGAAACTTTTTCTTAAGCAGCAAAGAGTTAAGGAAAACCTGAATATTAAAAAAGAGAATAAGAGCAATCTAAAGTTCAAGCCATTTGATTCCAAGAGAGTAACACTACTCCCAAGGCGGTGTGTGAGGTAGTCCAGAAACCAGCAAATGAAAGAACAGTGGAAAAGACTATCTGGTCAATTCTCAAGCATTCTAAATTCAATTCGTTTTCATTAAAACCATGGGTAAGCCCCCTTGAGTCACCCATGATGCTAAGCAACAAGTGGGTTCCACAAGCAAGCAGTATAGGGAAGTACAGAAGGGTCAGGGGAAGAAAAGGAAGTAGACAAAGAAGGGAGGAAAGTGGAAAGAGAACAATGATGAAAGAGAATGGAAAAAACAATGAGTTACACAGCAGTGAGCAAAAAAGTTAAGGCATACCAGTGACCCTAGTATCAAATGTTGCCAAGCTTACCTATAATCTGAGACAATATGGCAACTGGCAACATAACAGACCATGAAAAGACAAATCGTAATCACGGACTTATGAGATATCAAAGATGAGAAAATCAGAATAACACTTTAAAAAGTCAAAATGCAACAAAATAAAGTCTTAGAATCTAAATAAACAATTTAGAGATTACTAAAATCTCATTCGGTTTAGTTGTGCTTCACTTCTTAAGAACAGTGAGTCTGGTGGACCCAAAAGGTGAAAATGTCAGTATCAGTGAAGGGTATGGAGAGGTGTGTTACAGAGACACTGTGAGGCTCATCTGGACACCATTTGCGGGAATTACTTTAGAATTTTCCTCTCTATGGCATAATGCTACTTAATTTGCTAAGAGTTTCACTGTAATTCTTATCTTGGTTGGCTGGGTTAACTTCCTTAAAACCAGAATTCAAAACAAGGTAAGCATTTTATTAATTATGGTCAAGATTTAACCTTAAAAAGGGAAAGGATCTGCAATAGATCATAAAATATTACTTACTGTATCGTAAATTAGTCTAACGGTAACCAAAACCCAGCTAATGATTCTCAAGGTAATTATGTAATTAAGAGATTAGGTTAAAAGTTTCTTGAAATTAAAGTTAGCTAGACAAACGAAATATCTTTTTTAAAAAAACAGAATTTCTACCTTGAAACTATTCAGGGAACATGTAACAGTGAACATATTTCAGGCAACATGTTAAACACACACGAATATCACCATAAGGCAACCAGTGATGTCAGTAAGAATAAAGTAAAGGCAAATATCCTTAAAGATCATATCACGGCAAGGAAAATCCTGGATCTAAAGCAAATATACTAAACTTGACACCTTAAGCAATCATTCATCAGGTCCAGAAACATGCAGTCTTCATGAGCACTCTATCAAAATCGGTGATAGGAGAGTTTATCCATAAGTCATCAGAATATTTTTATTATAGTAAAATAGGATGAAAGAATGTGCATATCTATAGTCTGTTTCTCTAATTTAATCATATTCTAATTTAAAAGATAATGAAAAGATTAAAAACTTTCAATACAAGGTCCCCTGGAGAACATCAATACCATGTACTTGTAAAATTTAGATTACTAACTTTAGGGGGAAGACAGCAGAGTCCTTTTACTAATAAACTAATGCTTTCAAAATTTAAGAGTTTAGAACTGAGTTTTTCCTTTTTTAAAAATTTGTATTTTAGGTTCGGGGGTACATGTGAAGGTCTATTACATAGGTAAACTCGTATCATGGGGGTTTGCTGTGCAGATTACTTCACCACCCAGGTATTAAGATCAGTGCCCAATAGTTATCTTTTCTGCTCATCTCCCTCCTCCTACCCTCCATCCTTGAGTAGACTCCAGTGTCTGCTGTTCTGTTCTTTGTTTTCATGTTTTCTCGTTATTTTGCTCCTACTTATAAGTGAGAACATGTAATATTTGGCTTTCTTAGAACAGAGTTTTTTGACCTCTACACTAGTGACATACTGAGCCAGGTAACTCTTTGTTGTGGAAGGCTGTACCGTGCATTGTAGGACAATTAGAAGCATCCCTGCCCTCTACCCAACTAGATGCCAGTAGCACACCCCGCCCCCTGTTGTGACAACCAAAAACGTTTCCAAATGTCCCATGGATGGGGATTTGGGGAAGTAGGGAGGGAGAATCACCCCAGCTTGAGAACTATTGGCTTAGATCATAAATAGGAAAAAAAAATATACAAAATGAATGGAGGGAGAATTTTGTTTCATTTTGTTTCTGGTCTCCATGCTTCAATATATTATATTTGAATTAGACCACAGACAGCATTTATAAGAGATTCTGCCTTTTAGAAAACAAAATATTTAACATCCATCACTTGTTAGTCAAAGTTCAAGAGAATCCCAAAAGATTCTCTGTACTGTCAACTCCCCCCCAACCACACATACATTCACACATACACAGTACTGCCTAGCTGAACTGAAGAAAACATAATTACCATATTTCCATTTCCTATTTCATCAAATACACTGACCATACTTCTCCAGCTCCCACAAAATCCAAAGGAATTCTCAACTTACTTCAACGCAACTCAAATACCACAATAGCTGCATAACTGTAGATAGGATAAATCTAAATACTAAGACAAGTATTAAAGTCATTCTCATACTTTAACAAACTGTGGGGAAAGATACAAATAAACCACAGCGGCTATAAAAAGAAAACTAAGATTTATGTTTTGAAACAGAATCTGAGGAAGTATGAGAGGAATGAAAAAATTCAAAATCAAAGATAATCTGAAGGCACTCCAGGACAGGGGCAAAATTTGAAACGTTTCCCCTGGAATGAGAGAGAGGAGCAAATTATACACTTGGCCATACCCAACAGGAATAGTCTGCATAATCAGTCTCCACAATACATACCATGGGATGGAAACTGAAAAATCAGAGTCCACGACATAGTAAACATCCCTTCTAAATACCTGGAACAAAACTGTTCCTTACTATTGTTTCCCATTTTGATTAAAAAAAAAAAAAAATCAAGTATCTAGAAATGAAAAACTGACAACCTGAGAATTTTTAAAATTATAAAAACAGTCACCTCATGTTTCCAACATGTCAGATTACACATTTTGTAGAAAAATCAATTAGTTGGAGAAACACAATAACCCTTTTTTAGAGTGCATCTGATCCATAACAAAAGCCTTTTAAAAATCAGACATTTTAAGTACTCAAAATCTTCATGTATAAATACGGATTAAGGTCTTTATGATTATTTCAATTATCTTCAACAGAATCACATATTTTAGTTCAACTGGGAATGTTCATCTTAAAAAGCCTATGCAACAATATAATATTAGTTTAATGTAAGTGGAATATCTATATGCCCTATAGCAACAAAATCACTTTATTTCAAAATTATAGCTATTAACCTCCTGGCCCACTGAAAATAATCCTGGCCCAATGAAAATAATCCCACAAGAAACTAATGCTCAATTATTTCCACTACCAAACCAAGCAGAGGAAGCTGTAAGATCTGTAGCGACAGCCTGCTTTTCAAGAAGTAATACCTTGAGACTGCTCAAGAATAACCTCCTTCATCAATTAGTGTGACTCAGGTGGGTTTGGGAGGGAATAATGTCCACAATTCCTTGGTCAGTGGCCATGATGCCCCTCCTCAAGGGCAAGAGATCAGAACAAGGGATTTGAACAAGAGGAGTTCACCAGCCACAACATATAGAAGCAGAGAAAAAAGAGTACTACTGGAAAGATAAAAACTACATGGTTAAGTCATGTCACAAAAGCAAGAGGTTCAGTGTTAATCAAGGCCTTCATTCATTTCAGACACACCATTGTTTAGCTTCCTTCCCAAACCGTGCACAAAAAGAACTGTCAGCCTGCCTTAAGCATGTTCCTTCTTCCATTTAAACAGACATGATTCTTTTGGTTAATCTCTGGCAATGATCGCCATTTCACAACACATTCAGCCCACCCGGAACTGATCAATACCACTACAGACATAAGACTAGACTTTATCCATTTATTAACCACAAGGAAATGTACCATTCAGCAAAATTCTATACATTACAAAAGATTCTATTTAAAGGGGGGTGGGGAAGACGGACACAAACACACACACACACACACACACACACAAACACACACACACACACCCCACAGAGGTACACAAAGAAGACTACCACCCTTTAATTTTCCTGTGGCAAACGAGATAAAGACATGGCCATGAAACCTGTCAATTCGCTCACCCCCCCCCCACCAAGAGTCCCCTGTAATTCTATGCCACAAGCTCGTAACTGAATATTAAATTTTACGATAAATAAATCCAATGAGACTTCTTTAAAATGTTTCATCTATTGAACTAACTCTCCTGTTATGTACATCTGCACACCTTTGAGCTAGATGCCGTATTCATTTATAGAATTTCAAATACAAAAGACTAGTTTTTCCAACCACTGGTTGCAACCATAGAACGTCCTCACAAAATCAAAATTTCCAATATAAAATGGCCAGTTTATTCCCCCAACCTTGAGCTAAAACCTATTTTATGAGTCCACTATATTTAACAAAATCAATTTCATATGGGTTGTTCTAAACCGAACACAATGCTTCAATACAAAGCGTTTAAAGTAAGTATTCCGTAGGTAAGCAAAATCTATGCCCCAAAAGAGCATACAAATGGTGGTTGAACGCCAGCACATTACCAACACCAAGAGGCATACCTCTTCTGCACTGGGTTATAGTTAACACTCCAACAACCACTACAACTATTTTTAACGCTGCTGGACACTGAAGTTGAAGAAAACGTGAGGGGAGACCCAGATTAAATTGCTGATAGGATGTATTGTTTCTCACAGCCAAAATTAAGCAGCAACTGGCCTGATCTATGTCGTGATATTTACCGGTGAAGCACTAATTAAACGACGACAAAAAGCAACCCTTGTTTTGGAGAAGCCCACACTAAACACTCCTTTCAGATCTCAACCTTTGCATAAATTGTCACTTGTGGTATTTGCGGCTTAATTGCAACCCAACCAGCGCTGTCATCCAGTGTTATGGCCACAAAACATGACTTTCTCACTTCCACAACAACACAGCACTCACTCTTATCAGCTCGCCGACCCAACTCAAAAGGAGAAAAATGCATGGAGGTTTGCAGATCACAATCAGACCTGGGAGGGGGGTGGCAGTCGAGGGGCGCAGGGAGTGGGCAACCTCCTCAGGCTTCACTGGACTCTCCGACCCGACACCAGCCGCGGCCCCCAGCAGCGGCCGCCGCGGCCGCAGGAGCAGCCCCGCCGCGCCGCGCTCCCTGCACCTACCTGAAGAACAGGAGATAAGAAAGACGGCAAACGCCAACTTTGCAGCAGCTCCCATTTTCCCGAGGCGCCGGGGAATCCGGAGGAAGTTCTCGCTAGATATCCAGTTCCCTGGGTCTTCCTCGGAGACAAACCTCCTGGTGTAAAATCAACCGTCATAAAACATATTCGGAAGCCCAGACCAAAAATAAAAAAATTTAAAAACTAAAAAAAAAAAAAACGTTCACTGGGTTTAAAAAAAAAAAAAAGAAAAAAGAGCACAACGATAAAAAATAAAATGCACCACGGGGGAAAAACCGCCACACACACGCACAACACACAAAACCAAACAACGAAAAGCCAACAACAACAAAAGCGGGTTTAAATCACTGTCAAAATCACTGTCAGCTCCGCTCGCCTCTCCCGTCTCTGGGAACAAAACGCCAGACTGAGGCGACGAGGAGGCGGCGGCGGCGGCGTCCGCAGCCGCCCGGACAGTCTGGGAACCGACTGGGTCCGACGTCCGGACCGACCTTCAACCCGGACACCTAAAGTCCGAGGACCACTGGCGGCCGAGCTCGCGACGGTGGCGGCGAGGCGGCTGCGGCGCGGGGAAGGAGCGGCTGGCGGCAGCGGCGGCGGTGCAGGCGGCGGCCAAGTTCTGGTCCAGGCTCTGGCTCCGGCTCCGGGCTTCGGGCTCGGCCGCGTTTTCGGTCTCCTGGCCTCCGCCGGGCTCCGCCCCCCAAACTTCCGGTTCCGGCCCGAAGCTGGAAGCCAGGCGCAGCGGAGGAACGCTCGGCGGCAGCGGCGGCGGCGGCGGCGGCGGCGGCGGCAGCGGCGGCGGCGGCGGCCGGGCGCAGCGCGCGTGCCGGGCCGGGAGCGCGAGGAGATTGTCGGGGAAGCGAGGCGGGAGAGGGGGAGGGGTGAGAGCGAGGGCGGGGCCGAGTGGAGGGCGAGGAGGCGGGGCGGACGGAGGCTCGATACCGCGAGGCCTCGGCGTCCGGCCTGCTTGGGCGAGAGATACCGCGACAAAGGGGCGCGGGCGCCTCAAAGTACCTAAGCTGTGGCTGGGCTGTGGCCGCCGAGTAGATGCGGGCTGGGCTGGGCACGACCCGTTTCAAATCGCGTCCCACGGGCCTCTCTGGAGCGCCCGCCCGAGGGTTTAGGGGAAGCCCAAGAGGAACAGGACCCCGAGGTGGGGCGAGTGGCCGGGGACTTCTCCAAGGGGCGTCTGCGGCGCCCAGTCTTTCCTCTGGGGGGACGCCTCGTCCGCTCTAAGACCGAGGAGTCGGTGGAAGGCGGACGTGGGAGCTGTTTGGCCGCGCCCGCCGAACTGCCCAGGCGAGCTCGCGACGCGCGAGCTGGTGTCGGCGCCCCCAGACTTAGCACTGCGTCCCACCGCTGCAGCTTCTGCACACGCGTGCTGTCTTGGTGACTGGAAAAGAAAAGAAAAAAAAGAAAAAACTCAAGGAGAAGGGCTGTCCACCCGCTCAGGATATTCACGCCATTTATCACGATGCGCAACTTGAATCCATTCCCGCCGTTCCTTTTACACACAAAGCATTGTGTTGAGAACTGTTTTGCAAGTAATAGGTGCGCAAATATTTGTTTACTGCGCTTTGAAGAAAAAACTGAGAATTTCGAACGACATATTTGATGATCAGACAAGTGATTACTTGTTTAAATTTTAGCTCTTTATAAGGGCCTGTTTTTACCCCTTAATCCATGTTGATTGCTTACAAGCTGGTGTGCTAGGCACGGAATGGATCCAACAGGTAAAAATAGGATGGATTCCCTACCTCAAGTAGCTTTTAGTATTTGCTGTATGTAGTTGGCTGCAGAATACAAACTAAAGACTATTGAAGGTAGTTGCTGTATCATTTACCACACTTCAGTGAGCTTCGTGAAGGTACAGATCTTGATTTTTTTCCTTATTTTATTCCAGCACCCAGAAGTATCAACTAACACAAAAGTGCTTAATAAATAATTGTATAAATGACGAAGGGATGACTGCCTTTCTCTTGAATACAGTCTCCCTTAATGTGCTCTACGAAGTTTTGGTTTTTAAATAATAAAGCAACTGTACTATATGGCTAATTCATGTTTCACTTGTGATTTACTGATTCCCACCTTTTCCCACAAAGCCAAGTCTTCTCACTTATATTTATAGCAGTTTACTTCCTCTAAATTACTCTGTATATCTGTCTATTAAGTTCATCCTGTAATTATCTGCCCATTTCTACAACTTGTCAGGGTTATTAATAATCACTTTGGCTCTTTAAACTCTCTCCAAGATTTTCAGTTCTCAAATCGTGGTGCTCAGAATTTGACTGATACTTGCAACAGTTACAAATTCCCAAGTTGGTGTTAAAGGTATCTGAATGATCTCATGTACTCCCATCTTTATGAGTTGGTCAAAGAAATATGTATAAACCGTCCGTTCTCTGGTGGAATTAAGAGTTGCACTAACGGTTCTGGAATGGAAGAGTATATTTTACTCTAGAAACATTTGAAGTTCATTACAGAATTTGATGTCAGGGTCAGGCCGCACTCTTGTCTTATCTGTGCATCATTTCAATATTTCTTTAATTGTGAAACCAGAGCAAGTGGAATAACTGGAATAGCGAGTAATACAACTGAAACTTGAAAATATATTCTTTATCTTACCAACTAAATTTGCCAGTATAAGAATAAGCATGAAAAATATTTTTCTGTAGTATTAAAGAGAAGCAGCCAGGCTTCACTAGGACATTCCTTTCTAACAAAGACAAAAAATAACCCCATGGGAAAAGTCTTAACCAGTAACAGTAGCTATTCTGTTCCTAAATGTGTTCGTTTACCCCCTTGTTTTGTTTTGTTTTTAATTCAAAAATAATGTAACCTAAAATGACAAGGAATTGTGACTGATTCCCACTGGAGCTTCAAAGCTTAAAAGGAGGTAGCCACAGCTAACCCCATTGCCCTTCTTTCCTCCCTGTTTTCTAGAATCACTCTTTAAAATCCACAAATCCAACAACCACTTCCTAACACACTGCAAGGTGTAAAACCTGGTTTGGGAAGGAAAATGAGAAAGGAGAGGAAAGGAAAAGGAAACATGAATTCTAATCGATCAGAGCATCGGACATTATGAGATAAACATCTTTAGCTAACTTCATTCACTTCCCAACCCCAAGACCTAGCCTTGTGGCCACTCCAATGCTAGAATTTGAAGTTCAGAGTCCTGCCAAGTTCAATTGAACTGAAAATTATTCCCAGGTGGAACAATCTTGAGAAGCCAGTTCAGTCTAGAGTGTTGGCTGGATGAGGAGATAGAGGTAAATAAGTGACACAGACTGCTTCCAGAGTAAAAGATTTTGTGTTATAAACTCATGTCTCAAAAAGATGTGAAGAAGTTTAAATCTTCAGTTCTGAAGTAGAGCTGGAAATGAACTGGATTATAATTGAACTTGCCTTTGGACCCACCAACAGACACTTTAGCAAGACATGTCTAATCTCTTCATGTTCAGGAAGATGACTGAAAACCTTTGGAGTATGAAGGATGTTAAGTTCCCCTTAAATGAAGGATTTAGAAGCATTTCGGCTGCTTTCTAGCTACTATAAAAATCTCATGTGTTCAGATAACATGGGCATTCTTGAAGTGGCACAAGTAACGAATTTCTTATATGCCAATGCTGTAAGGCATAATGCATGGAGAATAAATTTGGTAACTTGGTGAGTCCAAGGAAGGGAGAAATGATCGATGTCTCTTTTATAAATAACCCCCTCTCCTTAAGTGCCCAAGGTGGGAAGAAAATTGTCTACATCCTAGCTTTTGCTGCTATTTATTCCTCACCTTCTACTTATGTCCATCTATATAGTACTGCACTGTGCCAAGGGGGTCAAAAAGACATATCGAGAAGGATAAGAATGTGGGAATGGATAAGGGGAAAAGTGTTAAGACAAAAGATTTTAGGTGAAGAAAGTGAGTTAGAAGAGTTAAGAGAAACTGTGATGTAATATAAATCTCAAAGACCAATTGATTTCTCTCTAACGTCCCAGAGGTAATATTTGACTTTTTCTCCCCACTATCACTCCCTTCAAAATTCAAGAAATGTGTAGGAAACAAAACTAACAGGCTTAATTTGGCAACGATTCTTTCCTACCCTCCACTTTAAATTCATGACCACAGTTGCTTAATTTTCTTGAACAGGTACTAGGACTCAATTCCTCCCCATGCTGATAACCACAGTGCCTACTCTAACGCCACTGAGCAACTGTCAGAACCCACACCCCCAAGTGGTTCTGAATTATGGCATTACTGATGCTCCCCCATTGGCGGGTAGCAGGTGGGAAAGGTGTTGGTTTGGACAATAACTGGTAAGGGTGGTGGCACTGGATTTTAGTGTCCTGGGACTAGGATGCTAAATACTCCGCAGGAGGTTGGGCATTTAGCATACCCAACAAAGAATAGTTCAGGATTTGAGATCTATTACCTTAAACCAATATCAAATGGAAGGATGATGGAGTAAACCTGCATTACTCAAAGTGTATGTCTTAAACCAGTGCTGGTCTCAAACGATTTACTAATATTTAATGAGATACGCATGGACATAGACAACAATTTTTTAGAAATTTTGTAGCAACTTGATACTAATTTATGTCTGTTGAAACTATAAAATAATTGAGCTTCTATTTTGTTATTGTTTTAATTTCAAGGGTTTTGCTTTCTGTTTTTATTTTTGAGATAGGTCTCACTCTGTCACCTAGGCTGGTGTGCAGTGGTGCAATTACCACTCACTGCAGTCTTGACTTCCCAGGCTCTGGTGAGCCTCCCACTTTAGCTTCCTGAGTAACTGGGACTACAGACATGTGCCAAACATACCCAGCTAATTTTTTTTTTTCAACTTTTTTGTAGAGACAGCATTTTGCCATATTGCCCAGGCTGGTCTTGAACTCCTGAGCTCAAGTGATCTGCCTACCTCAGCCTCCCAAACTGCTCAGATTACAGGTGTGAGCCACTGTACCTGGCCTCAAGTTCTTAGTGATTCAATTTTATTGTACATTGACTTCACGAAGGTCTCATAGATTGGAAATTCATCATAGAGAATCTAAGAGTGGATTTCCTGCTGGAGTAGAAAGCAGACTACATACACAATTCTTTCTCAAAAAAAAAAAGTCCTTCATCCATTTTGACAAGTGCTTAAAATCTTGAATAAAGCTTTGATGTTATAGTCCTGAAATTTTCTATAATACAAGTCTGCATAAGGGTCAGTCATTTTCATTACACTCTCTGTGGCATTCATTTATTCAACAAGTAACTATTAGGTACAGAATTTGTGCTAGGTTTTGGTTGTACAAGTGTCAAATGAAATGAATATAGTTTCCACCATCACTGAGCTGACAGTATCATGAAGAAGACAGGAAAACAGCCAGTAAACAAGTAATTCCCAGATGGAAAGGATTATTTATAAAAGCAACCAGAATGCTGAGATAAACAGCAATGGGATAGTATAGGAAGAGGGAATCTATTTAGAGAAAATGATTCAGGAAGGACTTACAAAGGATGTGACATTTCAACTGGAACCTGGAAGATGAAAAGAAGATAACCATGAAAGAAGCTAGTGAAGAAGAAACAGTATGTATGATATATTTAAGAAATTGAAAGAAGGCTCTCATGGCAATGAGGAGAGTAGTATGAATAAGGAGAGAGAGGAAAATAGGATCCAGTCTATGCAACAGCCTATGGACGAAAGTAAGGTCCTTGGATTTTAGTCAAAGTGAAGTAGCAATTCATTGGACGGTTTTAAGTCAGGGAGTTGTGCGGTCTGGCTTATGTTTAACAGATCACTCTGGCTGTTACATGGAGAATGAGTTGCAAGAGATTACCAAAGCAAGCAGAGAAATTAGTTAGAAGGGTATTACAGTAAGTCACACATGAAACGATAATATTGTAAACTAATACAGAAAGAAGTAGGCAGATTTAAGATATGTTCTGGAAGATATGCTGATGGATTGGATGACTCCTGCTTTTTTTCTTGAGCAGATGAGTAGAGGTCATGTCATTTATTGAGATGGGGAAGATTTAAAAGGAAGAGATATTATAGGGCAGAAACTGGAAAGATGAATAGTGAAAATACTCAGTTTTTAAAATATTATATTTAAGATGCCTGTGAGACACTCAAATGGAGATAGATGTAACATAAGCAAGTGGATCTACGTGACTGAAGTTGGGAGCAACATGCAATGCTACAGATATAAATCTGGGAGTTGTCACCATACAAATGGTATTTAAGGCCATAGAAATGAATACGAGTATCTAAATAGGGAGTAGAGAGAGAGAAGAAGAAATGTAGCAATCAAGTGGAGGATTAAAAGCCAGGAAAGGGAATAAAGAAGTGGTGGGCAGAGATGAAACAAAAACCAGGGGCGATGGATGTCACATGTGGGAGTCTTTTACAAAAGGAAGATAGGGACAGTGTTGAATCCAATGGAGTCATACAGCAAAATGAAAAAACAAAAATGTAAGCCATTGGATGTGGCATCATGGAAGGAATTAATGTCCTTGACGGTAGTGTCAGCAAAAGCTAGATGGAAATATTTGCAGTTAATGGTAAATGAAAATTGAGAAACATCAAAAATAACAAAGCCTTGGTGGGCACAGTGGCTCACGCCTGTAATCCCAGCACTTCAGTAGCCCAAGATGGACAGATCACCTGAAGTTGGGAGTTCAAGCCCAGCCTGACCAACACGGCGAAACCCCGTCTCTACTAAAAATACAAAAATTAGCCAGGTGTGGCAGTGCGTGCCTGTAGTCCCAGCTACTCAGGAGGCTGAGACACAAGAATTGCTTGAACCTGGGAGGTGGAGGCTGCAGAGACCTGAGATTGTACCACTGCACTCCCACCCGGGGGATAGTGTAAGACTCAGTCTCAAAAATAAATAAATAAATGCATACATAAATAAAAACAAAATACAAAAAGAACAAAGCCTTAAAGACGTTTGGCTATTTTTTAAAAATCAAATACATGGGGTGGTGGCTAAAGGGAAATGCACAATCAAGAGAGGATTTTATTTTGTTTCTCTTTTTAGAGGAGACATCATAAATTACATATGTAAACTCATAGGTATGGTGCCATATGAGGAAAGATTGAAAATGCTGAAGAAAGGAAAACTGAATGGGCAAAATGCTCGTGAAGGCAAGAAAGGACAAGCTTCAGAACATGAGAGTTAGGCTGGCCTTTGAGAAGAGAGTGGCTGTTCTCTTCCTCTTTCTCTTCTTCCTCCTCCTCCTCCTCCTCTTCCTCCTCTTCCTTTTGAGGCAGGAAGCAGATGAGTTTACAGAACTGAACACCGGAGAATGATGGCAATCCCAGCTGAGGGCTCTTCTTTTCTCTGAAATATAAAGCAAGCTTAAAGTAAAAGGGGCATGATGAAAAGGTACAAAAGAGTCCTAAGTGAGACTAGAGAGAGAGGGTGTATAGTGGAGTTGCCAGGGTTGAGTGCTCATTTGAGATTGGTGACTCCAGTCTACCCAGCTGTGTGATTATTTTCTGCAACGTAGAGGTGTTGGCAGGCATGGAGAAGGCAGATGATTGAGTTCTTACATGGCTGGATTTATTAAGTAAGTGATTTTGAGAAAGTGAGGAGTAATGAAATTATGGGAATTATATGGGAGCCGTTGGAACAACGACTCACAGAATATGAGTTGGACAAAAAGGACAGTCTAGAAGAGGCTACATGAATAGAAAGAATTGATAGGAGAATGAATTAGATCGGGGTCCCCAACTCCCAGATCACAGATCTGTACTGGTCTGTGGCCTGTTAGGAACCATGCCACACAGCAGGAGGTGAGCAGCAGTCCAGCAAGCATTATCACCTGCACTTCACCTCCAGACATCAGCAGCAGCATTAGATTCTCGCGAGCCCTATTGTGAACTACATATGCGAGGAATCTAAATTGTGCACTCCTAATGAGACTCTAATGCCTGATAACCTGAGTGGAACAGTTTCATCCTGAAATTATCCAATCCTGCTATGGAAAAATTGTTTTCCACAAAACCGGTCCCTGATGTCAAAAAGGTTGGGGACCGCTGGATTAGAGGACTTATACCATTAGGAGGATCCATTGCTTCTTGGCAGATATTTAAGCAAGTGAGCTAGAAGGATAGGAGCTATGGCCAGAGACTAGAAATTAGCAAGGTTTTGGAGAGGAATTGTGTCTGGTAATGATAATGGCCAGGGAGTTACCACAGCAGTGATAGAAAAAATGGTCATTGGTGATGAGGTGGTCCAAGAATTGGGATGTCAAAGCATCCAGGGTGTTGGATGAGTCAATCTGTGCTGAGAGAAAATTATCATAACATTTTAGGAATAATTATTATTTAATTCTCTATTTCTAAAGAATTATAAATAAGAAAAGAAAAATAATAGGTGTAAGTTTAATATTATTTGGTGTGAATGTAAATTTTTGCACTTTGGTGACAGAGAATAATATAGAGTACTTTTTACAGTTTTTTTTTTTAAAGCCTGTAAAGAAAAGAATGATTGTTTTTCTTTTTATTTTTTAAATTTTTGTTTTCTTAGGCTTAACTACACTGGATTCTCCCACCTGTTTAAGAATGCAAATTAAACAAAACACTTAACTGCACTTTATTGTGCTTCATTTTAACTTAAATCAGAATAATTTTAATCAAAGCCATACTGAAGCTTTAGGAGAGACTAAATTGTAGGAATGTTTGCAGTGATTTTAACTGGTCAAAATACATCGTGTGCATTTCTTTATATTCAAAAGCAGTTATTATTAGCTACTCCTGAAATTAAGTAGTAATTTTATCCTATTTTCCAATGAACAAATACAAAGGTTAAATGGCTTGCCCAGGGGCACAAATTGAATCAGTAGTAGAAATGGGATTATAACTCCAAACCACTAACTCAAAGCTTAGTCCAATGAGCCATGCTGTTTCTCAAGTAGTAAGCATATTAATTGTTCCTTCAAGCAGGAAACAGAGCTCTAAATGGAGCATGTCCCATCCAGAAGGCCTATGCAACACAGTAAAAAGACCTACTTCTTTTACTTAGTTAAAACAAACAAACAACAACAACAACAACAAAAAAAACAAACAAAACCACCCCCCCGGCCACAGAACTGTTAAACATGCCTTTTTGTTAAAGAGGAAATAATTGGTATCAATTCGAAAAATTATACAAAATAACCATTACAAAAAAGCACTAAATTTTATAGTTATAAAACCAAAAGAATTTCTGATACTGTTTTTCAGTGCTGTCATTAGACCTGGGTTACACAGAATGGTGAATTTGCTGTATCAGATAAACACCAAGATAATTCAGGCATCCAATTTACCCTTTGTTATTTAGGCTAATCATAGAAAAAGAGCAATTGTACAAATTTTATTTAATATTTGAATAAATATCTTCCTGACTCATTTTTCTTATTTCAAGTCCACCCAGGTACATAATTGTTTTTCAGTCAATTTTGACTCTGTAATTTTAAAACCACAAATGAGAAGATTATTGAAAGTAGATTCTTTTTAAATTGCAAATTAAAAGTAAATAATTCTATTTCCGCTTCTGGCTATGATAGAATACTTTATATTACATTAACTCTCTATTATGAACAACTATTTTAAAATAATTTATTCAACAACTATTTGAAGCCACTAGAGAGGAAGTAATGAAGACAGTACTCGGGGGACAAAGAACCCAGAGAGGAGTTGAATTGAGCCCCACATTCACCTAAGCTTTTCACTTTGGTACTTGCAGATTCACAGCATAAGTAAGAGACGCTAAGAAGAAAGTAGCAGTCTGGGCTTATGTAGTTTCACTGGGTTGGGGAGAAAGATGTTGGAGTTTGAGGTGCCAAAGTGATTAGGACTTGAAGAATTAAGGTCCAGGAGTTGAGAAAACCAAAAGGGAGGGAGTCCAAAATTCTGTGCAATATCCCTTCAAGGCAGGTGCTGACTCCTCAACTATGAAGGGTGAAATGTAGAAAAATTAAGGATAAAGAAGCAAGCTGGAGGTTAGAGAGTTTAGCCAAGATTTTGGCAATTTTGGAGACCTTAGGAACCAGAGATGGGAATTTGGGGACCACCAAGGAGGGAGAGCCCAAGTGAAATACCTCAGGATGTCAGATGAGAACTCAAGAAGATGATTCTTTGCAAAGTAAAGGCTAAGCTTTAAGATTTAGGACAAACTGGAAGTTGATGAGTCCTCTAAAATCTGAAATCCAAATCTAAATTGATATGAAAGTCCATGCATTATATGACTGATGGAGCAAGTCAAATTCTTTCTGGAAAAAGATAACTTAATGGAGAGTTTTTGCAATTTTTCACAATGCCCAGCATTCATTAAAAACTTACCAACCACGTAAAACATAGGGCCAAATGGAAATGTTGTAACCAAAATTAGAAGAATTATAATAAATTAAAATATGGGTATATAGTATATTAAGCACAGCAGAAAAAACAATAGTGAATTGAGAGGAAGGATGTAGTAAATATTCAGATTTAAGGATAGAGAGTAAAAAGGATGGAAAATACAGAAGAGATCATAAGAGATATATAGGAGAATTTAAGTTCTGATATATCTGTAATTGGAATCCCAGAAGGACAGAACATTAATTGAACAAAAGCAACATTTGAAAAGCTGTTGGCAACTAATTTTACAAAACTAATAAAGAAATCTAGTCATGAATTTGAGAAGCTCCACAATCTGCATTTGGGAAAATTTGTTTATAAATATACCTAGAACATTGTATTCAAACATCTGAAAAGCAATGATAAAAATGAAATACTGACAATAGAGAATAAATACACATTACTTTCAAAGGAGTAAAAATAAGACTTAGTGCTGACTTTCCAATGGAAACTATGGAAACAATGGAATGACATCTTCAAAGTTCTGAAAGAATACAATTGCCAAGCAAGAATTCTATAATCATAAAAATATCCATCAAAAAGGAATGTTAAATAAGTATATTTTCAGACAAACAAAATTGGAGCAAGTCTGTTGCTAGTAGACTCACACTAAAAGAGAATGTAAGGATTTTTTTCATTTTTATTTTCGTTTCCTTTTTTTTTTCTAGTTTCTAGACCTAAGCTTAATTTTTCATATTTAAACATGGAACTGCAGAAAAAATTAATAACACAGGGAAGGGTAAATATATGAGTAAATCTGAATATAAACAATAGCAGTAATATATTATAGGTTTTAAAAATAGATGTAAGATTAAAATACATGACAGCAATTGCACAAAAAGTAAAAAGAGAGTGTTTTAGTCTAGGCTGCTATTACAAAATATCATAGATTGTGTGGTTTAAACAACAAGCATTTATTTCTCGAAGTTCTGGAGGCTGGGAAGTCCAAGATCAAGGTGCCAAAAGATTCAGTTCCTGGTGAGGGCCCTCTTCCTGGCTTGCAGCCAGCCAGCCGCCTTCTGGCTCTGTCTTTGCATGGGAAGAGAGAGAGAGAGAATGCATGAGTGCACAAGTGAGCAAGGACTCTGATCTCTTTATCTTCTTATTAGGGCACTAATTCTATCACAGGGCTCATCCCGAAGCACCCACCTCCAAATACTATTATGCTAGGGATTAGGGATTCAATACACAAATTTCATTACGGACATTCCACTCATAACAAGAGCATTTGTAAGGTCCTTGCGTTATTCAAGGAGTAATAAATGTACTAACTTAAGGTAGTCTGTAACAAGTGAGGATTAATATTGGAATCTATTATTTTAGGGTAACCAATAAAATAATAAATATATAACTAACACTCTAGTAGAGTAAATGGAATAATAAATAAACCTTTGATTAACCTAATAGAAAGAAAAACAGAAAACAGCAAAATAGAGAAAATAGTAAGATGGTAATATAAATCCCAATATGTAAATAATTGCATTAAACTAGTGGTATTAATACTCCAATTAAATGACAAAGATGGTCAGAGTAAATAAGAAAAATAATACCCAACAATATGCTGCTTATAAGATATACATTTTAAATATAAGGACTCTTGAAGGTTGAAAGTAATAGTATGAAAGACATAACATAAAAATATAACCAAAGAAAATGGTACAGCTGTACTCATATCAGGCAAAGCAGATTCTAAAGCAAAAGGTATTAGTAGAGAAAATAATAGTTTCATAATGATAAACGGATTGATAGAATTTTAAACTTAAATTTAAAGATAATAATATAGCCTTAAAATACAGGAAGAAAGACATTACAGAAATAAAATATTGAATAGACAAATTAGAGAACCATAGTTGAAGATCTTTTTAATAACTATTTTAGTAGTTATGGTGAAGAACACTATACCTAACAACTGCAGAATGTAAGCATATTGCTAATTCTCATGGAACATTGTTAAAAATCAACTATATATACTTGGAGCAAGTAACAGTAGATTTCAAATCACTTAAATTACACAGAGTATATTCTCTGACCTCAATAGATTTAAGCTAAAAACTATTAAACTATTAACAGAAGAGTAAGCAAATATCCCCAATGTTAGGAAATTTTCAATACATTTTTTAATTACTTATGGACCAAAGTGAAGATTGCAATGGAAATTAGAAAACATTTGAATTCTGCTAGCAAAAATGTGACATCCCAAAACTAGTGCTTACAGCTAAAATGCATAGCAGGAAATGTATAGTCATAAGTGCATTTAGTAAAGAATAAATGCTGAAAATCATGCTCAGATTCCATTTCGAGATTCTAAAAAAAGAACAGCAAAGTAAATGCAAGAAAACAAAAGGAAGTAAATGATAAAGTTAAAAACAGGAATCAATAAAATATAAAATAGAGAAAATATTTAAAGCTTGTTTGTTTGAAATGATTAATAAAATTGGCAATCTCCTAGCAAGTCTAATCAAGAAAAAATTAATATTAGCAGTATTATAAATTAAAAGGTGACATCACCCTATAGATATTTTAAAGGCTAGAGAATATTATCACATGAACTGCTAATAAACTTGAATATTTTGATGAAATTGCAAAATTCCTTAAAAAAGAAAACTTAGAAAAATGGACACAGGATGACTAGACAATCTAAATCATCCTATATCTATTAAATAAATAAAACATTTAATAAGAAACTTTTCACAGTCCGTTTCTCTCTCACACACACACATACACACACGCACACACTCCAAGTGTACGTGATTTCACCTGTGAATTCTTCCAAATAGTACAGGAAAAAATAACACTATTATTACATAAACTCTTCCAGAGAATTTAACCTTGATACCAAAATCTAACAAAGACATTACAAGAAAGAAAAATCACAGGAAAATAACTTTTGTGGAGAGACAGAAAAATCCTATAGAAAAATTTGTAAATAAAATCCAGTGATACATTAATGAAGCAATGTGTCAGAATCAAATTGTGTTTATTCTAAAAATAAATGGCTAATTTCACATCAAAAAATGTAATTAACAGTATTAACATAATGAACAAGAAAAGCCCCTTTATTTCAATAGATATGTTTCAATAGATCCAGCAAAATTATTAAATGCAATTCAACACCTGATTGTAACTTAAAAATATAATTATTAAACTAGGACTAGAAGGGAACTTTCTTCATCTGACAAACACTATCTGCAAAACAAACAAAAACAAAATAAAACTGTAGCTAACATCAGACTTAATGATGATATATTGAGAGTTTTCACTCTTAAATTGGGAAGGAAAGCTTATGCCTGCTATCATTGCTTTTATTCAACACTATGCTGGATGTGTTAGTATTATAATAAATAAGGATTAGAAAGGAAGAAATAAGACTGTTCTCACTATTTACAAATGCCGTAATTGTAAAGTAGGAAATCCAAAAGAATTACAAATAAACCGCTAGAATTACAAAGTGAATGTAGCAGTCTCTTGATAAAAAGTCAATTTGCAATTGTTTATCAACATACTAGCAACAATTAGAAAATGAAAGTTTAAAGAACACCAATTTCAGAAGCATCTAAAAATACGTTACCTAGGACTAAAACTAATGCAAGATATAAAATACCTCTACACAGAAAGCTACAAAATATCACTGAATGAAATGAGAGAGGATCTAAATAAATAAAGGCATACCATGTTCATGAAATAGATAATGTTATAAAGATTTCAATTCCCTTTCATTGATCTCTAGATTCAATGCATTGCTAATCAAAAGCACAACAGGTTGTGCTTTTGTTTTTAGTTTGGTGGCAATTGGATAAAGTGATGCTAGAATTTAGAAAAATTGATACAAATAGGCAAGCTAATTTTAAAATATGAAATCACAAATTAGAGTCTGAAATGCTCAAAAAAATCTTGAAGAGCAAAGAGGGCTCACATCCAGATGTTAAGACTTATTTTTTTTTTTTTTTTTTTTTTTTTTTTTTTTTGAGACGGAGTCTTGCTCTGTCGCCCAGGCTGGAGTGCAGTGGCCGGATCTCAGCTCACTGCAAGCTCCGCCTCCCGGGTTCACGCCATTCTCCTGCCTCAGCCTCCCGAGTAGCTGGGACTACAGGTGCCCGCCAGGTCGCCCGGCTAGTTTTTTGTATTTTTAGTAGAGACGGGGTTTCACCATGTTAGCCAGGATGGTCTTGATCTCCTGACCTCGTGATCCACCCGTCTCGGCCTCCCAAAGTGCTGGGATTACAGGCTTGAGCCACCGCGCCCGGCAAGACTTATTGTAAAGCTGCAGTAATTAAAACAGTGTGGTAATGGCTCAAGAATAAAAAAAAAAAAAAACTGAAGGAACAAATCAGACAGTCCAGAAACATATCCACATGTGTACAGTCACCTGTTTTACAACAAAAGTGCCATTGCAATGTAGTGAAGAAATGTTGGTATGTTCTATAAATAGTTGAATAAACCGGACATTCTTATAGATAAAAAAGAGACTTGTCCCCTACCTCACATCATACATAAAAATCATATTCTATTTCTGATATATATTCATGAGCCTAGGGTTGGTGAAGATTTCTTAAAGATAACCAAAACAAAACACAAGACCACCTAAGCATAAAAAACGATGAAAGCTTGAATTTTAATAAAATGAAAAACTTCTGTGATCAAAGACACTGTTTAAAGAGAGTACATAAAGAATTCCTCAGACTAATTTTTTAAAACAGGCAAAATTCTTGAACCAGCAATTCACAAAAGAAGATAGGCAAATATCTCATAAACATATGAAAAAGTAATATCATTAGTAAGGAGTGAAAATGCTTGCTGAAACCACAATGAGATATTAATGCATATCCACCAGAATAGCTGAAAATTTTATTTTAATGACCATTCAATTGTTGGCAAGAAGGTAGATCAATTGAAATTCTCATATGTTGCTCGCAAAAACATAAATTGATACATGCATTTTTGAAAGCTGCTTCACTTTCTACTAACATGTCTACTATAGTTGTTTAACTTATGACCCAGCAAATGCAATTTTAGTTCTATGTCCAAGATAAGTGGGTACATATGTGCATGACAAGTACAAAAGTGTCCATAAAGGTTTATCTATAATAGCCAAATTCTAAAAACAACCATAAACAGTAGGATGAATAAATACAATGATACATATATAACAGTTTTCTATATGTGATTATAAAACAACTTTATTTAGATATAATTTACAACTCATAAAATTCACTTTTGTAGTGTTCAGTTCAGTGGTTTTTAGTTTGTTCAGAGTTGTGGAGTTATCCTTATTATCTAATTTTATAACATTTTCATTACCACAAAAAGAAGCACTATGCTCATTAGCAGTCACTCCTAACTTCCCCTACATCCCTTAGCAACCATTAATTTATGTTCTGTCTCTGTGGATTTGTCTATTCTAGACATTTCATATACAAAGAATCATATAATATGTAGTATTTTTTGACTGGCTACTTTTATGTACCATAATGCATATATCAGTAATTAACATATATCAGTAATTAATGTTTTTAATGCTGAAGAATATTCCACTGTATGTGTAGTATAAATATTATTTGTTTATTCATCAGATGATGGATATTTGGGTTGTTTCCACCTTTTGGCTACTAGGAATAATGCTATATGAACATATATGTTCAAGTTTTTGTGTGAGTATTTATTTTCATTTCTCTTGGGTATGAACCTAAGAGTAGAATTGCTGAGTCATTTGGTAACTATTTGATAACTATAGTTAACATTTTGAGGAACTGCCAAGCTATTTTCCAAAGGGGCTGCACCATTTTACAATCCTATCAGCAGCATATGAGGGTTCCAATTTATCCACCTCCTTAACAACATTTGCTATTTTTTATCTTTTTTTTTTTTTGCCATCCTAGTTGGTGTGGAGTGACAGTTCATTGTGGCTTTGATTTGCATTTCCCTAATGTTTAATGATGTAGAGCATCTTTTCTTGAACTTATTGGCCATTTGAATATCTTCTTTGGAAAATGGCTTTTCAAATAATTTCCCTATTTTTAAATCGGGTTATTTGTCCTTCTATTATTGAGTTATAAGTGTTGTAATAAGCCAGGCACGGTGGCTCATGCCTGTAATCCCAGCACTTTGGGAGGCTGAGGTGGGCAGATCATGAGGTCAGGAGAGAGACCATCCTGGCTAACATGGTGAAACCCCATCTCTAGTAAAAATACAAAAAATTAGCCGGGCGTGGTGGTGGGCACCTGTAATCCCAGCTACTTGGGAGGCTGAGGCAGGAGAATAACCTGAACCCAGGAGTCAGAGCTTGTAGTGAACCGAGATCACGCCACTGCACTCCAGCCTGGGCGACACAGCCAGACTCCGTCTCAAAAAAAAAAAAAAAAAAAAAGAGTTGTAATCCTATATATATGGTTTAAAAATATTTTCTCACATTCTGTAGGCTGTCACTTTCAGTTTCTTCGTGGAGTTCCTTTGAAGTACTTAGGGTTTTAAATTTTTTTTTTTTTTTTTTTTTTTGAGACAGAGTCTTGCTCTGTCACTGAGGCTGGAGTGCATTGGCACAATCTTGGCTCGCTGTTCAAATGATCCTGCCTGCCGAGTTCCAGTGATTCTCCTGCCTCAGGACCTCAGGTATCTGGGATCACAGGTGTGTGCCACCATTCCCAGCTAATTTTTGCATTTTTAATAGAGACGGCGTTCACCATGTTGGCCAGGCTGGTCTTAAACTCCTGACCTCAAGTGATCTGCCTGCCTCGGCCTCCCAAAGTGCTGGGAATACAGGCATGAGCCACTGTGCACAGCTAGGGTTTTAATTTTGATAAAATTCATTTCATCAATTTTTTTCTAACTCAGTGTTTTCTACTAAGAATTTTATAATTTTACATTTACATTTAGGTCTCTGCTGCATTTTGAATTAATTGTTCTGTATGGTATGAGGTGGGGGCCCAACTTCATACTTTTGCATGTGGGTATCTAGTGGTCTCAAAGCTGCTGAAAAGACTGAGCTTTCCTTATTGAGTTGTCTTGGCAACCTTGTTAAAATCATTTGAAGATGGTGTAACGGTTTATTTCTAGATTCCCAATAACTCAATGCCTATACCAAACCTTTTTTGTCATTGTAGCTTTGTAATAAGTTTTCAAATCAGGAAGTGTTAGCCTCCAAGTAGGTTCCTGTTTTTTAAGATCATTTTGGCAGTTTGGAGTCCTTTGCATTTTCTTGTGAGTTTTGTTGTTGTTGTTATTGTTTTTGAGACAGAGTCTTGCTCTCTCCTCCAGGCTGGAGTGCAGTGGCATGATCTTGGCTAACTGCAGCCTCTGCCTCCTGGGTTCAAGCTATTCTCCTGCCTCAGCCTCCCGAGTAGCTGGAATTAGAGGTGTGCACCACCACACCTGGCTAATTTTTGTGTTTTTAGTAGAGGCAGGATTTCACCAAATTGGCCAGGCTGGTCTTGAACTCCTGACCTCAGGTGATCCACCTGCTTTGGCCTCCTAAAGTGCTGTTACAGACATGAGCCATCACACCCGGTCTCCTTGTGAGTTTTAAGATAAAGTTATTAATTTCTGCAGAAAAGCTAGCTGGGGTTTGGATAAAAACTATATTCAATCTGTGAATCAATTTGGTAATATTGCCATTTTAACAATTTGTTTTTTGAGACACAGTCCCACTCTGTCGCCCAGGCTAGAGTGCAGTGGCACCATCTCAGCTCGCTGCAACCTCCGCCTCCTGGGTTCAAGTGATTCTTGTGCCTCAGTCTCCCTAGTAGCTGGGATTACAGGGGTGTGCCACCATACCTGGCTAATTTTTGTATTTCTAGTAGAGACGGGGTTTCCATGTTGTTCAGGCTGTTCTCGAACTCCCAACCTCAGGTGATCTGCCCGCCTCGGCCTCTCAAAGTGCTGGGATTACAGGCATGAGCCACTGTGCCTGGCATTTTAACAATATTAAGTCTTCCAATCAATGAGCATGACATGTCTTTCCATTTACTTAGGTTTTCTTTCCTTTTCTTTTCTTTCTTTCTTTCTTTTTTTTTTTTTTTTGAGACAGAGTCTCACTTTGTCACCCAGGCTGGAATGCAGTGGCGCAATCTCAGCTCACTGCAACCTCCGCCTCCCAGGTTCAAGCAATTCTCCTGCCTCAGCCTCCCGAGTAGCTGGGATTACAGATGCGTGCCACCATGCCCGGCTAATTTTTGTGTTTTTAGTAGAGATGGGGTTTCACCATGTTGGTCATGCTGGTCTTGAACCCCTGACTTCAGGTGATCTACCTGCCTTGGCCTCCCAAAGTGCTGGGATTACAGGCATGAGCCACCGTGTCCAACTGCTTTCATTTCTTTAAACAATGTTTTGTAGTTTTTAGCACTGCACTTCTTTTGTTAAATTTATTTCTAAGTATTTATTCTTTTTATGCTACTGTAAATAGAATTGTCTTTTTGAATTCATTTTTAGAAATTTCATTGCTAGTGTGTAAAGATACAATTGACTTTATTTATTAATCTTGTATCATGTAATCTTTCTAAATGTATGTATTAGTGCACATTCACATGCCTTAGGATATTCTATATAAATAATAAGATCATGCCCTTGGCAACTATGAATAGTTTTACTTCTTCCTTAGCAAAGTGAATGTCTTTTATTCTTTTCTTCTCTAATTGCTGTGGCTAGAACTTTCAATACAATGTTGAACAGAAGTGGCAAGAGAGGGTATCTTTGTCTCATTCCTGACCTTAGTGGGGAAGCATTTAGTCTTTCACCTTTATGAATTGTGGTAACTGTACATTTTGTAGATACTCTAAATCAGGTTTAGAAAATCTATGCCTACCCATTTGAGTGTTTTTAAACAGAGGAGTGTTGTATCTTATCAAATGCTATTTTTTTTGTATCTATTAAGATGATAATGTGATTTTTATTCTTTATTCTATTAATAGGATGTAACACATTGATTGATTTTTGAATGTTAAGCAAACCTTGCATTCCTGAGTTAAATCTTATTTTGTCATGGTGTATAATCATTTTTATATGTAACTAGACTTGCTTTCCTAGTATTTTGTTGAGAACATTTTACATCTATATTTTTAAGGAATATTGGCCTGTGGTTTTCTTTTCTTGCGATGACTGGTTTGGTATCAGGTTAATACTGGCCTCACAGAACGACTTGAGAAGATTTCCTTTTTTCTTTTTTCTAACTTTTTAAGAGCTTGTAGAGATTGGTATTTTTTTTTCCTAAACATTTGGTAATTTTCACCAGTGAAGTCACATGGGCCTGAACTTTTCTTTTTGCAAATGATTAATTAAAGCTCTTTACTTTTTATAGGTCAATTCAGATTTTCTATTTCTCTTTAAGTTAGCTTTAATAGTTTGTCTTTCTAGCAATTTGTCCATTTCATCTTGTTTATTTAATTTGTTGCCATACAGTGTTTATAATGTATTTTTATAATCTTTTATATTTCTATAAGATTGTAGTAATGGTCCATTTTTCCTTTATGATTTTTGTAATTTGAACCTTCTATTTCCAGTGTTTTTTGGCACGGGGCAGAGAGGGTCAGTATAGCTAAAGGATTACCAATTGTGTTGATATTTTCGAAGAACCAACTTTTGGTTTTGTTTTTTCTCGATTTTTCTGTTATCTATTTTATTTGTCCCCTCGGGTAATATTTCTTAATTTCTTTCTGCTTGTTTCAGATTTAACTTGCTGTTCTTTTTCTAGTTTCTTAACATGGAAGTTTAGATTACTAATTTGAGGTCTTTCTTCTTTTTAAATATAGATAATTATACAATTCTCTCTGAGTACTGTTTTTACTTCCTGACTTACATTTTTGGTATATTTCTTCAATTGTTTCTATTAATTTTAAATTTCATTGTATTATGGTTGGAGAACATAATTTGTATGATTTCAGTCTTTTAAAATGTATTGAGGCTTGTTTTATGGCCTAACACACAGTCTGTCTTGGAAAATTATTCCATGTTCCGTTGAAAAAAATGTGAATTTTGCTATTATCAGAGAGTGTTCTACAGAAGTCTGTTAGGTCTGGTTGGCTTACATTGTTCTAGTCTTCTATTTTCTTGTTAGTCTTCTCTTGTTTTGTTCTATCCATTATTTAAAGTGAAATATTGACTTTCCAACTATTATTTTTGAAGTGCCTATTTCTTTATTCAATTCTATAACCTTTTACTTCATGCCTTTGGAGCTACGCTGGTAGGTGCATATATGTTTATAATTGTTTAACCATCTTGATGAATTGGCCCAATTATTGTTATAAAATGCTCTTTTTGTCTCTAATAGCCATTTTTTAAAATCTTTTCTTCTATTTTTCTGATATTAATATAGCCAAAGTCTCTTTTGAGTACTGAGTGTCTTTGGTTTCAACCTCAGAGATTTTTACTGTTATTTTAATTTCAATCTCTTTGTTCTTTGAATCTAAAGTATATCTTTTAAAGACTTTAGATTCAATAGTGAGGTTATATTTTAAAAAATCTATTTTGCCAGTCTTTGTATTTTGATTCAAGTGCTTAATCCATCCACATTTAATGTAGTTACTGATAAGGTAGAATTTACACCTGCCGTTTTGCTATTTGTGTTCTATATGTCTTTGTGTTTTGTTTCTCAGTCACTGCCTGCTTTTGTATTACTTTCTAATGTAACATTTTAATTCCTTTATTGTTTCTTCTATTATTTTGAGTTAATTTCGTAGTGGTTGCCATGGAGATTGCAATTGATGTGTTAAAATGATCTGCGTTAGATTAATACTAAGTTAATTTTAAGAATGTACCAAAACTGGTGCTGGTCAGCTGCTGCAGCCTGACCAGCGAGAGCTGAAGCAGGGCGAGGCATCGCCTCACCTGGAAGCGCAAGGGGGAAGGGGATCCGTTTTCCTAGCCAGGGGAACTGAGACACACAACACCTGGAAAATCGGGTAACTCCCACCCCAATACTGCGCTGTAAGCATACAGGCATTCCAGGAGAATATATCCCACACCTGGCCGGGAGGGTCCCACGCCCACGAAGCCTCCCTCACTGCTAACACAGCAGTCTGCCGCGATCTATCGGCAAGGCAGCAGCGAGGCTGGGGGAGGGGCGCCCGCCATTGCTGAGGCTTAAGTAGGTAAACAAAGCCGCTGGGAAGCTCGAACTGGGTGGAGCTCACAGCAGCTCAAGGAAGCCTGCCTGTCTCTGTAGTCTCCACCTCTGGGGACAGCGCACAGCTGAAGACCAACAGGGGAAGTAGCGGGAGCCGATGCAGACGCGAACGACTCTGTCTGACAGCTTTGGGGAGAGCCGCGGATCTCCCAACGCGGAGGTTGAGATCTGAGAACGGACAGACTGCCTGCTCAGGTGTGTCCCTGACCCCTGAGTAGCCTAGCTGGGAGAAATCCCCCACTAGGGGCAGTCTGACACCCCACACCTCACAGGGTGGAGTACACCCCTGAGAGGACACTTCCAAAGGAAGAATCAGACAGGTACACTCGCTGTTCAGCAATATTCTATCTTCGGCAACCTCTGCTGCTGATACCCAGGCAAACAGGGTCTGGAGTGGACCTCAAGCAATCTCCAACAGACCAACAGAGAGTCCTTCTGACTGTCAGAAGGAAAACTATCAAACAGGAAGGACACCTATACCAAAACCCCATCAGTTCGTCACCACCATCAAAGACCAGAGACAGATAAAACCACAAAGATGGGGAAGAAGCAGGGCAGAAAAGCTGGAAATTCAAAAAATAAGAGCGCATCTCCCCCTGCAAAGGAGCGCAGCCCATCACCAGCAACGGATCAAAGCTGGTCAGAGAATGACTTGGACGAGAGGAGAGAAGAAGGCTTCAGTCCATCAAACTTATCAGAGCTAAAGGAGGAATTACGTACCCAGCGCAAAGAAACTAAAAATCTTGAAAAAAGAGTGGAAGAATTGACAGCTAGACTCATTAATGCAGAGAAGATCATAAACGAAATGACAGAGATGAAAACCATGACACGAGAAATACGTGACAAATGCACAAGCTTCAGTAACCGACTCGATCAACTGGAAGAAAGAGTATCAGCGATTGAAGATCAAATGAATGAAATGAAGCGAGAAGAGAAACCAAAAGAAAAAAGAAGAAAAAGAAATGAGCAAAGCCTGCAAGAAGTATGGGATTACGTAAAAAGACCAAATCTACGTCTGATTGGGGTGCCTGAAAGTGAGGGGGAAAATGGAACCAAGTTGGAAAACACTCTTCAGGATATCATCCAGGAGAACTTCCCCAACCTAGTAGGGCAGGCCAACATTCAAATTCAGGAAATACAGAGAACGCCACAAAGATACTCCTCCAGAAGAGCAACTCCAAGACACATAATTGCCAGATTCACCAAAGTTGAAATGAAGGAAAAAATCTTAAGTGCAGCCAGAGAGAAAGGTCGGGTTACCCACAAAGGGAAGCCCATCAGACTAACAGCAGATCTCTCGGCAGAAACTCTACAAGCCAGAAGAGAGTGGGGGCCAATATTCAACATTCTTAAAGAAAAGAATTTTAAACCCAGAATTTCATATCCAGCCAAACTAAGTTTCATAAGTGAAGGAGAAATAAAATCCTTTACAGATAAGCAAATGCTTAGAGATTTTGTCACCACCAGGCCTGCCTTACAAGAGACCCTGAAGGAAGCCCTAAACATGGAAAGGAACAACCGGTACCAGCCATCGCAAAAACATGGCAAAATGTAAAGACCATCGAGGCTAGGAAGAAACTGCATCAACTAACGAGCAAAATAACCAGTTAATATC
Source organism: Rhinopithecus roxellana (assembly GCF_007565055.1). Taxonomy (NCBI): domain Eukaryota; kingdom Metazoa; phylum Chordata; class Mammalia; order Primates; family Cercopithecidae; genus Rhinopithecus; species Rhinopithecus roxellana. The sequence goes on along the minus strand of NC_044562.1, from coordinate 114,155,426 downwards.
ATAATGGCAGGATCAAGTTCACACATAACAATATTAACCTTAAATGTTAATGAACTAAATGCTCCAATTAAAAGACACAGACTGGCAAACTGGATAAAGAGTCAAGACCCATCAGTCTGCTGTATTCAGGAGACCCATCTCACATGCAGAGACATACATAGGCTCAAAATAAAGGGATGGAGGAAGATCTACCAAGCAAATGGAGAACAAAAAAAAGCAGGGGTTGCAATCCTAGTCTCTGATAAAACAGACTTTAAACCATCAAAGATCAAAAGAGACAAAGAAGGCCATTACATAATGGTAAAGGGATCAATTCAACAGGAAGAGCTAACTCTCCTAAATATATATGCACCCAATAAAGGAGCACCCAGATTCATAAAGCAAGTCCTTAGAGACTTACAAAGAGACTTAGACTCCCATACAATAATAATGGGAGACTTCAACACTCCGCTGTCAACATTAGACAGATCAACGAGACAGAAAGTTAACAAGGATATCCAGGAATTGAACTCATCTCTGCACCAAGCGGACCTAATAGACATCTATAGAACTCTCCACCCCAAATCAACAGAATATACATTCTTCTCAGCACCACATCGCACTTATTCCAAAATTGACCACATAATTGGAAGTAAAGTACTCCTCAGCAAATGTAAAAGAACAGAAATTATAACAAACTGTCTCTCAGACCACAGTGCAATCAAACTAGAACTCAGGACTAAGAAACTCAATCAAAACCGCTCAACTACATGGAAACTGAACAACCTGCTCCTGAATGACTACTGGGTACATAACGAAATGAAAGCGGAAATAAAGATGTTCTTTGAAACCAATGAGAACAAAGATACAACATACCAGAATCTCTGGGACACATTTAAAGCAGTGTGTAGAGGGAAATTTATAGCACTAAATGCCCACAAGAGAAAACAGGAAAGATCTAAAATTGACACTCTAACATCACAATTAAAAGAACTAGAGAGGCAAGAGCAATCACATTCAAAAGCTAGCAGAAGGCAAGAAATAACTAAGATCAGAGCAGAACTGAAGGAGATAGAGACACAAAAAACCCTCCAAAAAATCAATGAATCCAGGAGTTGGTTTTTTGAAAAGATCAACAAAATTGACAGACCGCTAGCAAGGCTAATAAAGAAAAAAAGAGAGAGGAATCAAATCGATGCAATAAAAAATGATAAAGGGGATATCACCACCGACCCCACAGAAATACAAACTACCATCAGAGAATACTATAAACGCCTCTACGCAAATCAACTAGAAAATCTAGAAGAAATGGATAATTTCCTGGACACTTACACTCTCCCAAGGCTAAACCAGGAAGAAGTTGAATCCCTGAATAGACCAATAGCAGGCTCTGAAATTGAGGCAACAATTAATAGCCTACCCACCAAAAAAAGTCCAGGACCAGATGGATTCACAGCTGAATTCTACCAGAGGTACAAGGAGGAGCTGGTACCATTCCTTCTGAAACTATTCCAATCAATAGAAAAAGAGGGAATCCTCCCTAACTCATTTTATGAGGCCAACATCATCCTGATACCAAAGCCTGGCAGAGACACAACAAAAAAAGAGAATTTTAGACCAATATCCCTGATGAACATTGATGCAAAAATCCTCAATAAAATACTGGCAAACCGGATTCAGCAGCACATCCAAAAGCTTATCCACCATGATCAAGTGGGCTTCATCCCTGGGATGCAAGGCTGGTTCAACATTCGCAAATCAATAAACGTAATCCAGCATATAAACAGAACCAAAGACAAGAACCACATGATCATCTCAATAGATGCAGAAAAGGCTTTTGACAAAATTCAACAGCCCTTCATGCTAAAAACGCTCAATAAATTCGGTATTGATGGAACGTACCTCAAAATAATAAGAGCTATTTATGACAAACCCACAGCTAATATCATACTGAATGGGCAAAAACTGGAAAAATTCCCTTTGAAAACTGGCACAAGACAGGGATGCCCTCTCTCACCACTCCTATTCAACATAGTGTTGGAAGTTCTGGCTAGGGCAATCAGGCAAGAGAAAGAAATCAAGGGTATCCAGTTAGGAAAAGAAGAAGTCAAATTGTCCCTGTTTGCAGATGACATGATTGTATATTTAGAAAACCCCATCGTCTCAGCCCAAAATCTCCTTAAGCTGATAAGCAACTTCAGCAAAGTCTCAGGATACAAAATTAATGTGCAAAAATCACAAGCATTCTTATACACCAGTAACAGACAAGCAGAGAGCCAAATCAGGAATGAACTTCCATTCACAATTGCTTCAAAGAGAATAAAATACCTAGGAATCCAGCTTACAAGGGATGTAAAGGACCTCTTCAAGGAGAACTACAAACCACTGCTCAGTGAAATCAAAGAGGACACAAACAAATGGAAGAACATACCATGCTCATGGATAGGAAGAATCAATATCGTGAAAATGTCCATACTCCCCAAGGTTATTTATAGATTCAATGCCATCCCCATCAAGCTACCAATGAGTTTCTTCACAGAATTGGAAAAAACTGCTTTAAAGTTCATATGGAACCAAAAAAGAGCCCGCATTGCCAAGACAATCCTAAGTCAAAAGGACAAAGCTGGAGGCGTCACGCTACCTGACTTCAAACTATACTACAAGGCTACAGTAACCAAAACAGCATGGTACTGGTACCAAAACAGAGATATAGACCAATGGAACAGAACAGAGTCCTCAGAAATAATACCGCACATCTACAGCCATCTGATCTTTGACAAACCTGAGAGAAACAAGAAATGGGGAAAGGATTCCCTATTTAATAAATGGTGCTGGGAAAATTGGCTAGCCATAAGTAGAAAGCTGAAACTGGATCCTTTCCTTACCCCTTATACGAAGATTAATTCAAGATGGATTAGAGACTTAAATGTTAGACCTAATACCATAAAAACCCTAGAAGAAAATCTAGGTAGTACCATTCAGGACATAGGCATGGGCAAGGACTTCATGTCTAAAACACCAAAAGCAACGGCAGCAAAAGCCAAAATTGACAAATGGGATCTAATTAAACTAAAGAGCTTCTGCACAGCAAAAGAAACTACCATCAGAGTGAACAGGCAACCTACAGAATGGGAGAAAATTTTTGCAACCTACTCATCTGACAAAGGGCTAATATCCAGAATCTACAAAGAACTCAAACAAATATACGAGAAAAAAACAAACAACCCCATCAAAAAGTGGGGAAAGGATATGAACAGACATTTCTCAAAAGAAGATATTCATACAGCCAACAGACACATGAAAAAATGCTCATCATCACTGGCCATCAGAGAAATGCAAATCAAAACCACAATGAGATACCATCTCACACCAGTTAGAATGGCAATCATTAAGAAGTCAGGAAACAACAGGTGTTGGAGAGGATGTGGAGAAATAGGAACACTTTTACACTGTTGGTGGGATTGTAAACTAGTTCAACCATTATGGAAACCAGTATGGCAATTCCTCAAGGATCTAGAACTAGATGTACCATATGACCCAGCCATCCCACTACTGGGTATATACCCAAAGGATTATAAATTAGTCTACTACAAAGACACATGCACACGTATGTTTATTGCGGCACTATTCACAATAGCAAAGACTTGGAATCAACCCAAATGTCCATCTGTGACAGACTGGATTAAGAAAATGTGGCACATATACACCATGGAATACTATGCAGCCATAAAAAAGGATGAGTTTGCGTCCTTTGTAGGGACATGGATGCAGCTGGAAACCATCATTCTTAGCAAACTATCACAAGAAGAGAAAACCAAACACCGCATGTTCTCACTCATAGGTGGGAACTGAACAATGAGATCACTTGGACTCGGGAAGGGGAACATCACACACTGGGGTCTATCATGGGGAGGGGGGAGGGGGGAGGAGGGAGGGATTGCATTGGGGAGTTATACATGATATAAATGATGAATTGATGGGTGCTGACGAGTTGATGGGTGCAGCACACCAACATGGCATAAGTATACATATGTAACAAACCTGCACGTTATGCACATGTACCCTAGAACTTAAAGTATAATAAAAAAAAAAAAAAAAAAAAAAAAAAACGAAAAAGAAAAAAAAAAAAAAAAAAGAATGTACCAAAACTTTGCTCCACTGTAGCTCCTTCCCTCCCCATTCTTTTGCGCTATTTGTATTTATCATACCAATTATACTTTTATACATCAAAACCCATCAAAAGAGTTCTATGATTATTTTATACAGATATCTTTTAAATCATTCAGGAGAAGAAAAGTGTTATAAACAAAATTACATTTCTATTCTTTGCTTTTTGACAGTTTGGCTATGATTTAACTAGAGATACATCTCTTCATGTTTATTACATCTGGGTTTGTTGAACTTCCTAGATCTATAGATTAAAGTTTTTCTTCAAATGTGGGAAGTATTTGGCCATTGTTTCTTCAAATAAGTTTTGTTTCTTTCTCTCTCTCTCTCTCTTCCTTCTGCAGTTTCCATTAGGTGAATTTTGGTACTCTTGAGTGTGTTCCACAGGCTCTGTTCATTTTTCTTCATAAAAAATTCTATTTCTCAGAACTGACAACTTTAATTGTCCTTTCTTTAATTTTGCTGATTCTTCCTCTGCCAGCTCAAATCTGGTCTTGAATTCCTCTGGTAAATTTTTCATTTTAGTTATTTCATTTAGTTATTATAAATTTTTCAGTTTAGTTATTACAAATTTTCTCTTTGGTTCTTTTTTTAAAAAAAGCAACTGCCATGTATCTTTCATATTCTCTATTTGATAAGACACCTTTCTTATGCTTCCCTTAGTTCATTAACCATATTTCCTTTGATTTTTTGAAAATATTTCTAGTGGCCGATTTAAATGCTTTGCCTAGAAAGCTCAATATCTGGGATACTTCAGGGGCAGTTTCTATTAATTACTTTTTTCCTCGCTATGTATGGGACCTACTTTCCTGTGTCTTTGCATGTCTTATATGTTTTTATTTTTGAAAACTGACTATTTATATAATGTGGTAACTTCAGAAATCAGAATTTCTCCCTCCAGCATTTAATGTTGTTACTGTTTGTTGTTGTTCTTTTTTTTTGGCGACTTTCCTGGACTAATTCTGTAAAATTTGTATTTTCTGTTGCATGTAGCCACTGAAGTCTCTGCTTGGTTAGCTTAGTGGTCAGCTAATGATTGGAGGAAGATTTTCTTAAGTGCCTTGAAATAATAAATCTCCCAGATTTTGCCCAGAGGCTCTATGTGTGTTTGTGTTGGAACATGCCTTCAGTGTTCAGGTATCTTATAAGCCTCCCTTAACCTTCACTTCCTACTTGCACAGAGCCTCAAATTGTGCAAGAGATAAAAGAATAGAGCTTTGCCAGGACTTTCTGAGGCATGCATGTGGCCTTCTACATTTCAAGGAATGTGTTGGAGTTTTTTAAAATCCACTATGCATATCTCCTTTACCAGATTTTCCATTGAAAGTTTTTTGGCACACCTCTTATTTGGCTAAAATGTCGAGGCAGCTATAATGTCAAACAATTGTCACTGAATGCTTCTGAAAATTGTCTTCTGGATAGAGCTCTCCTCGCTGAATGAACTCTTGAGTCAGGTAAAAATGACAAGTTTTGTGAAAAGAGTTTTTCCAGGGAGCTGCCAGACAGATCGAATACTGACAATTCTCTGAGGAGTATTTGAGAACTCCAAACCCTTCTTCCCACTTCAGTGACTGCTAGGGTGGTTTTTACAAAACATGATGCAAGTCTGCTGATTTTCAAAGCTACCCTGGATTTGGGTGGGAAGAGGACTATGGTAAAATATCAAGTTAAAATGCCACAAAACTCACTGTTTTTACCAAAATCCAGTTGTGTTTTTAATTAATGCAACTCAGATTGTTTCTTTCCAGACTTTTGAAAAAGTTAATTTTGACCATTTTTACTAGTGTTCTTTTTGCTTTTATAGAGGTAGACATTTTCAGAGGTCCTTATTCTGTCATTCCACAAGTGCTTCTATTTTGGTATTTTCTTAAATTGAAATAGCCTACAGTAATAAAAGAATGAACAACTGCTTCGTGCAATAGCATAGATGAATCTCATAGAAACATGTTGAGCCAAGGAAGCCAGGCACAAAAAAGTGCACATTGTGTGATTTTATTTATGTGAACTTCTAAGATAGTTAAAATGAAAATCAGAACAGTAGTTATCTTTGAGGAGGAGGTATTAACATAAGTTAGCATTCTAGGATGTTGGTGATGTTCTATGTTTTGACCTGAATGGTGGATGCACAGGTATATTCATTTATTAAAATTATTTGAGAATACACTTTGTGTACTTTGTTATATGAATGTATATTCTTGTAAAAACAACTTTAAAAACAAATAAAAGTAAATGATTAACCTTGGGGCCCTTCTTTAATTCTTGGATAAATTCCCTTGCATAGTTTTGTGCAACGAGAGAAAGGCTTTATAGTCATAATACAGAGATTCATACATGTGTCACTGAGAAATAGGACTGATTTGTTTCTAACAGTATTACTACTACTAACAAAAACTTACATGCCTACAATGCTTTATAGTTTTTAAACTTTTCACATATATTATCTTATCATTTGTACAACTCTTGAAGTTGGATTTCAAATGTAATAATTTCCAAATGTGGAGATTCAGATGTAGACAGTCATAGATTTGTGAGGAAAGAGTCAGGATTGTCTTACTCTAGGATTATTATGCTTTTCTACCACACTTACTGCCATGTCAGTTTCTTTAGAATATTATTAGTCACCAACTTATCAAAATTAAATAAGTATCCAAGGTTTCAGAATCTCTGTTAGGTCATTCATAAAGAACAATATTAATTCTTGATTCTACAGATAATCTTAGGATTTTAGGGATAGAAAGAATTTTGAACTTCATCTTTTAATGCTTTCTGTGAGACAGAAGGGTATTTGTCATCCAAATTAAACATATCTTTTTTTTTTTTCCTTGTGAGACAGCGTTATACTCTGTTACCAGGCTGGAGTGCAAGCAGTGTGATCATAACTTACTGCAGCCTCAAATTCCTGGGCTCAAGCAATCCTCCTGCCTCCACCTTTTGAGATGCTAGGACTACAGGTGTGTGCCACTGCCCAGTTTTTTTTTTTTTTTTTTTTGGTAGAAATGGAGTCTTGCTATGTTTCCCAGGCTGGTCTCAAACCTCTGGCCTCAAGCAGTGCTCCCACCTCAGCCTCCTCAAGTGTTATGATTACAGGTGTGAGCCACCGTGCCTAATCCCAACTTAAACATGTCTTTTGATGAGATTTCTTAATGCTTATTCACTACAATCTTACATACTTTTTATGATAAGGAAGTCATTCCATGATAATAATAAGTATTTTTGCAACCTGCTCTTTCCCTGCCTTCTATTCAAATGTAGAATGATTGATCACAATTCTATGATTCCTTTCTAGATATTTGAAGATTATTGGATTCTATTCTTAACTTAGTGATCTTTTCTCTACTTCATTTAAGCTTTCCTCCTGTCATTTAGTAAACCTTGACACATTGGCTGAGTTTCTCCTTTTCAGAAGAGATCTTTGCCTTGTCATTTCATCTGCATTACAAGGATTTCTCCTGAAAAACAGTACCCTGATTAAGACCTGGTCAGTGGTCAAGGTAGAGGTTTCTGTTTGTTTATTTCTGATACATCATGACACTAGATAATATTCTGCCTTCTTACATAAATTTATAACATCTATTTCTTTTAAGTGATTTAATCTGTTTTTGCCCCTATTAAAGGTAATCAGATTTGTGAAGATGACTTAGAATTTAATCATGTTTTCTTAAGTAATGGGCATTCCAACTAACTTTGCATCTTTGGCTAGTTTCAAAGAGATGTTCTCAAGATAAATTCTGAAATCACAAATGGGAATAACAAAGCAGGACCCACAAAGCTACTGAGTATTTGTGGATAGATACTAGAAAGCCTTATTTTGTTTTTCAGGCAAATGAAGAATAGCACATAAGTGAGAAAGTGCTATTTATAAAGAGAATAAGGGAATTGGGAAATTTATTTATACTTTTGCAAGTAGGTTCTAAATACTTGATGAAACACCACTCTCAAATCCCAAACAGAAAGCAGCTTCACCTAGGTTTTATCTGACCTTCATCTTAAGCAAAAGCTTACCTTTCAACCATTTAAAGATTCAAGCCGGGAGGGATCTCTTTTCCAAATACCTCTCTACAGACTAATAGTCCTTTTCCTCTCCAGAGCGTGCCTTTTCCATTATATTCACCAAAATATAGTACGCACAATCTGAACAATTCCACAACTATATTACTATCCTCTTGGGCAATCTCAGGGACAAACTATAGCTAGATGAGGTAAGTTACTGCTGTATGTTGCTTCATCATTAGCTCAGTACAGTCTGAAAGCCATAAACCACCTCTCTTAAGCAATCTCAATTCTCCCCTTGAATCCTAACCCGTGACATCACTTTCCTTTCTAGTTCACTCTACTTCCATTCTCAAGCCAAGGGCAAATAAACCTTTCCTCAAAAAACTGTATCTTATAGATGCAGGGTCCTTTTCTGCCTGGATGAGCTTCAGATTAAAACAGCAATCCTTGTAGCCATTTGAGTGTCCAGCCTATCCAGAGCCATTGGGATTGAAACCACAGATATCTCATGATCAGCCTTCTTTCCTTTATTTTGGAAATGTAAAAATATCCAGAGATCTCCTGAGCTCCACCTTTAGTTACCAGCCCCATCTGAGATGTTCTTCTTTTTTTTTTCTTTCCTCGTGTTCTTGACTGTCTGAATTCAGAGTTTCTTTAAACCCTTATTTCCTCACAGAAACCCTGTGTAACTCCTCACCATGTTCTCTCCTCCCTGTCTCTAAACATACACAACCAACATCAACAACTTGCCTGAGTGGCCCCCATTTTCTAGCATTCAGGGATCACTATCACTTTGCTATTATCTCTGTACTTTCCCCATTATATTCTCAAATACAATAAAATGACAGCACATTTTACCTCAGTTATATTTTAATCCCCGTCTCTGGATTTAAATCCAATTTGGGGGGATGAGGCAAAGGGTAATTCAGAGGATATCTGATAAGATGCACCACAGCAAAAGAGAATGAGAATGTACTTTAATGCTTACCGATTTTAATATTTTGTTATGAATTTTTAAACATACACAAAAGTTGAGGGAGAGTATATTAAACCTTCAGGGATTTATCACCTAGCTACTACAATTATTATAGTATGCTATGTTTTTATTTTTATTTTTGTTTTCAAGATAGGGTCTCATTCTGTTGCCCAGGCTGGAGGGCAGTGGCACCATTTCGGCTCACTGCAACCTCTGTCTTCCAGGTTCAAGTGATTCTCCTGCTTCAGCCTCCCAAGCAGCTGGGATTACAGGTGCGTGCCACCATGCCCAGCTAATTTTTGTATTTTTTGCAGAGATGGGGTTTCACCATGTTGGCCAGGCTGGTCTTGAACTCCTGACCCATCTTGGCCTCCCAAATTGCTGGGATTACAGGCGTGAGCCTCCAAGCCTGGCCTGCTTACGTTTTTTTTTTAAATAAACATTTTTGGTCACTATATTGTATTAAAATGGTTTTCCCCCAAGATCAATCTGCCCTTTATTCTATATACAATCCTGAAACCAAACTGAAACACAAGGGGAAAAAACAGTGGTGAGGCAGAGGGGAGATAAAGAAAAATGGACTGAATATAAGTCTTTTAATTCCATATTATTGTTACCACATATGCCAAGTTGCAATGCAAAGTGTGATAAATTCCCCTTTGAAATAATGGCTAAAGGGAATTCTAGATTATTGGAGTTTACTTTTCTTTAATCAAACTAGTGTTGTCATAGTTACCCTATGCTGCATTCTTCTGTGAAACCTGTGGACAGAAGATTGGATCAGTTTCAATCTAGGCAGGTTGAGGTCTAAGGATTTCTACTTATGGTGAAGTATTAGCAGCTGCAGCAGCTGTGAGAAGAGGGAAGAAGTTTTCAAAGAACTAAAACAGTACAGTCTGGTTTGCCTCACTTCTAGGTAGTTGAACAATTTAGCAAATTTGCAGCTGAACAGTAGTCAGTTACAGCCATGCTTCTAGAGGAAATGAATCAAATGATAGTGCAAGGCTGTGATGAGTGTAGTTGTTTTCATATTTCATTGATTTCCTGATGAAATAATTCAAAACATATTGTTATAGGCAGCTGAACTGGGTGGTTTGTTAATTAATACCTTAGAGGAGAGAAAAGTGACCTTGATTAAGTTGGTAAAATGTTAGTCTGAAACCAGAGTGTGAAATCAGAGGCGACACATACAAGGTGAGCCTAAGCACAAAGAAACTCATAAATTCAGTTTGAGAAACAATCCTTTCCACTACACTTTTCATTTGACAAGCTTGTACTAAAACAATGTTTCCACCTTGATGAGAAAACTTTGAAGTTCTTTAGACAAACTGAAATCATTTCCCACGTCAATGGCAAAATCAACAAAGATAGACGAAAATTCAGCTTTCAAAATAACATTAAAAAGATTACGGCCGGGCGCGGTGGCTCACGCCTGTAATTCCAGTACTTTGAGAGGCTGAGGCAGGTGGATCACCTGAGGTTAGGAGTTCGAGACCAGCCTGGCCAACATGGCGAAACCTCATCTATACTAAAAATGCAAAAATTAGCCAGGTGTGGTTGTGGCTGCCTGTAATGTCAGCTACTTGGGAGGCTGAGGCAGGAGAATCACTTGAACCTGGGAGGCGGCGGCTGCAGTGAGCTGAAATGGCGCCACTGCACTCCAGACTGGGTAACAGAGCAAGACTCCTTTTCAAACAAAACACCACCACCAACGTTACCAGGAAGGGGAGGAATGGGTTTTTAAAAAAACGTTTAAGAATAGTTGAAGAGGGCAGGGTGCGATGGCTCAGGCCTGTAATCCCGGCACTTTGGGAGGCCGAGGCAGGCGGATCACAAGGTCAGGAGATCGAGACCATCCGGGCTAACACGGTGAAACCCCCGTCTCTACTGAAAATACAAAAAAAAAAAAAAAAAAAAAAAATAGCCAGGCGAGGTGGCGGGCGCCCGTAGTCCCAGCTACTCGGGAGGCTGAGGCAGGAGAATGGCGTGAACTCGGGAGGCGGAGCATGCAGTGAGTCGAGATCGCGCCACTGCACTCCAACCTGGGCGACAGAGCGAGATTCCGTCACAATAAATAAATAAATAAATAAATAAATAAATAAATAAATAAATAAATAAAAGTTGAAGAGGCTGGGCGCAGTGGCTCAAGCCTGTAATCCCAGCACTTTGGGAGGCCGAGGCGGGTGGATCTCGAGGTCAAGAGATCGAGGAACCCGGGAGGCAGAGGTTGCAGTGAGCCGAGATCGCACCACTGCACTGCAGTCTCGGGACAGAGAGAGACTCTGTCCCACCACCCCCTCCCCGCCCTAAAAAAGAATAGTTAAAGAAAAAGAGAAACTTAAAGGAGAAGACCTTGTATTTGGTCATAATTCCCTTTCTTTTAGGTAAAGCCACAAAAATAAATAAAAATGTATGTTACTTCTCTTTCCAAAGTGTGGCATTAGTGGTGTACTTTTTAGAAGGAGTCCTCTGTCAATGAAGAAGGTAGTTTTAATTGACTTCCCACACTCCCTAACAGCAAATGGTTTGGCTTGTGACTAAGTCTGTGATGGAACAGCTTCTCTTGGCAAAAACAGTCTACTCAAACCCCTTCTTTAAAATGTCATATATTCACATAGTTCAAACTTAAAAAAAAAGGGAAAAGGCACCGTGAAAAGTGTTGCTCTCACTCTGTATACTATTTGCACAACTCTCTTACACACACACAACCATGATCACTGTTATTATTTTCTTAAATGTTCTTGCAGAGTTTCTTTATGCATACACCAGAAAATATGAATATACAGTCTTATTCCTTCACTTCGTACAAAAAGCAGCATAAAATATACACTATTTTATACACCGCTTTTAATTTTACTTTTAACAATACATCTTGATGCTCAATACTAGGGAGCTTCCTCATTCTTTTTTTTTTAAAAATACCACTGTGTAGTACTCCACTCTGTAAATGTACAATGACTTTTTAACCATTCTCCTACTGATGGGCACTTGAATTACTTCAAATTGTTTCAAACATTTAAAACACGTGTTAAATTTCAAACAGTATTGGCATGGATACAGTCACACATTAGTCATTTCATGTGTGGGCAAGTATATCTGTAAGTATAAATTCCTTAGAAGTACAATCCAGCATCAATTGGTATATGCAATTTTGGTTTTAATAAATATTGCAAAATTTCCTTCCATCAGAGTTGTCTAATTTCAGCTGTCCCTAATGTATAAGAGGGTCTGTTTTCCTACGATCAAGCTCTTACACCATTACCAATCTGAAAAAAATGGTATTCCAGTGTAGTTTCAGCATGTTTTTTTTTTTTTTTTTTTTTTCAGGCGGAGTCTTGCTCTGTCGCCCAGGCTGGAGTGCAGTGCTGCGATCTCCACTGACTGCAAGCTCAGCCTCCCAGGTTCAAGCCATTCTCCTGCCTCAGCCTCCCAGCATGTATTTATCTTAAGTGAACTTGATCATCTATGTATGTTTACATCTATTTATGTTTACAAGTCATTTGCATTCTCTTCTATGACTTGAATATACATATTTTTGCTGATTTTCTTATTATGTGGTTGGGCTCTTATTAGTTTCTAGTAGCTCTTTATGAGTTAGAGAGATTAGTATTTGTCTATGACTTGAGTTTCTCAATTTATCATATATCTTTTGACTTTGTTTACTATTGTATTTTATGAATTCTGAATTTTAAGTCACAAATATAACTCCCTTCTCCACTGCAATGTTAAAAAGAAATTCTATGCTTTCTTCTAATATTTATATGCTTTCTGTATTTTATGTATAGATCTTTGATTCATTTGAAATTTATACTGGTTTAACTGGAGTATGCCTTCTCTCAGCATCCATTAAAATCCTTCCTGCCAGATATTATAATTGTATATCTAGAAAATTCAAGAGACTTGACAGAAAAACTCTTTAGCAAAGTACTGGGGCACAAAATTAATATGCAGAAATCAAACAACAAATAGTATGAATATACAATGGAAGAAAGTACCCATCTAAATAGGAAAAAAGACATCTCTTCCCTCAGATAGTATATTATCATTTTTTAAAATGTTCATCTTTTCCTTACTGATCTGAAATGCTGTCTATCATATATTGAATTGAAGTATGCTTTTGGAATTATTTCTGGACTTTCTATAACATTCTGTTGGTCAATTTGTGTACTGATGAATCAACACCACACTGTTTTAAGTATTTAGGTTTTTATAATATGTTTTAATATCAGATAGTGCTAATTCCTTCTCTGCTCCTTTTTCTCAGAGTTTTCCTGATTTATTTTGGTAAATTATTTTTCTTTATAAACTCTATGATGTTTACCTAGTTTCACAAAAACCCACCGTCAATATTTTTCTTATGGGGCTCATGTTGAAATGATAAATTAGTTGATAAAGAATTGATATTTTTTGGATGTTAACTCCACTGAAAAGGTACATCTTCCCTTTGTTCAAAATTTCTTGTATTTCTCTCAAAAGTCCCTTACACTTTTGTGTATTTTATTTTGTTTTTCTATGTAAGTGGGTCCTTTCTTCCATTACATATTCGTACTGTTTATTGTTTGACTTCTGTATATTACTTTTGTGCGTTAATACTTTGCTAAATGGTTTTTTAGTCAAGTCTATTGAGCTTTCTAGGTGTATGATTGTAATACCTGCAGGAAGAATCCTGATGAATGCCAATGAGGGAGAAGAAATTGTGCTTTGCAAAGTTTAATGAATGGAGGTTTCTTCTGACAAATCCCAGAAATGGCAAATATGGTTATATTATGGACTCTTTGGTAACCTAGACGAGACCACGTGATGACAGGTGTTCAAAAGGTATAGAGTTATTTTAGGAGGGATACACCTGAATAAGGATTGTATTAAAACAGGAATACTGCATTATTATCTTAACATCAGCCGTCATTCTTGCCATCACATCTCATGTATATATATGTATGTATATAGCTCCCTCTCTTTATTTAAAAAAATTAACAAATACAAAACTACCTATTTGTTACTACTCTGTTATTACCAAAAGTTTAAAAAAATCTCTGGGCTGTCTATGTAAGGTTTATTGGAGTTTAACTTTGGTACAGTATGGTAAAAGAAATTCAGCCAGGCACAGTGGCACATGCCTGCAATCCCAGCACTTTGGGAGGCTGAGGTGGGTAGATCACCTGAGGTCAGGAGTTCCAGACCAGCCTGGCCAACATGGCAAAACCTCGTTGCTACTAAAAAATATGAAAAATTAGCGGCTGGGAGCAGTGGCTCACACCTGTAATCCCTGCACTTTGGGAGGCTGAGGCAGGCGGATCACGAGGTCAGGAGATCGAGACTATCCTGGCTAACACGGTGAAACCCCGTCTCTACTAAAAAAATACAAAAAAAAAAAAAAAGAAAAAGAAAATTAGCCAGGCGTGGTGGTGGGCACCTGTAGTCCCAGCTATTCGGGAGGCTGAGGCAGGAGAATGGCGTGAACCCGGGAGGTGGAGCTTGCAGTGAGCCAGGATAGCATCACTGCACTCTAGTCTGTGTGACAGAGCGAGACTCCGTCTCAAAAAAAAAAAAAAAAAAGAAATTCAATTGTAGGCAATCAACTATCCATCAATCTTGCAGTACAATTTTGTTTAACTAGCTTGAATGAGTTGCTTTGTGCTTGTGATGGGCACAGCAAATCCTCCTTGCCGAAAGTTTCTAAACCTGCCTCACCTAACAGTGATCTCCTTTGTTGATCTTCAGGGCATGGTGTCTCATCTGTTTAGTTTGGCCTTTTATTTGACTTTCATTGACTTTGTGGCCAAGCCTGTTTTCTTTGTTTGATATGTTAGCTCAAATATGTAGGTGAACTCAACCACTTAATTATGGGCATGTAATTTTTAAAAATGGCACATATTGGATTTGATGAGATAATCTAATTTTTCCTAGTAAATAGAGAAATAAATGTTTGACTTAAATAATATCTTACTATCTTTTGAAGAAGTTGTCCAACTGTCTTTTGCTATGAGACACAGGCTTCTGTTTGCTGAATTTCTGCCAGTTTTTTTTTTCTATATATACAGTTCTCTACCTTAAATTAGATGGGGACAATATGTCTTCTTTAAGTGCTTCCTAGAATATTACTACCTTTAAATGCTAGCTTCTGAAAAGCTGCAGCTGTCACCCAAGTCTTAGTACTGAGCTAGACATTGTAATGTGAAATTTAGTATGTTGAAGAATATTTTCATTTGCAGTACATCTCAAGCCATGTTTCTAATTGTTAGAGAAAACATAAGCATGGATATTGGACAGTTGTGTCAGTTAATATAAAATATGTACAATAGAGAAATGAATGTGTGAATATGTAGATTTATACTATTGGTACTAAAATTCTGACTTTGCTCTAGTAAATTCAAATTTATTGCCTTGTTTCAGCTATGGTTTTAATATTTTATCTGTCTTCTACAAAATTCTCTAAAGAAAGCCAAGGTATAAAATGCTTTTAAAATCCCAGATTTTTATATAAATTTTAGTTTTCTCCTAGACACTACTTCTGAAATAAAACCAGTGAAACTTCAGATCAGATTACATAAAGAATTGAAATCTTAAGGCACTTATTATTGTCTTTATTGTCTGAGCGATACTGGCAATTGTGAGGCTTCTGTTGGCTCCAAATAGAAATTACTTCTATAAATGTTCCTGTAGAATGTCTGTTTATGGGCTAGAGACCTTAGGGGAAGTTAGAAAGGGTGTTGTCTTATTTTATGGGCCTTCTTGTTTGCCAACATACTTGAAGTTTCAATATTCAAAAGTCATTCATATAATCTCTTCTTTTATTGATGTGGTTTAAAAAAATTTCAGGTACCTACTTGCGAATGTTTCCCAAGAACATTTCCTTATATCTAGGGTGTGCCATTACATTTGCCCTCTTTCTTTTTCCTTTTTTGGATTATTTTTAAAACATAGTTGTTTTCAAAGGTGATGCATCTTTCAAAGTAAAGAAGACTTCCAGAAGAACAGAGGTAGAGCCAGGCTCAGGTTTCTTCACACGGTCAGCAGCAGGGCAAAGGAGTGCCCTTTCTACTGTTTTATAATTGACAAAGAGAGGAGAACTCTTCCATAAAGAGGGCCCTACTTGTATTCCTGGAAGTCTTTGATTATGTCTTTCTTCTGGTGCAAACTGATATCAAATCACTAAGTAAGAACTTAAAACCATCCTGTACCTTTTGAGTAGTGGGAATGTGGGGTAGCAGGTGTACCACAGGAATAGGGCTAAGATTTTTAAAAGTATATTTTAGCAGTTTTTAATAAAAATTGTATATAAGATTATTTCCTCCTTCCTTCCTTCCTTCCTTCCTTCCTTCCTTCCTTCCTTCCTTCCTTCCTTCCTTCCTTCCTTCCTTCCCTCTCTCCTTTCTGTCTTTCCTTCCTTCCTGCCTCCCTCCCTTCTTTCTTTCTTTCTTTCTTTCTTTCTTTCTTTCTTTCTTTCTTTCTTTCTTTCTTTCTTTCTTTCTTTCTTTCTTTCTTTCTCTCTCTCTCTCTTCTCTCTCTCTCTCTCTCTCTCTCTCTCTCTCTTTCTTCTTTTTTTTTTTTTTTTTTTTTTTTGAGACGGAGTCTCACTCTGTCGCCCGGCCTGGAGTGCAGTGGCCGGATCTCAGCTCACTGCAAGCTCCGCCTCCCGGGTTTACGCCATTCTCCTGCCTCAGCCTCCCAAGTAGCTGGGACTACAGGCGCCAGCCACCTCACCCGGCTAGCTTTTTGTATTTTTTAGTAGAGACGGGGTTTCACCGTGTTAGGCAGGATGGTCTCGAACTCCTGACCTCGTGATTCGCCCATCTCGGCCTCCCAAAGTGCTGGGATTACAGGCTTGAGCCACCGCGCCCGGCCCTTCCTCCCTTCCTTCCTTCCTTCCTTCCTTCCTTCCTTCCTTCCTTCCTTCCTTCCTTCCTTCCTTCCTTTCTTTCTTTCTTTTCTTTCTTTCTTAACAGGGTTCATTTTGTTGCTCAGGCTAGATTGCAGTGACGTGATCATGGCTCACTGTGACGTGAAACTCCTGGGCTCAAGCAACGCTTGCCTTGGGCTCCCAAAGTGCTGTAATTACAAGCGTGAGCCACTGCACCCGGCCTCTTGCATCTTCTGAATTGTTTCTTCCTCGAAGTTATCCTTTCCCTTTTGTACTTAGTGAGATTTGCCTTTTGGTTCAAGGATATTTTTGCACTCTTTGTCCAGTTTTAGCTTAGTGGTAACCATCCTGGTGGGGCGAATTCCCACAGGAACAGTTGTGCCATTAGCCTTCTCCCGCTGCATCTGTTCAATGTAGATCATATATTTCTTCCTCTAAACCTGGACTATTTGCCAATTTCCTGGCCTTTGTAATGTCCTTGGACAACCTGTACATTACCATCGTTTTGCATGAACATGGATTGAACGTTCCGTTTCTGTCTTAGCTCTTTTGGAAAGTGGGGAAGATACAATCTTCTTGTGAATGTGGGAAGGTGCATTGAAATGACTTTTCCAGTTCTTGCTCTGGTCATATGTCACAAAGGGACTGGCTTTTGTTTTGGCTGCTACTGCTTCTGTGATGGCTACACAAGAGAAGAGAAGATAGGGTTTTCAGAGTATTTTCTCTAGCCAGAATCTCTTGATCTGCTTGACTGTACAGGTGTTCCATTCCAATCTGCACTCAGTCTCTTGCCCAGCCTACTGAGTTTTTTTTTCTTTTGAAAATTTGTGTTTCTAATTTTCACACACTTGGAATCCCAGTTAGGCATTTAGCTGTACTCTTTTACACACAGATTTGATGACATCTGTTTTGTTTGTTTGTTTTTTGTTTTGTTTTGTTTTTTGAGACTGAGTCTCGCTCTGTCACCCAGGCTGGAGTGCAGTGGCACGATCTCAGCTCACTGCAACCTCTGCCTCCTAGGTTCAAATGATTCTCCTGCCTCAGTCTCTTGAATAGCTGGGATTACAGGCATGCACAACCACGTGAGGCTAATTTTTGTATTTTTAGTGAGACGGGGTTTCACCATGTTGGCCAGACTGGTCTCGAACTCCTGACCTCAAGTGATCCACCGCCTCAGCCTCCTGAAGTGCTGGGATTACAGGCATGAGTCACCGCACTCAGCCCCACACCATCTTTTTTTATTGCTGTTGTTACTGCATTTTTTTGTTTGTTTGTTTGTTTTCAAAGAGGCGTGTTAAAAGAATGGACTCTGGAGTCAGATAAGTCAGACCTTGAGCATATTACGCATTGCTGACTTTTTCCGCTTCTAAAATTAGTTATGTAACATCTCGTCGGTAAGTTGTTTATAATAAGACCAATCACACAGGACCTGCTATGAAAATTCCATTCTTGTAAAGTGCTACCCAGAGCCTGACACATGGTTGGCACTCTATATGTATGAGTTTCTTTTAAATTTATTTGGGATATTTGCATGCCTATTTATTTGTGTGAAAAGGTTTATGTTTAAAAAATTTAAAAAATATACTTTCATTCATACATCAAATATTGTTGTGCTCTTCTTTATGCCAGGTACAGGTTTAAGAGCTGAAAATATGTAGTAAATAAAATTTAGAATAGGCCAGGTACAGTGGCTTATGCCTGTAATCCCAGCACTTTGGAAGGTGGAGGCAGGAGAATGACTTGAATCCAGGAGTTCAAGACTAGGCTGGGGAGTACAGTAAGACCCCATCCGCACACACAAAAAAATTATTTAAAAATTAGCCAGGTGTGGTGACTCATGTCTGTGGTCCCAGCTACTCAGGAGACTGAGGCAGGAGAATCACTTGAGCCCAGGGAGGTTAAGGTGCAGTGAGCCATGGTCAAGCCACTGCACTCCAGCCTGGGTGAAAGAGGGAGACCCGGTCTCGAAACAAACAAACAAACAAACCCAGAAAACAAAATGTAAAAACTGATACTATTTAATAAATATTACTTTTATACAAGAATTTATGTTCTTCTGGGGAAGACAAAGAGTAAACAATATAAACGTGAAATATATAATATATCAAATGATGATCACCATTGTAGGAGAACAAGTTGTGCCAGGAGCAGGTAACATTTGAGCAGAGACTTGAAGGAGAGGAGGGAGTGAACCATTTGAATACTTGGTGGAAGAGACAATGGCAAGTACTTTATCCTGAAGCAAAGAGGCAGGTGTGTCTGGGGTAGAGTAGGAGATGCAACCAGAAAGATAGAAGAGGCCACATTATGTGGCACCTTGGAGGCGGTGTAAGGACTTTGGGTGTTACTCTGAATGGAGGGGATTGAGCAGAGAAATGATAATATCTGACTATGGTTTAACCAGAAAGCAGTCTGACTGCTCTGTTGAGAAGATACTGCTAGACTATGGTTTAACCAGAAAGCAGTCTGACTGCTCTGTTGAGAAGATACTGCTAGAAGGACCAGAAGAGAGGCAGGGAAGATCAATGAGGAGGTTACTGTAGTGATCCATACAAGTGGTTGTGGTGGCTTGAATCAGAATTGTGGGTAGCAAAGGAAGCAGCCAGAAGGGGTTGTAATCTGGATATATTTTGCATATAGGGGCTGAAGGATTTTTGTAGGGTGTGAGAAAAAAGAGACAAATAAAATTCTGGATGACTCTAAAGATTTTAGCTTAAGAGACTGGAGTCATTGGTAAATGAAAGATTAAGACTGGGACATTAACATGTTTGGAAATGAGAATGAGGGACAGATCAGAAGTGTGGATTTAGATATGTTAAGTTTGAGATTAAAATGCTTATTAGACTAAGAAGAGAAAATGTTCATTAGGGTTTTAAGCCACGTAAGTAGACTGTGGATACCAGAAGATGGGTATACATGGCCAAGAGACCCACTAGCACAAGGATTAGGATGAAGAAAAGCTGGAGATGAGGAGGAACTACCTGACTTGCAAATGTATTACTCATAATGAAACGTAATTTGGGGAATGTATTTTGAGGAAATCTATCTATATTCACCTCACTTAGCAATTCAAACTTTCAGAGAGTGAGACGTTTGCTTCATTGAAATAACAAATATTGCATATCTATTGGTTAAGAAGCTTAGAACTCCAGAAAATGTCAGAAAACTTCAGGAAATTTCTATGGAAAGTAGACCAAAAAATTATCTCCATATCAGAGAGACTAAAGTCTCTTAAAAAAAAAAAAAACCCAAGCCTTGAACAATGATTAGTAAATTTAGAAATGGCTTACAAATACATCTAAAGCAGAAAAGTGGGGTAATGAACAACATTGAGAGGTGATGGCCAGTGTTTTCAGTGAGCAGAGCCACATAAGTCATTTAGAAATGGCTTACATTGGCCAGGCTGGTCTCAAGCTCCTGACCTTAAGCGATCTGCCCACCTTGGCCTCCTGAAGTGCTAGGATTACAGGCTTGAGCTACCGTGTCCGGCCCTCCAGCTCTTATATAAGAAAGAAATCAATGACTATTTATTTGAGCCATTGTTGTTTTCACCTTCACTACAGAGGCTAGACTTGAATTCCATGGCCTTTCTAAAAGAGGCCAGAGTGCCAAAGTACAGTAGCAGTTGTTCTCTATTATCTGTTGATAGAGAAAATACATAATGACAATGAGATATTATAAATGTAAGAAGGTTTTAAGTAAATTTTTATTTAATTAATCACAGCTACATACACTTGAAAAATAATAGTACTTACACAGATGAGATGTATTGCTTGTTCACTCTACTGATGTTGTGTGAACTAGCATGTGGATTTAAGAACTCTTTGCCAACCTCCTTCTCTAATCTACTTTTTGAAGTCCATGGATTCAGGCCTTAGAGTTAAAAATGAGATTAAGCAGTATGGGAGCCAGCTCTGAAAGTCTTATGCAAATAAAACTTGACATGCCAGTTCAACCATGAAGCTGTTGACTTTAACTAGGTAAGTGAGGAGAGCAAAGGCCCAGAGAGTCCAGTATCTGTAGTGGACATTGTGGTAATTTCCCCAACATCACTTTGCTACTTTTCTGCTGCATAACAGCCATTCCACTTGGGTGAGTGTACTGGGTTGGATAGTTCCTCCCCTCAAATTCATATTCACTCAGAACCTGTGAATGTGACCTTGTTTGGAAATAGGGTCTTTGAAGATGTGATCAAGTCAAGAGGAAGTCATGCTGAATTACAGTGGGCCCTAACTGAATCACAAGAAGAGGGAAATTTAGACAGAGACACAGAAGAAAGGCACCATGTAAAGACAGAGGCAGAGATGGGAATTGTTATGCATCAAGCCAAGGAACACCAAGGATTGCTGTCAACAACTGGAAGCTAGAAGAGATGAGGAGGGATTCTTCCCTGAGCCTTCATGGGGAGCATGGCCCAGCCAACACCTAGATTTCGGACTTCTAGGGCTATAGAATAATGAGAGTAAACTATTGTTTTGAGCTACTCAATGTGTGGTACTTTGTTATGGCAGCCCTATGGAACCAGTATAGTGTGATTGATCCTGCCCTCAGCTGAAGGCTTGTATGACTGTCAAGATGTCTAACAACCAGTACGTGATCCACCCAAACAGAAGAGGAGTCTGCTACATTGCTGTAACAGGGTCCAAATGAATGCTTGTTTTGCAGGTATTAACTTTTTAACTGCTGGGTAGTAGAGAAGTCAGGGGCATTCCAGGCTGGGATGCTGGTACAGGGAACACTTTAGCCGGGAGAGAGGGGAACTTAGAATACTGGCTACTTATCCTCTGGTACAGAAGCATTTCAATATGTTATATACCTATGGGGTTATATCAGCGTGTGCCAGGTACATGCTGAAGTTGGTCCCTACCAATATATCTTTCCTTCTTGCCACTACAGATGACTCAAGAATTACCCAAATTGGACCAGTCAGAATGAAGTTCAGACTTTGATGTTTTTTTGGCCGAAGGAGAGCATGCCTTCTCCTGGGAGATGTAAATGAGAAATAACATGATCCCCGTCGCTGCTAGCTAAAGCTTTGCAACCTGGAAAGAAAGTAGCCTAAGGGCAGACCTAAAAATCAAGAAAGAAAGAACCGAGAGAATGGCAGCCCAATGGAACTGGAGCTCATCATTTGCACCTAAGTCTCCCATCTTCTGGACTATTACTTGTATGAGCCCATAAATTCCCTTTATTATTCATGCAAATTTGAGTTGGATTTCCTGTTGTTTACAACTAGAAGAATCCTAACTGATATAGTCCTTGTGATTTTCTTGGTAGATATGTATTGCATCCTTCTCTTTGAAACATTTTATTTTGATGTCTGCTACTGTGATTATTTTAAAATTACCTTTTACCTTTTTGTTCTGCTAATAAATACATGAGATACCAGTCATACATTAAGCAAATAGGACTTTGCTGAAAGACTACAATAAGCCAACTGTGTACTAAATCCTTGGACTGCAACTCAAAAGCAAACACACACACACACACACACACACACACACACACACACCCCTGCAATTTCCCCCACTGAACTCCCTGACATATATAATAAGAGCTAGTTTGCATTATAGATGCAATAGATGGGCAGAATGGTGCAAATGAATGGAAGGGGATCTGTAATCTATGGCGATAATAGAAAAATAAAGGAAGGTATTAATTTAAAGAAATGTGGTTTTGTGAATGAAATTTTCTTCTATAACGATAACTTCAAAAATAAATCAAATGATAGTGCAAAGGTCAATTTAAATACAGAGGCTAGCAAAGGAATGGAGATGGAGAGAGATGAATAGAGGCGGCCAGGGGAAAATCATGAAGTTTAAACTCTTTTTTTCTGAATCTCAGTCTTCAAAATAAATCTTTCTTTTGCAGTTCTGGGGGCCATTTCAAAAACAGGGTTAAGGAAGGGCAGAGACAAAGTACCAGTGTTCTCTGTGCCTCACTAAAAAAGAAAAATTTGAGTTGACTCAATTGATTTAAGTTATCTTGAATTACTGTTCACGCATTTGCATACTGAATTTGCAGCTTCTGCTTTGTACTCCTAATGGCAGCTGCTGTCTATACATTGTTAACAATAAATATTTAAAAATGCAATTCCAGATTTAGCCAGCATTTCAGTTACTTCCAACTGATTTTGAAATTAGTATACTGCTTTCAATAATAAGGAAAAATGATTTTAGAAACAAAACTGTAAAGTGATAAACTATCTTTTCCTAGTGCCCAATTCATATTAAATTGGTGTCTGAAGACTACCAAACTGAGATTTTATCAATACATGCAGTACCACACATTTCTTTTTTTTTTTTTTTTTTTTTAGTACCACACATTTCTTATTTTAGTTGCTAATTAGTATTCAGGTGTGCAGTGGAATACATAAAATTAAATGTTAATGCTGCTTCATTTGTGATTTAACATGTACAAGTTACTGTATGCTACATTACCCTGTGTATGCACATGTATAATTGTTGTTTTTTTCTTTG
The DNA here is from genome assembly GCF_007565055.1 of Rhinopithecus roxellana. Taxonomy (NCBI): domain Eukaryota; kingdom Metazoa; phylum Chordata; class Mammalia; order Primates; family Cercopithecidae; genus Rhinopithecus; species Rhinopithecus roxellana. Next base: position 114,131,971 of record NC_044562.1, on the reverse strand, counting down.
CAATCATAGTATCTTCATGTAGTTATTTTATTCAGCCTCCTAAGGCCATGATATGAATAAATCTTTTTGGTTTAAAAGATCATTACCTTCTGTAGCTTACAAATGAAAAAAAAAAATCTGAGAGTCATTTTTAAAAGTCTTCAATTGAGGACTTAGTTTAATTGACCCAATAGCAAAGAAATTTTAGTTTTTCTCTCCATTTTGTTTCATTTAATTTGTGATTAACAGCTACATAAAATTGTGAGCCACCTAATGGAAGTAGTTTTATAAATATTGCATGCCATTTTATGTTCTTCACTCTGTACTTCCCTTATAAAGTATTTTTATGTTAAAAATTTTCAAAGTTAATGTGTGAGGAAGTAACTAGCTACTTTAGTTAGTTAGATTTCTCTTCCCTGAAGAAAATTACTATAATGGTTACTTTTGCTAAAATGCAATTACTGTCACTGTAACAATCAATCATATTTTTATATAAGAAACTTTAACAACTTTTGAATGCATTAAGAAAAGTAAATGAAAAAGACTCACTGTGAAATAAGGACTAGACACCCAAACCACCCCCTGCGACCCGACATTTGATAAGAAAAAAAATCTTAGTTACCTCTTTTGCAGTACATTTTATTGCCTTATCTAAGATCACTGTGAAAGTTAAACTATAATGGTAAGCATATTTCTCAGAGCATCATTGAAAATGCTGTGTATATTCAACAACTATTAGCTATTATTGTTTCTGGTGCACACAGTTTAATCCCAGTCCAACAGAATCCGTAGTCCTCCAGTTTCACAAATTAAACCAAAAGATACCATTTGAAAAGGTTTAATGTTTGTTATACCCCCATAGATGAAAACATCTGTACATGAAAAATAGAGCTTAGGAAATATGAACTGTATTAGCTCTCAGCTTTAATAAAGAGATCACCAGTTGAGGTCAGCAAAAATTTTTTGTCTCAAAATATTGTGCAGTCATATACCTTACAGACAGTATCTCCCTCCCCCAAAGCATCTATAATAAATATACTAATTATGAAGACAATATTAAATATATTATGAGAGTACTGCTACTCAAAATATTCTACTTCTCATAAAGTATTAGGAATATGGAAATAGATGACTTGATCCATACTATTATTTAATAACACGTGTATTGACATAATGAATACTTTCATAAGTGACATTAATCAAAATATATCAAAGAGTAATATGTTATGATTAAAACACATTATTTTATGAGCTTTTGCACTGAACACAAAATTAATGCCTAGTAGCACAGGCAATCATAGCTCTGTTCTCTCTTCTAGTTCATTGCTGCCCCAGTCTCTACCCCTATATCTGTTTCTTCTCATTTTCCCTAATATATTTAACGGTAACTGCATACAACTAGTTTCTCCTAAACTAGACACATGAGAAATATTTTCATTCCTTCTTCTTCCTAAGCTCTTTCATTCAATCAATTACTTAATTTCCGTTCTAATCGGAGAAGTCTCTGTAGGCTTCCATTGTCTTCCTGTAGGCCCCTTGTCTACAACCTTCTATAAACCTTCTCTACAACCTCTATACGGTCTCAGTGTGACCAGTCTCTCTTATCTGTCACAAACCCTTTTCCCTGCTTCCAGAGTTATCTTTCCAAACTCCTTCACATGACATACTGTTCTCATCCCATTCTGTCTGATCTCACCCCCATCAGCTTCCTGGGCACTCCTACCTACTGTCCCCTGTCCTGCCAGTAACCCAGTTAGTCCAAAGAGCTCTGTAGTAGTGGATACTGCTTTTTCTTCCTGGAATACCCTTTTCTAGGCTTCTGATTAGAAAATTACTATTTTTCCATAAATATCTCATCTAAAAAGACTTCTCTGACACCCTCAGGAAAGGTAGATGTTTGCTCTTCTGTGCTGTAATAGTTGTTTGAACGTAAGTGGCTTACAGCACTTTCTGTGTTTCTTGAATTTTCCTCCATCACTCTGTGAGCTTATCCAGGGCAAGGACCTGTCTTACTCTTTTTAGTATCCCTAGTTCTTGGCTCAGTGCCAAGACATAAGGTAGCCCCGCAATACAGTGTGAAGGAAGGAGTGAATGATAAAATCCTTTAGTACTTTTAGTTGTGAAATGGCTTCAGTACTATGTTACTTCTGGATTCACATTCTGTCTGGAAAAAAAATCATTAAGAAAAATAATTATTTAAAGTCATGCTATAAAAATTAGTTTTTACCAATTTACCTAAAAGTAAAATCCATTACAATTAGAGGCCATTCTTCACTGTTAGAAGCTTCTCCATTCACATAGACACACACACACACATACAAGAATATGAGAAAATTCATATAAAAAGGTGAGTTGTGAATGACCAATGTGTAACAGCTGCATGCATGATTATTTGTTAATAAAAAAATCCCAAACAAAAGCAAACCATTACAGGATATCAGTTGGCCATTAGATTTCTTTTATTTCCCTCAAAGCTAAAGCTGGCTATAAAGAGTTCATCTGGCGGCAATTTTTTGAAAGTATTTTAAATTGGGATGCTAGTAGACCAGTGCTATCTATAGAAAATTGCATTTGGTTCTATTGCCAGTGTGTGTTTGTCTCCTTATATTCCATCTGTTATCAGAAAACTAATAAAGGTGCTTCTTTATGCCACTGCCATGCTTTCTAGAAAAGAGAAAATAACAACGTAAGTGTCAACTTCCTCCCTCTCTCAATTAAAGGAGGCCTTACAATTATTTCCCTTAAAGTACATTTGAATCAGATACCAGTCATTTTAATTTCACCAGAACCCTCATGTTCTTTAAGGAGTTGCTCTTCCCTCATGCCGGGGGTTTTGATGGAAATGTCAGTCTCAGTAAAGGGCCAGTTGTGGCTGTAGCAATGGGCAGAAGACCCAAGCCTGTCTGATTATGGTATCTCTTCCTTCTGCCTACAGTGTTTGATGCAAGTGGTGGGTGTATTACCCAGACAGGACAACTTAGAGTCCTTTTGTCAGGAATGTCAGTATGTGTATCTGTTGGAAGAGAAATGGCTTATTTATTTTTTGCATTTCAAGCTATAAAGATGCACACTTGGGAATACGGGCACTTAGGTTTTCTTCCATGCAAAGAGAGTCCATTTGGCATAGGAAAATGTGAACCTTACACACACTGATAAGCAGAGGCTAGCATAGTTGGGATACTGCCTAACCTTAATGATACAATTTGTACTCCTGAACTGAGGCTATGCCTGAAGCAAGAGTCATCCTTGAATTTCCAGGCATTTGAGCCAATAAATTTTCCCCTTTTTGCTTAAGTAAGTTTGAGTTGGAGTTCTATCACTTGTAGCCAAAATAGTATACATCAGAGAGGAATTATGCTGACAAAAAACAAGTGTTAAGAGTCCTTAAGCGGCCGGGCATGGTGGCTTACACCTGTAATCCCAGCACTTTGGGAGGCCGAGGCCGGCGGATCATGAGGTCAGGAGTTCAAGACCATCCTGGCCAACATGGTAAAACCCCGTCTCTACTAAAAATACAAAAATTAGCTGGGCATGGCGGTGCATGCCTGTAATCCCAGCTATTTGGGAGACTGAGGCAGGAGAATTGCTTGAACCGGGGACCCAGGAGGCGGAGGTTACAGTGAGCTGAGATCACACCACTGTACTCCAGCCTGGGCTACAGAACAAGACTCCGTCTCAAAAAAAAAAAAAAAAACATGAAAAGTACTCATAATCTGTCACCACCCCCTAAAAGGAATAACTCCCAAATGTGACAATAAAGAGAAGCAGGGGGAAAAGCTTCTGGACACAAACTCTCCAATCACTCTCAGTGTTTCCCACACTACAGCACTTGAAAGTTCTAGTGAATCATTTTACTTTATATCTTCCTATTTCAAATACTACTTTTAACTGATTCACAGTAAGAGCTCTAACAGAGTATGCTGGCTTTGGACCATGTCAATTTCCTCAGATTCCCTTCCTATGTGGTTTCAGGTTAGGGTTGGCCATGATAATTATTTGGGCAGGGTTTGGAAGTGGAGGGGAACCATTTTTAGGTTTTGAAGATTGCTGTCAGGCAGGTGCAGTTGCAATTTGTGTGCAGTGTCACAGATTTGCTGCTGGCAAGGGGCAGCTGCTGGGCCCACAGCTGCTACAACTCCCTTAGACTCCTTCAGATTCTGAGAGTCCTGGGCACATACAGCTTTATGCTAAAGGATGCTGGCCGATCCCACATGTCACCCAGTCACTGGAACTTGAGTTAATGAGTGATTTGGTGAATGTTTAGTTTCTCCTAAAAGGTTCCCATTTGTCCTTGATCTCTCCTACTTCATACCCATCTTCTCCTCCTGACTGCTGGCCCTTGGGCTCAGCACCAGACCTAGAGGCAACAGACATCCTCAACTGTGTAAGGGCCAATTACTCTAATAAATGAATTCCTTACTCTCTATCACTCATATTAGGCCTGCTTACCTGATTGAACCCTAACTCATACCCATGGTGGTGTATTTTTCATTATTTATTTCTGAAGCCATGTAAGAGATTTTACCTATTACTGGAAAACAAAATTGATGAGGTTAAAATAATTAAGGCTTTATACTCAGGCTGATTAGTCTTTATATTCCACCTTTGCTACCTATCTGTGTGGCTTTGGCCAAATTATTTAATCACTTGATGCCTTTAGTTTCTTCAGCTGCAAAATAAGGAAGACTGTGTGTCTAGCAGCAGGATTGCTGTTATGGCTCACAGGGAAATAAACATTTGTTTTGTCACTAGGTTATTGTTCATTACTGCAGCCTCAGTATCTAGCACAAAATTGCTACATTGTACATACTCTTTAATATTTTCTAAATTGATAAATAAATGAGTATGTGCTTAATACATATTAATCTTTTCTTCTCATTTATTTAAGGAGTTGTGGCAAATTATTGTTCAGACAACATTTAGTCTCTTTTCCCTCAAATGCCTCCATAAAAGAGGTACATTTCCCTATCCCATTGATGTGGATCTTGACCATGTACCTTGCCCTGGCCAATGGGATGTTAGAGAATATGATGTGAGCAAAGTTTTGGCATATGCTTCCATACTAGGATTAATTTTTCTTTCTCTTCTGGCTCCACCAAGATAAATATACACCCCAGGTAGTCATACCCCTTCAGCAGTGAAACAGAGTAGTCCTGGTCCAGTCTGAAGCAAAGACACTTCAGCTAACCTATAGACACATGACAAAGAATCAATGCTTATATTTTTTTGATTTGAGTGTTGGAGAAGTTTGTTAAGGAGAAACAGCCATCTGTTACAAAAGGGTTTAATTATAAAGAGAAAATCCATACCTATAGACTTAGCATGAAAAGAAATCTTGAAACTCAACTGAGTCTACGTGTCTTTGCAAAATAGAGAGATATATTTGAACAATAGTTTAAGGCTATCTTTGACCAGATTAATCCTCCACTAATATAGTCTATGTGGGCCAATTATGGTCATTGTCCTAGGATAGCTGTAATAGTCATTCAAAGAGCACAAAACTTGGTAGCTATCCTCAAAGAGTACATGAATATATCCTCAAGAAAAGTGAGTCTCTTCTTTTAAAAAAGTAGTACCTTATCCAACAGTCTTACAATAGGCTTATTATAAATAGGTTCATTATGTTGCTTTCCATTTGGACATGGAGAAGGAATTCTGTAATACTTAGAGGATGTGACCTCAAAGAAGAAACTCAACTTTGTTTCCTCATCTATAGGATGAGGATAGTAACAGTTACCACCCAACGGAGTTGTGAACCTTAAAAAGCATGCATGTAAAGCTCTTAGCACACTGTCTAGCTCATAGTAAGCAGTCAATAGAAGTTAGCCCTTGCTGTGGTTGTTACACTTGTGAGTGACAATATGCTTAGCTAAGAGGCCTGGCTAATTCTGCCACTCTAAGCCATAATACAGCGATAGAGCATTCTAGCCTGGCTCTGTGGTAGAATAGGCAGTCTAACAGCAAGAAAAATTCAGTCACGGGGAAAAATCTAAGCGATCAACAACTTTGTCCTTCCAAAAGGGAGAATAAAGTAGATTGTAGCTTTTTTAAAACAACAATTCTTGTGGAATCTGTTGGATCAGAGTTCAGATTTTCCTTCCTTAAACTAAGAAGGCCAAATACTTTGTTATTTTTGTTGTTCATCTATGAATCATCTGCACATTTTTAACATTTCCCATTTTATTTTGTGAAGACAATAGATCCAAGAAGGTCTAATCTGAAGCAACCACAGTGGAACAATACTGGTGTGGCATAGAGTACATATTTTACTATTTTATTATTGGGTTTTATTCTGTCTCACAACCCTTGTCATTTCCCATTCTATCTTCCTCCATTCTAAACCATGCCAATGGTTTGGTTGATGAGCTTGACACTATTCTCAGTCATGGACTGGGCCTTTATTGCATTATTGATATCTCATCCTTGTGGCCCTCATGATTAGTTCAGAGTCAGGCATGTGACCCAACCTGGACCAAGGAGATCCTGAACCAAAGATTTGTCTTTGACTTTTGAAGTCTTTCTTTTCTTGGCTGGTAGGTTATGAAGATGTCAGGCTTGCAGCTGCTGCAGATGCAGCCACTAGGGGCAGATATATGGTGTTGAAGGATACAATCAACACCAAGGAAGGTAAAACGTAGAAAATACAGATAAACTGGTTCATTGGTAAAATCAATGAAGCTGTTAAATCCAGCCTTCCCAAAGAAAACCAACTCCTTAAGCCTTACACATTTCTTTTATTATTTAAGGCAGTTTGAGTTGGGTTTTCTGTCATCTGCAACATAAAGAGTGATGTACTGACATGCCACACCCTTATTTATATGCCTAAACCTGAGATGATCAATAATGGTGATAAGAATCTTTTTGAGGGGATGGTAAATGAAAGTCCTACTTCTAGCTGTCCATTTTTCACTCTTTCTTTTCCTCCCTTTTGACTTAGGCTGTGTAGTAGAATAGGAATCCCTTAATTATATTTTCAAAACTTTTTCTTAAGAAAATGTGGTGTTAGATGCAAGATGAAAAAAACAGGACAAAAAATCTACATACATACTCACAAATATAATACAAATATAGTTCTATACAGAATACAATGTCAACTATGTGAACACACAAAGGAAAACGTTACCTTTGTGTTAAAAAATACTAAATATTTATTAAACAAATGCCTTCCTACCATAGAGTTATTAAAATAGGATGCTGTCCTTCTTAGGCATGAAACACTTCCTATCTAGATAGTCCTTGTGACACTTATGTTGCACTCATTTGTTACGCAATCATTTCGCTTAACAACTAGATTGTGATCAAACATCACAGCACATTAATTCCCTAGTGAGACAAGTTAGAATATAGTGTGCCCTGCTGTTTTGTCACATTTCCTTCTTTTTATTGTAACTTTCTTTTAACATCACCAAATTTGGTGCTTTTTATCAAAATGATTGACTTCTTAAGTGGAAGATTTGTTTGATGGTTAGGCTCCATATCTTCAATCAGAAAGCTTTGCTTAAGATTTACAAGTGCCTGTGAGTGGCATTTTCTCCACTGGCCTTACATAACACACATATTAGGTAAACTGTTTCTTATTCCTGAAGCTGTAGTTAAAAAACAAAGGGAAAGTGAAAGAAAAACTTTCCAGTCTTGAAGGTAAATGTGAAATGTCTTATTGATTTTCTGTGCACTATCTAAGCATTACAAGTTTTATTGCTGCTATCACGATATATACCTTTAAAATAGTTAATTGTCTTTCTGACAAATCAAAAGAAATGAGTTGTTCCAAGTGGAGGGTTAATAAGGCTGACATTAACAAGCATTTCAAAATATCATTGACATGTTTGGTTTGTAAACTCCATGACTAATTTTGTTGTTTTTAACTGTTTTGAGCGTATGTTTATACCTCCAGGAATATGGAAGTGATGGAATTGTTACAGGGGAGAAAAAGTAACAAAGTAGTATAACGCATGTATCTGCCCAATAAGTGACATAATAGCTAGAGTGGTTTTTAAAATTTGACCTATTTTTTTGTCTTTGACCATATATGGCTTTTTAGGGGTATGCCTCTTACTCTGTGGGTAGGGGTGGGGAGGGCGTTGTGGTAGGAGAAGGATGGCAAGAGGAGTGGTAAAGAGTGGGGAATTTGCTCTGGGTTGGTTCAACTAGGAGGTGAGGATTCTGTAGCTTTCTCAAAGATGACTTTTAAAACATTGATGATACAATGAAGCCACTGTTATAACATGGGTATCAGACATGAAATTTACATTCATAACTTAAAGTTTTTCTTGCATTTTAGTGAGATAAACTCAAGGTCACTATTTGAATTGAAGTATACATCTAATCCATAGTAAAATGAAACAATTAACTGCAGGATGACACATTATTTTGATTCAACCTGGATGTTAAGTCATGTATCTTGTCACATTGAATCCTACAAATGAGCATTTCTTTTTCTATGAAGATATTTGTAGTAATATACTCAATTATAGATAAGATGCTAGACAATTTTAAAAAAAAATTTCTTCTTCCTTGCCAAAGATTCATAGCAGAAGCTCAATAGATGCTGTGTGCATGAAGAATGCTTATTGAATACCCACTGAATTTACTATGGTATTTGAAACAGTATATGCTTACCAAGGTTAGATTTGGTTCTTTCCTGATATAAGTATTTTATTCCACTTGTTCTGAGCTTATATTATGTAAAACACACACACACACAACCACACACATCTTTAGGTACTTTATATATCTACAGGAAACATTTTACATATGGCTTTTTTTCCGCACTCAATGTTAGGTTTAACAGTTGTTTTTAGATGTTAACAGACAAATTAAAAATTCAAAAATTTAACTGTGGTTGGTGTTGGAGAATACTTTTAATATATGTACATTTAAAGTAAATATTAAGCATTAAAATCATCTTGAAAAATATGAAATCTATCATTATTTTCCACAAATTTGAAACATTGCCAGAACTTTAGCTCATTTTCTATATTCACAATTAAATACGTTTAAGACTTCTAAGGTGCCTGGACAGATTTTATACTAGTAACTTTTCATGGGCCTTTAAGATTGCAAAACCTTTTTCTTTTTTTATTTTGAAGAGATGGGGATCTCTCTCTCTCTCTTTTTTTTTTTGCCAAGGCTGGAGTACAGTGCTGTGATCATAGCTCATTTGCAGCCTTCAACTCTTGGGCTCAAGAAATCCACCTGCCTCAGCCTCCTGAGTAGCTGGGACTGCAGGCGTACACAACCATGTCCAGCTAATTAAACAAAGAAATGTTTTAGAGGTGGAACCTTACTGTATTGCCCAGGCTGGTCTTGAACTCCTGATCTCAAGCGATCCTCCCACCTCAGCCTCTCAGAGTCCTGACACTGATAGTATATTATTGTACAATTTAATAGTATATTATATAATTATAGAACATGGATTCTGGGACCCTAACCATAACTTTGTTTAGGATATTTAACCACTCTTCCTTAGTTTCCTCATTGGTACAATGGGAATAATTGTATACTTGATTACAAGGTTGTTCCCAGGATTAAACTGATAAATGCAAACCACTTAGAAATGTATCTGGCATAGAGGAGGCTTGATAAATGTTAGCAATTTTTATTATTGTTGATGATTTTTTTTTACCCTCTCAATGGTTGATTTAAAATAATCCTAGTTAATGATGCTACTTTGTTGTGTTTTCAATTCACAATATGTCATACCAAATAGACATTAAGAGTCTCAAGCCATATATATTCCATTTAAATGAAAATTTCAGAATATCTAATCAATACTTTCAATAACATTTTCTATTGCCTTATGTAAAGAAGACAGTTAATTAGTTAAGATGAAATTTCTTTCATCGATGTTACTAATATTCTGATGAACTCAAAATAAAGTAATTAATATACATGTTACAGAAAGCATATAATTCTAACATAATAACTTTCTCATTCCTAGGGTGCTTATGATGTTTAATTAGTTAACATTTGAAAAGTGCTTTGTGGATTAAAAGTGCTATGTAAGTGATAAATCTTCATTGTTAGTAACAAAAGATCAAGTTTGAAAGAGCACATGAAGCGTATTGTACAAAAATTGTATTTTATTGTAATTTTTCTCTTCAACTTTGTTGAACTGCCATTAAAGTTTATTCTCCGAAGAGATAAAAGCAGAGCACTTTTTTTTGTTGTTTGTTTTGAGACAGAGTCTCTCTCTGTTGTCCAGGCTGGAGTGCAGTGGTGCGATCTCCACTCCCTGCAACCTCCGCCTCCTGGGTCCAAGCAATTCTCCTGCCTCAGCCACCCCAGTAACTGGGATTACAGAAGCCTGCCACCATGCCCAGCTAATTTTTGTACTTTTAGTAGAGACAGGGTTTCACCATATTGGCCAGGATGGTCTAGAACTCTTGACCTCAGGTGATTCTCCCGCCTCGGTCTCCCAAAAGTGCTGGGATTACAAGCATGAGCCACCACTCTTGGCCAAAAGCAGATTACTCTCACTGGAAATATCAGTGCAGTTACCCCAGTGAAAAATGATGGAACTTTGATTAAGCCACCTAAAACAAATGCCTTCATTTTCATTATCAGTGAAGTAAAGATATTCATACTTAACCCCAACCTACTTAATGCAGACATGAAAATAAATACTCCTGTATTTACGTAATGGTATCTTTGAGCTCTTTGCAGGATGGTACTATTAAATACATATTTATAACTGTTATGATTATTGCTCAGTGGCACGACATTCCCAGTGTACTGGGTGCAGGGTGGTGAAGCAGAGAAAGTCTCTGCCCACACACTGATTGCAGGGCTAGGCAATCCTCTTGCCATCATCCTTTATTCTCCCAGAAATAAGAAAAGTAGAAGAGCACAGCAAGCTGGAGAATCCCTTAGAGACCATTGAGCCCAACCTTTCAGTCCTCAGACATGAGTAAAATCCACTTTGGAAAGAAAACTGTAATTGTATGCTTTAAGTGAGTGAACTGTAAGGTATGCAGATGACATTGCAGTATAACTTTAAAAAAAATTCTGCATAGCCTGTGTGTGTGTGTGTGTGTGTGTGTGTGTGTGTGTGCGTGTGTGTGTGTGTGTGTGTGCGCGTGTGTGTGCGTGTGTGTGTGTGTGTGTGTGTGCGTGTGTGTGTGTGTGTGTGTGCGTGTGTGTGTGTGTGTGTGTGTGTGTGTGTGTGCGTGTGTGTGTGTGTGTGTGTGTGCGTGTGTGTGTGTGTGTGTGTGTAAATGCCTGCTGCCTTGGCCATTCTCTTAACTGGGTGGCAGACCTACTTTACCAACCCTGTTCTCATTCCATTTGTGGTCTTTGATGGATTGTGGAATGCAGTGATGTTGGTCAGATAAGAATCCCAAATGATCTCTTCTTTCTGAAGAGCTAATGGCAAACAATAATGAAAAGTTATTTAGTTTTTTTTTTTTTTTTTTCCAGCTGGCATTAGCTTTTCAGGGATTTTGAGGAGGTCTTATTGACTCATTAGACTGTCATCTTCACACTTTTTCCCAACCCAATTTCTTACCCAGTCTCCAGCTGTTGGTTTCTGACATCACACCCTGGAGGTCCACTCCTTTAGCTCAATGGTTCTCAACCTGGAGAACCATTTACGAGACATTTGGAAATAAAAGGAAACATTTTGGATTACTACAGTCAGTTGGGGTGGGGGACAGGGACAATGAAGAATATCTTGCAGGAGCAGTCAGTTACGCATGAGCAGTCAGTTACACAGAACGACTCATCCCATCCCGAGCGTCAATGTGCGTCAATGTTGCATGTGGTGAGAGGTACTGATAGAGTCTAGCTTAAGGCTTTGGTTTATTTTAACGTGTAAATACCAGAGTTGTCATTGTCACTCAGAATTTACCCTAAGTTGCAGATTCTTTCCTTACAACTAGTTTTGATATATAGACTGGTAAGAGGTGGTGAAAAGAGCACATATATCTGAATTTCCCGGAGACGACGTTCTTTTGGGGTCAAAGAAGATGGGAAGGGAAGAATCTGTGGCAGGCACTGCTGGTTGGCCAAACCATAGCAATTTCCAATCCCCCTTCTCTCTTGTCTCCTTTCACTAGGAAGACTGGAAAAGACAATGTACTGCCTCAGCTTTCTTTTTAGATGGGTGGCCATGCAACAGAATGCTGACCAATGATACATGAGTAATAGCCTGCTTGGGGTGGAAATAGAGGTTTCTGGTAAAGCACTGCTTTCCTGATAAAAGGAATGGCTAGTGTTGTCCCTTTACTTTCTTTCTGCCCTGACTATGGATGTGATATCCAGAGCCACCATTCAAACATAGGATAAAAATTATGCAGAGGAAAAGCCAATACATTGAGTATGGTGAAAGGACAGAATAGAAAGCGCCTGGGTCTCCAGGTATACTTGAGCAGCTGAGCTAATCCTGGCAACTGCTACCCTTAATCTTGCTATGTAAGAAGAAGAAACTCTATTCATTTGAAACATGTAGCTAGTCTTTCTATTTCTTGAAGCTGAACACATTCCTAACAGTACAGAATTGGAGGAAGAAACTGTAGATAGGCATAATTTTATATATATCTACACGTGTCCTCTTTCCAGAATATTCTGTCAATCAAGATCACCCTACTCAGCCCCTTGAAAAGTAGCCAAACTTGACAAGGTTCTCATTAAACTAATTTCAACATTTATTGAGGGTCTACTACTTGAAAGACAATATAGCAAACATAAAAATCATAAGATATAGTCTCTATCTCAGTGAGCTTTAATTTTGAGACAAATAAGAGATACAAATAATTTTACTAAATTATTTTGATCCAATCTACATTAGAACCCTTAATATCATCAATCTGAAAAACACAGAACATGGTTTGAAAGTGGGAGAGACTGGAGACAAGGAGGCCAGGTAGGAAGTTTCTGTTGTTATTTAGGCGATGGCATGTCCACAACATAGTCCGGCTCAAGAGGTGCCATCGCACGGTGGCTGAACACATGATATAAGGTAGAACTTCTGAGTTATCAAGGATACTCTCCTTTTGTATTTGTCCATGTTCACACTGCTATAAGATACTACCTGAGACTGGGTAATTTATAATCAAAAGAGGTTTAATTGACTCACAGTTCTGCCTGGCTGGTGAGGCCTCAGGAAACTTGCAATCATGGCAGCAGGCACAGGGGAAGCAGGCACCCTTTTCTCAACGCAGTACGAAGTGGGAGGGCAGAACTGCCAAACACTTTTAAACCATCAGTTCTTGTGAGAACTCACTGCCATGAGAACAGCATGGGGAAACCATCCCCATGATCCAATCACCTTCTACCAGATCCCTCCTTTGACATGTGAGGATTACAGTTCAAGATGAGATTTGGGTTGGGACGTGGAGCCAAACCACGGCACCTTTTTATTTGAACAATTGTCCTTTCAACTGCTTTCTCCCATTTTCATGATCTTGCTTGCTGAAATCACCCATTTTCAGGTCAAAAATTGATTAAGCAAGCAAACAAACAAAAATTAAGCATCCTTAGTGTGCTTAGTAGAAAGAAGGTTGCTTACCGGTCAAGAGTGCAGACTTGGCAGGGCATGGTGGCTCATGCCTATAATCCCAGCACTTTGGAAGGCTGAGGCAGGTTGATCACCTGAGGTCAGGAGTTCGAGGCCAGCCTGGCCAACATGGTGAAACCCTGCTTCTACAAAAAATACAAAAATTGGCTGGGTGTGGTGGCATGTGCCTGTAATCCCAACTACTTGGGAGGCTGAGGCAAGAGAATTGCTTGAACCTGAGAGGTGGAGGTTTCAGTGAGCCAAGATCGAGCCATTGCACTCCAGCCTGGGTGGTAGAGCAAGACTCTATTTAAAAAAAAAAAAAAAAAAAAAGGGCAGACTCTGGCTTCGAACTCTGACTTTTCTACTTATAAAGTGGATTTGTACTTTGGCAAGTTACTGAACATCTTTGTACCTTGGTTCTATCATTCAAAAAACGTTGATAAAATTAATCCCTACTTCATAGTGTTGTTGATGTAACTAAATGCAATAATACTCATATATGTTAAGTGGGTAGTAGAACAGTTCTGGGCATATGGTAAATGCTCAACAAATATTTGCATTGTGTATACAGGATTGGATGAGGTCATAAGAAATGCAAGAGGAATGCAAAGAGTGTTGGGGCGTTGGGGCCATAATCCTCCCACTTAGGAGTTTAGCGTTATTGGGGAAAGGGCATGAAGGAGGGATCAATTTGTTGAAGTCCCCTGGAAGAAGGGGTAGAATTGAGCTAGGTCTAACCATAGCTGCTCTAACACACAGTATCTGATCCTGTATGTTCTTCAAGCCAGGCTTTCTACATGATGATTTTTAATGTTCACACACACATCCCTGCAAAACTTGTCTACCACACGAAGCTAAGAGTGGAGCTGCTGTGAGGGCTGAGTAATTCTCCCAAGGCAGCTCTGAGGTGAGCTTTGGACACAGACCCTCTGAAGAAGGCAGAGTAGGTGCCATCTTGTTCTTGGGACTGGGGAAAGGATACATGAATGGGTGTATTTTTCACATTGTTCAAAAAAAAATGTATGATAGCTATATATGATAGAACATGATTTAAAAAAGAGGAAATTTTAGGGTACAATTAAAGAAATAAGAATTGGACAAGAAGATTCAGGATGGTTTAGGAGTACTTAAGGAGAATTTGCTGGACCCTGTTAAACTGGAAGGAGAAAATTGAGCTAATTCAATTTTAAGCTAACAGAGAATTGATCAAGATACTTTATATGAATGGCTGGCTTTTGTCTTTATTTTTCTTCTGTTAACAGTGGCAATTTTTTTTTTTGTCAACAGTTTTTATAGTTTTATATAAATGCATTGTTAATGTCATTGTTCAGGAATGCATATAATCCAACATCGATTTGTTAATGTATGAGTTTTCTGAGATTGGATTACATCATTACGCCCACATAAATATGTAAACTTCATGCTGCATTTATTTAACACAACAAAACCCAGTTACTAAAACATCTTTTATTCCTTTCACTTTTCACCACATGATATTGTTTAGAAGAGTGTTTTGGTTCCAAGCACATAAGACATTTTTTAAATAAATGAGAATGTGTTTTTCTTGTGAGAATGTAGGTTATCTACTGGGACCATTAGAAAAGCCACTCTTTGGAGATGAAAGCTCTAATTTGAACAGGGCTCTGCAGGAACAGTAACTTGTTGGAGGTGGGTGCAGGATATCTTTAAGTGTTCAAATAGCCAACGGTAGAGAGGTCCCTTCTTTGTATTTTCTCCTTTCCTTTGTCATCACAAACATGTTTGAGGCCATAAACAGATCCCATTGACTCAGCCACGGGTAGGGGAGTTTGAACCTGTGACAGTCACCCTACCTGTTTCCACCACCTACATTTGTGAGTGCACATTCCAGGGCAGAGGAGAGAACACAAGGAAGGGAAAGCTGACTAATCACCCATTCAGAGGTGAAGCCATGTGGCCACAGAACTTCATCCTTTCTCTCCAGAAAGGCATAAAGGTGTGCTTCTTTTCAACTTTGCATCTGCCTTTAGCTATTTGAAGCCAGAGAGGTTAGATATTATAGGACAGAGAAAAGTGTTCATGAAGAATGGTGCCAAGACATTGTCACTGGTGTATCAGAGAAATTATTTTACCATGAATTAAGAAAGGATCATTGAAACTAATTTTTCTTTTAAAAATGTTTGTCATTTATAATAAAATTTGGGATTGGCTTTGTTTTTTTTGGTAACAGCAAAGAAGTGGAAAAGAAGAATTTCTGACAACAAAAAGGCTATTAGGCAGACTTTTAATTCTACAGGGGTTGGTTTGTCTGTAAAATTCACAAACATGTTAATATTAATTCAGTTGGTGGCAAAATTGTTGAAATGGAAAACAAAAAGAATAATAAAACCAAAATAGTAGTTTTGTGTGGTAAAGAAAAATATAGCTAAGAAACATACAGGTAATCAGTATGCCTTAGTTTTATCATTAGCAATTTATCCTTCGATGTGCTTTAAAATACCTATAAATGGGTAGGACTGTTCTAGAAAGAAAGAAAGGAAAGAAGAAAGAAAGAAAGAAGAGATTAACTCTGTCTTCCATTTTGATGTTATATAACGAAGATCCTTAAATTACTTTTATTCAAAAATCAAATAAAAATATGTGAAGCTTGATTTGCTAATGGACACACACACATACACAGAATTGGCCCTCAGTATCAGCAGTTTCTGCAATTAACTGAGGATTAAAATATTTTTGAAAAACAATAAAAATAATAAGACGATAAAAAATAACACAAATAAAAATACAGCATAACAACTATTATAATACTTATGTAGTGTTTACATTGTGTTATGCATTGTAGGTAATCTAGAGATGATTTAAAGTATATGGGAGGATATACGTAGGTTATATGCAAACACTATATCATTTTATGTAAAGAATTTAAGCATCAGAGGGTTTAGATATCTTTGTGGGTCTTGAAACCAATCCCCCGGGGATACCGGGGATAACTGTGTATGTGTATGTTTATATTTCTCTCTCACTAGAGGTATATAGAGAACTATATATATACAGAGAGAAAGAGAGAAACAGAAGGAGAATGCTGCTAGCTTTTGTCTTTTTCTTCTTTCTTTGAATTGACCTCATCTATAATGAAAATTGGTGATTATGATGCTCAACCTAACTCCTCTATTTAAATCCATTTATATCTAGGTTTACATTTAAAAGGGAGGAATGAATGATTAATTTCCTTTATTTTTAGGAATCAGGAATCATTGAAATTAGAAAGACGTTTATACCATGGTACTCACATCCATCGCCAGTTTTATGACTATTCCCCATGGTTCTCCAGGTACTTTGCTCCAGCTCACTGTGAATTATTTGAGTGATTGGGTTTCCCATAATTGACATAATAAAATATTTTATGATGGAGTGGGGGAAGACGTCTCAGCTGCTGGGCCTTAAATGATATGGGAACATTTGAGTGTAGGTGAAGGTTTCTCTGCTGTGCAAAGATGAAAAGCTTTTTGATATCAGCATTGAAGGAAATTTGAGTGTTAAAAATGCACATGGTACTATGCAAAAGTATTCTAGGAAAATCAATGAGACATGGTCGTCTCCAGGTACATGAGGCTCATAATCTAAAAGTAGAGCCTGCCCATCTCCAGCTCGCTCTCAGAAGCGGTCAGTGCCTGGCTGGACTATGTCTGGAGGGCTTGGGTCATTATATTTGTGGCCCTGCCATCCAGCTGACTTACAGAGAAGGTAGATATTTTCATGCTTAAATCTAGTCATTATTTTTCTATTAGATGAATTTACTGTTAAACAGAAAGGTGTTCTCTAAAGCACTGCTTGTTATTACATCTCTCTTACTAGATGTTTATAAGTCAGAAAATGATTATTTTTTAAAATAAACTTTTATATTAAGTAGCTGCTCAGCTTCTATGCAATTGTTTTACAACTGTAGACTAATATATATACAGCCACAGTAGCTACAATAGGAATACAAATCCTCAATACTAAAATTATTTCTACAGAGTACTCATTTTATGATGTTTTACTACTCAAATCGATTTTAAGGGGAATTTTCTTCCCCTTACATTGATGACACTTTACTGGATACCCTTGGACCACTGAGTTTAGCCCATGTGGTTTTGTTATTTGAGGGACACGCAAAGTTCTTCACACGTTGCCCTCCCACTTCCAGTGATACCTTACTGCCTACAATGTACACAAACAATCCTGAATGTCATGAAACTGCAACCATGAAACTGCTGCCATCTTGAGCATCTATACCTTACTTTAAAATTGTTTATCAGATTCGGTTTGGACACCTGGAGGTGGGAGAGAGGACGAGTATATTTTTTAGGGGAAAGAGATGAGAAAAATGAAGAATATCTATGGTCATAGGAGCTATCCCAGATAGAACTACACAATTCAGCAGTTAAGGCAGCCCTTGATACCACGGCAGTGGTAGGAAGCTGGCAAAGACTACATTTTTTTTTAAAAAAGGAAAAATATGCAAGAAAAAGCTTTGAAAGACTACACAACATTATCTATTTCACACTTTTGACCAGGGAAGGCCATATCTAGACACCACACTGAAAAAATATTTGCCAATTTATGGCTTTGAAAGAAGTAAATAAACAGGTAATTCATGCAAACATATTCTAGCCACCAAATGAATTTTGAAAGCCCAAGAAGTTTAGAAATACTTAGAATAAAATTTATTTTAAAATATTTTAAAATACATT
This sequence comes from Rhinopithecus roxellana, assembly GCF_007565055.1. NCBI lineage: Eukaryota > Metazoa > Chordata > Mammalia > Primates > Cercopithecidae > Rhinopithecus > Rhinopithecus roxellana. The sequence continues at coordinate 114,113,782 of NC_044562.1, read as the reverse complement.
TTATTCTAAGTCTATTGGGGACTGAAAAAAGCTACATAAAAGGTGTCTAAGGATAGTATGCTAAAATAATATTATAAAATAGTGAGTTCTAGTAATTGAGAATTGAGGTGGGCTGCAATACCTAGAAAACTCCACAGACGAGGACATGGAAGAGACTTGAGGAATTCGTAGGACTTAGCTTGATAAGCAGAGAAGGATGGGGTTGATATTCCAAAAGGCAAGAAAAGCATGAGCAAAGACAAGAAAATGGGTTTTTCATGGCATGTTTTGTGGGAAAATATATGGCATTGGCTTAGCAGTTTTCAGGGGAAGGAGCAGACAGTAAACTGATATTAGAAGCTAAAAGATAGCACTCCATATTACACTGTAATAAATGGTTTGGTAAAAGTATCACCTCTTATATTTTGGGAGGCAGATGACATCCCTGTTGAGCGAATAACTCTAGAGGAAGTGGATGGAAAGAAAGTATCCATGTGTATTGACTCCTATTGGCTGCATTCTGAAAAATATTTTTAAAAGATCAGATCAGGAAAGAATTGGCCACTTAGCAAGCAGAAATGAAAGTAAGAGTCTAGAAATTTGGGGCTTTGATGGGCTGGCAAAGATGACCATTTCTCAGCTCCTATCAGTAGGAAGTAAGATTGAAAAAAATCCCAAAACCAATTAAGATCCAACCATTTGGCAAAGATCAGATTAAGGATGTGGCTTCACAATGAAGCTTGATGGCTTTTTGAGGTAACGGTCATTAAATTGAGACAGCAAGGCTCAGGGTGAGAAAGAAAAGGAAATAAAGCACATTTGAGAATTTCGTGTAAGAAATAACTTTGAGATGGTTACATGAGTAAAGTAGACCAGAAACATTCTATGCTTTTGCGGGAACCATAAACACTGCAAACTTGGATTAAAAAAAAAAAACAAAAAACAAAAAACTTGACTGTTTAAGCAATAAGACAATTTTTAGACTTTCAAGTTGCTCTAACAGGAAGCAGCCTATAAAAGCTATGCATTCTGTAAGAAGGAAATACTCCCTAGTGCCCATTTCAGACATGGCTAGAGAAGCTGTTGGATAAGGGATAGTGGCTGTGGATAAAATGGTCAACTCCCAAAGAATGGAATCAGAGTCTGCACAATAAAATCTTCTCCTAGCCCCACCCCTTCCTCATTCCAGGATAGGAGCCCCTCACAGTGCCTGCCCAGTACAATTTTAGAACTGCTTTAACTCATGTCTGCTTTCTCTTCCCAAATGGGATGTGTTTTTTCATGGTCATTCTGTGATCACTCTACCACTGGATTTTGAGAGTGTGCGTGTGTTGAGGGGCAGACAATTTGTCTCTTTTAGTTCATAGTTTGTAAGAACTTGAGGAACCTTAGCTGGACTTGATGGAGCATCTGATCACGACTCAGAGATCCTGGTCTTTGGGCTGGATGTGGTGATTAAATGGGGACTGGGATTATTTCTCATGGGGAGGGTGTGATTTTGTTCTGTGTATAGGAGGAGGGGCTGAAAGAGATATGTGGAGACCAGAAGGGCAGAGACAATTCCGTGTGCTCATCAAGTCTGTCTTCTTTTCCACTGCTCATGCAGCAAAATTATATTTCCCAGCATCTCTTGCAGTTCAATGAAACCATCTAACTGAACTCTGACCAGTGGAATGTGGATGGAGGCAGTATAAATCTCTTCTGGGCCAGACTTCTAAAATGTCTTGTAAATCTGCCACAATATGCCTTTTCCCCATCCTCTGGTTAGATGATGCAAGGTTGGCCTTAACACTACTGTTGAAGAGTGAAGAAACTGGGGTCCCAGAATGAGTGCACAGAGCAGAGTCAAGCACATCACTGACTCTAATCCTTTACTCCTCCCATGCCACCACCAACCTTCGTTGAACTGTGACATAAATAAGAAATACACCATTATTGTGTTAAGCCACTGAGTTTTGGAGGCTGTTTGAGATAACAGTTGGTAAAGCCTGATACGGCCATTGATGCTGCTAGATGATCTTTTACTCCTCCTTGATTTATTCCTTCTCACATTCCCCACAGTGGTCTCTTCACAGAGCCGATAGATTCAGGAAAGAAGATGCAGCTAGCCTACACTCAAAGTTAAGGCCCCCATTGATCCCAATCTCCTTACGCTCTCAATATTCTAGTGCCCTGAGAAGTGGTCATATGTGTTATTTTAATTAGAACCTCTATGTAGATGACTCTAAACATAGCTTTCCAGTTTCCAACTCTCTCCTGAATTCTGAACCTAAACTTTCAACTGGCTACCGAGAATCTTTCCAAAATTAAGTTGAATCTGATTTATAAGTAAGAAATACATTGCTGTAGTCATCATCGTCATCATCGTTCCCTCAAAACCTGTGCCTCCTTTTTAAAGTGATGGAATTACAAACTTTCTTGTGATCCAGTCTGAGGTTTGAGAGTCATTTTCAATCCCTCCTACCACCTGACTCTCCATCTTCGCTCCAAAGTTAACACCTGACAGTTTTCCTTTGCCATCTCACATTTACTTCTTCTTTCCCCCACTTCATTAATTAGACCCTCCTCATCTCTAGTCCATTAATGGTTTCACCTGACTCTAGTCTCTTCCCTCATCAACTCCATCCTTCTAATCTTTTCAAAATTGTATTTTTAAAATTATGGCTGGATCATGACACTCATTTTCTTTTTCTTTTCTTTTTTCTTTTTTTTTCAGACGCAGTTTCGCTCTTGTTGCCCAGGCTGAAGTGCAATGGCATGATCTTGACTCACTGCTACCTCCACCTCTGGAATTCAAGCAAATCTCCTGCCTCAGCCTCCTGAGTAGCTGGGATTACAGGTGCCAGCCACCACGCCTGGCTAATTTTTTTTGTTTTTAGTAGAGATGGGGTTTTGCCATGCTGGCCAGGTTGGTCTTGAACTCCTGACTTCAGGTGATCAGCCTGCCTCGGCCTCCCAAAGTACTGAGATTATAGGTGTGAGCCACCACACCTGGCTGACACCTATTTTCTAAGAAGCTTTGATAGCATTTCGCTATCTACAAAATATACCCACATTCCTTAACTCAGCATTTTGAGGTTCTTATTCATTCAGTCCAACCTATCATTTTAGTCCCTACTTGTATCCTCTAGCCACGCTAGTCTTCTCTGCATTCCTATCTCCACTTTAGCATCCCCTATTTCTACTATAAGTTGCTGACAAAGATTCTCAATTACTGGCCCAGGGACTACCTGAGAATCATTAATGGAACTTAAAAAGTATATTCCCAGGTCACCTCCTCGTAGACATTGGCTTCTCTTGGGGGCGGAGCAAGATGGCCGAATAGGAACAGCTCCAGTCTCCAACTCCCAGCGCGAGCGACACAGAAGACCGGTGATTTCTGAATTTTCAACTGAGGTACTGGGGTCATCTCACTAGGGAGTGCCGGACAATCGGTGCTGGTCAGCTGCTGCAGCCTGACCAGCGAGAGCTGAAGCAGGGCGAGGCATCGCCTCATCTGGAAGCGCAAGGGGGAAGGGAATCCGTTTTCCTAGCCAGGGGAACTGAGACACACAACACCTGGAAAATCGGGTAACTCCCACCCCAATACTGCACTTTAAGCAAGCAGGCACACCAGGAGAATATATCCCACACCTGGCCGGGAGGGTCCCACGCCCACGGAGCCTCCCTCACTGCTAACACAGCAGTCTGCGGGGATCTATCCGCAAGGCAGCAGTGAGGCTGGGGGAGGGGCGCCCGCCATTGCTGAGGCTTAAGTAGGTAAACAAAGCCGTTGGGAAGCTCGAACTGGGTGGAGCTCACAGCAGCTCAAGGAAGCCGGCCTGTCTCTGTAGTCTCCACCTCTGGGGACAGCGCACAGCTGAAGACCAACAGGGGAAGCAGCGGGGGCCGGTGCAGACGCGAACGACTCTGTCTGACAGCTTTGGGGAGAGCCGTGGATCTCCCAACGCGGAGGTTGAGATCTGAGAACGGACAGACTGCCTGCTCAGGTGGGTCCCTGACCCCTGAGTAGCCTAGCTGGGAGACATCCCCCACTAGGGGCAGTCTGACACCCCACACCTCACAGGGTGGAGTACACCCCTGAGAGGAAACTTCCAAAGGAAGAATCAGACAGGTACACTCGCTGTTCAGCAATATTCTATCTTCTGCAACCTCTGCTGCTGATACCCAGGCAAACAGGGTCTGGAGTGGACCTCAAGCAATCTCCAACAAACCAACAGACAGTCCTCCTGACTGTCAGAAGGAAAACTATCAAACAGGAAGGACACCTATACCAAATCCCCATCAGTACGTGACCATCAAAGACCAGAGACAGATAAAACCACAAAGATGGGGAAGAAGCAGGGCAGAAAAGCTGGAAATTCAAAAAATAAGAGCGCATCTCCCCCTGCAAAGGAGCGCAGCCCATCGCCAGCAACGGATCAAAGCTGGTCAGAGAATGACTTTGACGAGATGAGAGAAGAAGGCTTCAGTCCATCAAACTTCTCAGAGCTAAAGGAGGAATTACGTACCCAGCGCAAAGAAACTAAAAATCTTGAAAAAAGAGTGGAAGAATTGACAGCTAGACTAATTAATGCAGAGAAGATCATAAACGAAATGACAGAGATGAAAACCATGACACGAGAAATATGTGAGAAATCCACAAGCTTCAGTAACCGACTCGATCAACTGGAAGAAAGAGTATCAGCGATTGAAGATCAAATGAATGAAATGAAGTGAGAAGAGAAACCAAAAGAAAAAAGAAGAAAAAGAAATGAACAAAGCCTGTAAGAAGTATGGGATTACGTAAAAAGACCAAATCTACGTCTGATTGGGGTGCCTGAAAGTGAGGGGGAAAATGGAACCAAGTTGGAAAACACTCTTCAGGATATCATCCAGGAGAACTTCCCCAACCTAGTAGGGCAGACCAACATTCAAATTCAGGAAATACAGAGAACGCCACAAAGATACTCCTCGAGAAGAGCAACTCCAAGACACATAATTGCCAGATTCACCAAAGTTGAAATGAAGGAAAAAATCTTAAGGGCAGCCAGAGAGAAAGATCGGGTTACCCACAAAGGGAAGCCCATCAGACTAACAGCAGATCTCTCGGCAGAAACTCTACAAGCCAGAAGAGAGTGGGGGCCAATATTCAATGTTCTTAAAGAAAAGAATTTTCAACCCAGAATTTCATATCCAGCCAAACTAAGTTTCATCAGTGAAGGAGAAATAAAATCCTTTACAGATAAGCAAATGCTTAGAGATTTTGACATTGGCTTCTCTTAATCTATTTCACATTGTGCAATGCAAATAATCTCTTTTTGTGGGTGGGAATAAGAATAAGAAAAAATTGTAGGAGCTTTAAAAATAATACAAATTCCTGGGTTTCTCGGGGACTAGTGGGTCAGAATGCACAGGAGTAGCATTTCCAATACACAACAGGTTTGGGAACCACTGACAGGCAAGCCAAGACTAAAAGAATAGAATAAGATACTAAATATGTACTCCAAATAATACTGCCAAGGGAAAGAAAAGGGAAATATTATTATGATATTAGAGAAAATTTCTTCGAGTCAGCATGTTTATTGAAACCTAGATACGCTAGGATCTGGAGTTAGAAAAAGCAAGGTCCCCTTATTCACGTAGGATCTTCATCAATGGGAAGAATGTCAATTAAGGGAAAGTGACATCCTTAAAGTAGGTGCGTTGTTAAAATACACATTAAATTTAAACTGTGCTGTGATAAATGTCATATCTAGCAACAAAGAGAGCATATGTGCTCAGAAAAACTACCCTCTCAACAGACAAGAGACAAAAGCACACTGGCAAGTGATTAATGCAGGAAGACATGAGGATGTGAAATGACAAAGGCATTTGTATCCAACTGGCTTCGTAAGCCAACTGGCCATTCTGTCAAGTGGGGAAATGAGAGAGAAAAGAGCCATTAAGGATTCCACTCTCTCTGGCCTAGACCTTATGTTTCTGCCCTGAATGAATAAAGCAAAACAGCAACTGAATAGCTCATAATAACAAATGAACAAACTGATAGTAGCAAGGACTATGACTTGCTAACGACTCTATGATGAGTCAGCCTCTCTGTTCTGACCTCGACATATGAATGGGAGAATTATATCCATTTGCTTTTGTTCTTGGCTTTAGCAATTGGTAAGTCACTGGATATCATACAGTAAGTAATTTGAGGTAGGATGCAGCCACTATGTGAATGTCGTATCTTAAGATATAAGCACATATTTGGATCCAAATGATTTTCTATGACTTTTTTTTTCTCTATAACTATGAGGATAATCATTTCAAGGAATTCCACATCTTGAAAAGGGTTAACAACATAGTGTTTTGAAACCAGATCTGGTCTGTTTTTCAAGCTGTGCTGTATTTAGAGATATATTTAGTTCTGCAGATGTCTTGAGTCTGTCATTGGAATTGGACTTTCCCATCAAAACCAGACACTGCTTCTTGAGGAGTCAGAATTGGATGTTCAGTGCTATTCAGTAGGACCATTTTTATTTTGTCTCCCACTGTGATGCAGCACTGCAGCAAAAGAACTGATACAGTTATTCTCTTTCTCTTGTCTGTCCCCAACAAGCCACCTCCCATTGGTTGTGCAGTGCAGGCTATAGGGTTTTTACTTGGCCATTGCCTTGAATAAGAAAAGTCTTCAGGAGTTGTGTAATTTAGTCTCAAAGTTTTTAAAAAAGTGTAGAAATAGAAATGAAAAATTATGAACAGGAGATTTATTTATAGTCTTTCCAGAGTAGAGTTGTTACACATGGGGTTGGAGGGATGGGGAAGGGAATGTGATATAAAAGCGAAAAATGTTTAACATTTGAGATTCTATAATGAGCCTCTAACTAGTCAAGGGATGGAGACTCAAGACCTAAGGAACTCCAGATTATATCTGAGGTTGGATTAAACAAAAATAGGGACCATTCTTTTTTAAACTGAGGACTGAAATTTTAAATGCTCTAGAAATCATGGAGTGTAACAAAAAGCCTGGCATATATCTCATCTGATTAAATAGATTTTAAAAAATGATTCAGGGTAAAATGGTTTTTATTGCTATTGTGTTATTTTGTCCAATTTTCCCCCTAAAGGTGTGATTTACATAACAAAGTTAGCAAAAAAAATTTCAGGCCTAATTATCACTTTCAAAATAGAACCTGGAAATCAGCCATTGGTAACTGAAGATTGCAGATTGTTTTTTAAAAAGCAAATCTTGAGTTCTGCTCAAATGTTACCCTTAAAACTGGATTGTATTATTTTGCCACATCAAATCAAGTGCCTTTTTGGCATCAAAGAAAGCAGCTCCCAAGCTAATTCCTAACTCAAGTGCTGTCAATTTAGGTGATTCTAAAGCTTTAGCTTTTTTAAAGCTAAAATAATAAAAGACAATTGTGCTTATATTGTTTCTAATGACAATTTGCCCAGGTGGTTTTCTACACAGTTTTTTGCAAAGACCAAGACAGTAGTTGAAAACCAAAATACATTCTTTTTCTTCAATCCATGCTTTATTACAGTTACAGTAGAGGAGGTGGTTAAAAGTACAGGCTCTGAGCTCAGCTGCCTAAAGTTATATTCCAGTTCTTTTCTCTTTAATAAGATAATATTTTTCTAAATATTTGGACAATAACCTGACTTTATTGTGTAGTTTGATTTGTAAATAATAAATATTCTTCCAGAGGACAAGAGACTGTGCTAACATCTATAGACAAAGGGGGTAGTGGTGATTGAGAAAGTCACATATATAAATAATATTCTATACAACACTGATCCTACTCCACAGGAACTTAGAAGCTTTTGGTAATTTTATCCCCATCACAAACCATTGAGAATCCAACATGCTATAGATTGTACTATGAGTAAGAAATAAACCCTTTGGGTTGAACTATTGAGGTTTGGGGGTTGTCTGCTATAGCAATTGTAGATATTTACCTTCACTAATAAAGTTGGATTCTGAAATTTCCAATAGGACTAATAATATGAGATTTGAAACTGCTGTAAATTCCAGTGTTGTTGGAGGATCCCAAGGAATCCTGCCTCCAGGGCGGAGTGAATAAAAGTCCTTTGTTCACACTTTGAGATTTTGTTGAACACCTACTGCATAGCATCTGTTTGATGCTGTCTACATAAGACACCAGGATAAAAAGAACACAGAGTTCTGCCCCGGAGAAGCTCATGGGCTGACAGCAGCAGCAGTGATAAAACACAGCTACCATTTATGGAGTGATTACAACACAACTCACTTTCCTTATTTTCCTTAATTCCCATAAAATTCTTCTAGGTAAATGCGTATTCCTATGACCATTTTGAAGATGAGGAAAATGGGGCCTAAATAAATGAAGGACCTTGGAAGCATTGGAATATCATGTGAGCCTTGCTATAATAGAAAAATATGCAAATGAAATATAATGGGATTAAAGCTAATTGAATGCTTACAATACTTATGGTATGTTGAGCATTATGTTACATGCCATATATACATATATACACACACATATATACACATATATATGTATGTTTTGCATTTAATCCTAATAATATTACCCTAAAGGTATGTATAATTATCTGCAGTTTACAGAGAAGGAATCAAAGAGGTTAAGGGTCGGTAGGGTTAGACAGGTTAAGTAAACTCCTCTAGATTACTCAGTTTGCAGTCTTGGAGTAAGGAATTTCAATGTGTCTTTCTAGCTTCAAAACCCAAGTTCTCTCCACCACATTAAGTGGTTAATGCAAGGTGAGGAAAGGAGAGACAGCTGCAAGAGAAAGGACCAGATCACGGGAAACCTCGTGGGTGGTGAGCAGCCTCCACAAGGTTTCGGCAAAGGAATATTGGATTTGTGTTTTAGAGAGAGCAATCTGGTCGCAGTTAAGAATGATTCTATCTTTAAAAGTTTTACATATTACAATTACTTCACTACTTTCTTTATTGACTTAAAAGCCTTATCAGGACAAAGGCCATGAATGAAACGCTTCATTATCCCTTTCTTATTTTGGGACAGGGTTTCTGCATTTTCCCTTTTCTTCAGAGTTAGGTGACTCATGCTCTTGTCCTACCCAATCTTAACTAGGTTTTTATTGAGTGCTCACTACAGACTACACCTCTTACTGTGTGCATTTATTTCATATTTATATTTTCCCTCAGTATTTACCCCATGGTATTGTCATCTAGATATGACTATGGATGATATTCTCAGTAACTGTGGTAATAGGGTTATCCCTTGTGTTTCATAATAGTGTAGTAAGGGGGAACACATGTTGATTTGATGGAATTACTAATATTTCATTGTTTATCTAGCACTATATTGTACTGATTAAGAGCTAGGACTCAATGCAAGAACTGCCTGGGTAAGAATCCTGCCATGCTACTTACTAGCTGTTAAGCACTTCAAGTTCATTTAGCTAAATACATAATTGGAACATGGTGAGCCACTTGCTATAATAGGGGAATGTAAACAGAAAGTACAACAGGAGATAACTCTAGTTGAATGCTTACAGTGCAAAGAAGATGCTGGGTATTATGCTGCACACCACATATACCACCGCATGGAATAAGAACATGGCAGATCTCACAAAGCTACATGCTTTACATATATATTCTTACACTTGTTGAAGACATGGCAGACATGGAAGGTGAGCATTATTTCTAGATATCTCCTAGGGTTGTTAGGAGGAGCAAATGAGTTAATCTATTACTATGTGCTTAGCATGTAGTAAGCTTTCAATCAATGTTAAGTATACCTGATGAATAAAGAAATGATTCAAAGTAAAGCTTGATGGCCTTTGAAACAGAATGATAGAGTATGAAATGGTCATATTCATATAGGAAAAAGAATCCGCAGGGAGAAAACAGAACCATTTTTCCAGCTGGCTTATTAGATTAAAGTACAGCAAGCTGACTAGCTGCAAAAATTGTGCTGTGTATCTATGACCACAAGCACAGAAATAGCATCAGTTTTTAGATTTAAACATCCTTGATAATTTATTGAAAAATCTTATAAAGTGGATACTTTAAGCAATTATATGTTCACTGATTAAACCACAGAAACGAAACTTTAATGAAAGAAAATCAGCTTAACTCTTAAGTATACCAACCTAATGGATTCCAAGTCAGAAAATGCTAAATTTAAATTCTATGAAACTGAAAAATAAGCACATGAAATTGCCTGTAAATATCAATTGAATGTCATTTTGATTTCTTAACCAGTTTTATGTATGTAAATAACATCTATTTGCATAAAGAGAATATTAGTTCGATGAAAATGCAATCTTATCCAGAAAAATTTATAGGAAAAGAATCTGTAGGGAGAAAAAGGGACAGTGCTCATTAAATCAGATGGAGGTGAAAACACGAGTGCCCTGAACTCTCCAAGATGACATTCCTCCAATTAAATGTTAGAAGAATAGTCACATTTTCCTCTACTAAATATTAAAATGACCCTTGACAAATCTGAGTGGCCACACTGATGTGTTTCCCATGCTGAGGCATGGTCCAGTGTGGGTTATGTTTAAACTGGCCCTTTTTTCTCTATAATAGTTTGTTAGGTCAAAAATATTTAATAGCAAATCATTCAACCTTCACTCTTCTGAGTATTCACAGCTGTTCAACAAATGATATACTGGTGACTTTATTTTCTTTATTCAATTGGATGTCCATTCAAAGAAGAACTTTCAGAGATGAATCTCAAACTATATTTTCTAGTACGGGGGAAAATTTGGGTTAATTTTCCTATTTCAAATCATTTTTTTTCCATGTGATTGAATTTCTATGCTGCTTTTGTGCTTGGAGCTATTTCTCAAATAGAGTCAATTTAGGAAAGGATGGGAGGATGAACCCCTAGGACTTTGGAACTAAATGGCTGGTTATAGGTTGGAAACAGGGTAAATACAGAGATACTTCTATCAGAGAGTACTAAAAAATATTAAAAAGTAAGAAAGTATCCTGGAGACTCACTACTGAAGGATTTATGTATGTACCAGCCAAGTGACATTTAGAACCCTGTAAAAACCAGAGAGAATTGTTTTACATTGTTTTTTTGTTTTTCCTTAGCATCAATAGCCATCTGTGAGGAGGTGGTAGTGCAGGGAAGGTTGGTTGTATGAGTGTGTGTGTGTGTGTGTGTGTGTGTGTGCGTGTGAAAGAGAGAGAGAAAGTGAGAGTAAGAGAAACATACTTGGAGCAAGGGAAAGTCAGGACCATCCTTTGTGAAGGTTTAAGTCTTGACGTGTGTCTGTGAGGTGCATTTGACACTCAAGGAAGAAGTTCAAGTTGATATTTTAATTTTTATTGTTTTTTTTTTTTAGACAGAGTCTTTCACTGTCACCCAACCTGAAGTGCAGTGGCGTGATCTCAGCTCACTGCAATCTCTGCCTCCCAGGTTCAAGAGATTCTCCTGCCTCAGCCTCCCAAGTAACTGGGATTACAGGCATCTGCCACCATGCCCAGCTAAATTTTTTTGTATTTTTAGTAGAGACAGGGTTTCACTATGTTGGCCAGGCTGGTCTTGAACTCCTGACCTTGTGATCCCACCTCAGCCTCCCAAAGTGCTGGGATTGATGAAATTGTAATATTTGTTCTGCCTGTTTTATTCCCTTCTAAAATTCCACTAATCCTTTAGAAAAGAAATTTGCCTTTGTGCAATCTAGTGAGTTATTTGTATGGAAGCTAAAAGGTTTATGCGGCAAAAGGAAAGGATGCCCACTCCATTCCATCCTCTCCTGGGTTCCAGTGACACTCGGAGCTCCACACCAGAGGTCTGGTCCTGAAGGGCAACCCACAAAGAAGCCAGGAGGAAGGGAGCCACTTCTGGAGAGGAACAGCAGTAAGAACAGGCTCTGATTGCACCCAGAGGACAGAAAGCACCCTTTTCCTGAAGGAGGAGGTGGGGACCCCAGTGATCTCCCGAGTTCCTTATAAATGCTTCAGTGCTGGATCTGCTGCAGGTCCTCCCTCATTGCCACATATAATTCTCAGCAGACACCTTACCCCTATGTGATATCCTTTCCTCTTCTTTGATCTTTCTACACAGCCCTCCATATTTATTTAAAGATAGTATGCATTTTCATGGTAAAAAAAAAATGCTTGAGGATGTCACCTGTCAAATATCAGCTTCTCAGTGAGACCTTGTCTGGATACCTTATTTGCAATTGTAAACTCTCCCCAACCAATATTCCTTATCCAACTTCCTTGACATATTTTCTATACAGTGTTTTGTACCATCTCAAAAATATGTTTTGCTTATTGATCTCTTTCTCCAAGTGGAAAGAAAATTCCATGTGGATACAGATTTTACCTTTTTTGCTCACTACTATCTATCACCAGTGCTACAACAAAATCTTGTGCCTACTGGTCATTCAATGAATAGCTGAAGAATGTTTATGCAGATGACAAATGAAGGCCCCTCTTCCCCTCTGCCTATTCATGAAGCGTCCAGGTGAATCCCATTCTCACCTGAATGCTCCTTCTTAAGGGAAAGTTGTAGCCATCCAATCTAACTGTGGCAGTTTCTTCACAGGCACAGAATTTGCATAATACAGGAGAGTGTAGCTGATTGTTTCCTTTAGAAAACTGTGCCTTATGTCTGCCTCGTGTAACTCAAATACTTACGTTACTTGGTGAAGGCAACACATTAGTACGAGTATTTGAGTTATTCTGGCTTCACCTTGATTGGTCTCAGTTGGGGATGCCACTCCTGGAATCATAGATGGGTCTCCGTTTTTGCTGACTTCCCTGGGGCTTTTTCTGGTGCCATCACCAATGTTGCCTTCATATCATTTTTGTCATCTTCCACATCAATGCTCTTTTCCTCCCAGAGCCAAATCGGTGCTTCTCTGATTCTGATTTTGGGAAACAACTCAAAAATTAAAAACCTCTTGGAAGGGCATGGTCTGGGATCCTATAAGATTCTCTTCCTATTCTGATATTCTTGGGTATGAGAAAACAATAAGTACAAACCAGCATGGCCACTAACAGTTCCCTGCTTGTTGGCGGATTTGTATATGGAACTCCATCAAAGGCTTCCACTCTTGCCATGTCATTGCAGCTCTGTCTCTGAACCCTTTGGACCTCTGCCTCTCACCGCAAACCTTGTGCTTAGAACTACTATTTCTGTTCTATGCTTGATGCTTGGGCTTGACGCTTTGAGCTATCTAGTGCAGGAGTGGGACTTTGAGCCCCATTTGGCCACAGCCTCAAGCTAACCCTGATCATTCTTCTCCTAGATGCTGTTACTCTTGGAGCTGGGGAGGTTGAAGCCAAAGGGTTTCTGTTCCAGCCTTTTCATTCCCTACTGAGGATCCCTGATATTAACCAGGGTGGAGTGTGAATGGACAGCGAAGAGCCGAACACTCTAACCCATGTGTGATGGAGCACTGGATCTGCTGATTGCAGAAACACAGTTGACTCCAAGGACATTTAGACAAACACTCTTCAGAGTCTTGATACTCACCCCCTCCATGCTTGCAGTGTTCTAGATCACCAACTTCCAGCAGTTTGAAATCTTTCCTTCTCCAAACAGACCTAGGCTATTGGAGCATCCTCCCAAAGCATATGCACATTCTCTAAGGAACTTTGCATTTTCCTGCTCAGGCAAGCAATGGACTCCTCCTACTGATTAGGGACCGGGGGAAGTTTAGTGGGGTTTCTCCAGGCCAGGGCCATATATGTATTTGGAATAAGACACTATCATAGCTAAGCTCTCCTGACATGGGTTCTCAATCTTGGAACACATGACTTATTCTGGTATCAAGAACAGCCTTAAGGATAGGAAGGAATGTTACGTGATTCACTCTAACGGCAGCTCCAGGCCAGATGGGGAAGGTGGAGCTGGGCAAGGGACTGCTCACATATCATCTGCATACCTGGAAGTCTTGCCGTCATCGGGGCTGTGATGTCAACAATTTTCCATTTTTGTATATAGAAACAAAATAAAAGTCTTTTGCCTGTTTATTAGATTTTAAAATATTTATGAGCCAATATTTAATGAGCACTTGCTAGATACTCATTGTTGGACTAGGAGATGGAAGCTCTGAAACTTACAATGAATAAGACCCCTCTCTTGCTTTCCAAAGAGCTTACTGTCTTGTGAGGGTGGGAGTGGGGTAGGGGACAGAGAAATGCAGAAATAATACAAAAGAGTAGAAAAGGGGGGTTATAGCAAGCAACGAGGTGAGGGGCTAAGAATGAAAGTAGTTAGTACAAAATTTCTGTTTTTGAGCATTAGTGTTACAGAACATGCAGCTTTTATTTCTTTTGCAAAAGGAAGAATAAAAATTCTGTGATCTTTTTTATAAGACTATTAAGCTAAACTACTTCCAACAACTTAGATAAATTTGGTTATTCATGAGAATAACACCTTTTTCTAAAAGAAATAAAGTTAATTTTCTACTCTTCTGCAAAGGAGGTCATTAATTATACATTTTAGATTTCATCAATTTCAGTGAAATGAGACTAACATTTTAACTAGATGTCAGGGAAGACATAAGATATTAAGTTAAATATACTGATGACAATAAATGGTTATTAAAAAACACAATTCTGTTCCTCATAATTTTCTCACTTGGGTGTTTAATTGAAGGCCCGAGTTTCATAGTTAGGCAGTCAAGTCAATGTATAGCAATCCTGTGAGCTTTAAACAAAAGCTTTTAAACCATTGAGTCATTTCCAGATTAAAGACAGATGGATGGCATTTTTTTTTTTGAGTACTTAAAAAAAAAAAACAAAACCCAACCCAACAAAAACACTGGCATTCACAGCAGTAACCATCTATCTGCAAAAGAATCAACATACCTTTTATTCTGCTCCCACTAGGAACTTGCTATTTTTGAGATAGGAACTTGTCTTGAAAAATTTTAATGCATGCGACCTTGTGTCTTGGTGGTGCTTACTGCCAACACAAAAGAAGGAAGGAAAAGCTTCCTTGGCAAGCTTAGCATGCTTGGTGAGTTTTCCCAGGTTGCTGTTCTGTCTTCATCTTCTACCATTTTTCAAAAATTCCCTCTGTTTGGACAGTTCCCTGTGAGGAGAAACAGCAGTCACACAGCCCTGATGCTCCACGGGGTAGCCAGAGCCATCTTTCATTTTCCACATAGTCTTCTGCTTGCTTGGCCTGGATTCACAAATGGAGAAATTTTTGTTTTTTTCCAAATGTTTTTTCTCAAGAAATCCAGTGAAAAATAGTAATAAAATTGAATTGTTTTCATTAAACCAGAGGGGTATGGGAAACATTCACTTTCCAATGAAGATTTCAGTTAATGGTTCTCTAGAATATAGTTTTGGTATTAAAAGGTTTCTTTAAACCTTTGAATTCACACATAAGGAATAAACTTTGAAATGTTCAGACAACTGCATGATGAAAGGTTGATACATGTGGGTGGCGTTTGTTTGACCCAGCTTTCTTGTCCTACAGTCTACCCCTTAAATTCAACAAAGCAGTGAAGATCTTCGATTTTGTTCCTGCATGGAAAACTCAGGCTGTTCATATGTATTTTCTTAGATTTTTGTATGTCATGATTTTTATGATTGTTCTGTCTCTGTTAGATTTGTTCTATTGCTGTTAGATTTTGAGTTCTTCAAGAGGTATGGTTACTATCTTCTGTTTCTTGTTTCCCCATACAGAATTTATTTCAGGCCTCCACACATAGTGGCTGTTTAATAGATAATTGTTAACAGACTGACCTTTTTCCTCCTAGTTACTGACTGAAATTGGTTCTTGTTCTGTTTTGTTTTTGTTTTTCTTTTCTTCCCTTTCATATTGCTCTGTGCGAAATCAGTGACCTTAATCTGCAGTGTGGCATATAAGGAAAAGAGATCACTGGGGTTGACACAAATTTGAAATAGCAAAGAAATGGGTCACCCAGACTGAAGTCAACAATGTGGAGACTTTGGGAGTAAAAGAATCCTCTGCTTTGTAGGTGACCACTTACTATTAGTAACTGTCACTTTTTTTGTTTGTTTCCAACGATTAGGGACTTGATTTTCTTCAGCATGGCTTTGAAAGAGCTCTAACAGCAAACTCATCACTTTACAATGCTTATTTAGTTTTGTCCTCTCTTTTCAATGTGATATATAGGCATTAAACCATGAGATTCCTGTTAAATATGATTGAAGCTGAGGAGATAAATTCCTACTGTATAAAGGGCCAAGAAAGGACCCTTTTGTATCCTTTTTTTTTTTTTTTTTTTTTTTTTTTTTTTTTTTGAGGCAGAATCTCGTTCTGTCTCCCAGGCTGGAGTGCAGAGGCGCAATCTCGGCTCACTGCAAGCTCCGCCTCCCAGATTCACGCCGTTCTCCTGCCTCAGCCTCCCAAGTAACTGGGACTACAGGCACCCGCCACCTCGCCCGACTACTTTTTTGTATTTTTAGTAGACACAGGATTTCACCGTATTAGCTAGGATAGTCTCGATCTCTTGACCTCGTGATCCACCTGCCTTGGCCTCCCAAAGTGCTGGGATGACAGGCATGAGCTACCGCGCCCGGCCTTGTATTCTTTAAAAGTAAGAATGAATCACAATGTTGTAAGTTTGGGAGAGCTTATCTTCTTTTTCTTTTTCATTCTGTCGTCATTTTTGCTTTATTAGAGAACAAGTATCCATCTTTTTTATATGAAAAGAAAATGTTTCTTAATTGTATTTATATGCAAGCCAATAATTACAAGCAACATGATTAGTCTGAAGCAATAAATACAAGATTTCAAGAAAGTATTTATAAAGGCCACTACCTTTGAAGTGCTCAGTTTTTCTTACATTGTCAAGTTTCTTGGGTAAAATCCTTCTCAATGTCCCAATTGCTATTAATTTTTGTTGCAATTATTATTGAAAAAGGAAGGTCAGTTGGAGAAAAGTGAATAACTGCACAAAAAATAAAATTTATAGCAGGTACCTGAGTTGTGGCTTACCTTTTAGAGGGACAATTGGATAACCTTAGAGCCAAAGAAACCAGTATCTAAAAACTCATTTTAGCCATGTCCTCACAGGAAGAGTCTTTAGATAGGATGGCCTATTAGATCAGAAAAAAGAAAAGACTTTTCAATTTGATACAAATTTTTCCACATAATTATATAATACAGAGTCTAGAAATACTCATTCCAATATATATTAATAATATGTATTATTAAAATAGTAAAGATAATCCCACTGACTCTCACTGGCTAAATGTTTCAGTTCAACTCTGTGAGATGGTCTCTGTTGATTACTTCATTTGAATAAGCTGTGTCTGGTGCATGTAGTTGCTAATATGGGCAGAACCATGAACTTTTCAAAAAATGTATTCATTTAAGGCAATTTTGGGATGAATATGAATTTACTTTCATCCTCTCTGTTCTAAAGTAAATTATAAAAAGAAATTTCAGAAGGAAAAATTTTTGCTATTTGAACCATGGACCACCTCAAATGCATTGGAAATTTAAAATGTAGTTATAATGCATTTTCACATATATTCAAGAAACTGATCAATATCAAAGTATCATTTCATAAATATTGCTTGTCCACCACATATGTATCAGGGACTGTGTTAAGCTCTGGAGAAGACATAATTTTTTTGTTTGTTTGTTTTTAATGGAGGTTACAGATTCTGGAGCTTGAGAAATAAAATGGCACTCAAGGTGGTGTGAGCATTCTGGGAATTAATCCTCTGTTGATCGTTATTCTTCTAAAGACTAGCAGATAACTTAAACAGAGAAGAGGTGTATTTATGGAAATCAGTAGGGGTGATCTTAGTCTTGGTTAAGGCAAATAGAAGTCCTAGGTGTCTTTGAATTTTAAGGAAGAACAGAGCAGAGATTTCACTATATAGTTGAGGAAATGGAAAGGAGACAAAATAGTTGAAAGAGGTCAACTATGTGTATGAGATGGGAAAGAAAAATGGAATTAGACAAAGAAAAAATGGAATATATATTGGGATTCCCTTTTCCATATGTTATACCTAGCAATCTTAAAGAGAGCTTTTTTTTGTTTTAATCTTCAGCTGGTGTTCAGGAATGGGAAACCACTAACCAAAGCAATAAGTCCCCATTTGATTCTAAAAGCTTGGTCTCTTCTAACTTATTAATGTGGCTTGGAAATCCTGTAAAAATATGTAGAATTATTGGTGGTAAATGGTGTAGCTGAGACTAGTATGTAGTTTAGCAATATATATATGTTTATATCTTATTTGTGGATTAATAGTTATATATGAGTGCATAATTTGTGTGTTTAAGCATACCTATATTTAAATCTTCTCTAGACATACTGGTGGCCAATATTAATAAGGATTAAAAAAGTGAGCAAATTCACACATTTTCTCCATAAGGCATTGTTAATTTAACAACTGAGGGATCGAAGTCCTGTGCTATGAAACTATGTTTGCTCTTCACATCAGGGAGCCAAGTTTACCAGCACTTGAATTCAAACAGAAGCCTTGTTTACTAATTAGAGGCATGCATGGTAAAGGCCATAATTTAATAAATGCCAGAGGACTAGAAAGATAAGCATAGACAAAATCCATCCACTTTTGCTTCTAGTTCTTTCTTCTCAGTGCCTATTGCATGAATTTCCATCTTCCATTTATGAATTGGTCATGGTTTTTAGTCGCAAATCCCAGAATCCACTCTGGATAGTTTGAAGACAGAGGCTTCTTACAGTATCTCAGGTAGCTCACAGAATCTCTGCAAGGGCCGTCAACCCCTTTTGAATGCAACACATTCTCCATCAATACAGGCTGAAGCTCTGCCTCACCATGCTGCAGGGTTGCTATCTCCAATAAACCAGCTGCCACCCTTCACTGATAGTGTGTGGTGCCACATACCAGCAGTCGGACATCTCCCGAAGAATCAGATGCCTTCACTACCACATTTTCCAGATCAGTTTCCCCCATGTGGTCACTGGTTATGTTGCTACCTTCCACAAGTTTAGTCTTCTATCATATTTCCTTGGTACAGTCTAGGTCTGATGCTTGTACTGTAGCTGCAAGTGAGTCTGGAAGGAGTAGTGTTTTTTGTTTTTCTTTTGTTTTGTTTAATTCTACTTTGGCAAGGATGGATTCACAATGTGAGAATCTATCAAAATATTGAGAGTGTTTAAAAGATACCAAGTAGCTATAAATGATAAAATTCCAAAGGCTATGACTGAAGAAACTCAGTAAAGACATATTTGTCTTGGGATGAGATAGCAATTAAAATTAGTGATTCATTAACAGGGTGTGACTGAAAGGGGCTAAGATCTTTTTATGAATCTTGATGTATAGGACATGACAAAATTATAATTTCTAAATTGCAAACACCCAAAATACTGAGGTATAAATGCAACATGAAATGTGTATAACCTATGAAGAAAGGGATAAAATGTACTGAGGGGCTGATATGGTCTTGCTGTGTCCCCACCCAAATCTCACCTTGAATTGGAGCCCCCATAATTCCTAGAAGGACCCAGTGGGAGGTAACTGATCACAGAGGCAGGTTTTTTCCTGTGCTGTTATCATGATAGTGAATGAATCTCACGAGATCTAATGGTTTTATAGAGGGCAGTTCCCCTGCACTTGCTCTCTTGCCTGCCGCCATAACATACACCTTTTCTCTTCTTTTGCCTTCCGCCATGTTTGTGAGGCCTCTCCTGCAATGTGGAACTATGAGTCCATTAAACATCTTTTTCTTTATAAATTACCCAGTCTCTGGTATTTCTTCATAGCAGTGTGAAAATGGACTAATAAAGAGGCATAAAAGAAGATAAGAATAATGTAAAGACATCTTTTCTTGGCTAGAAAAGCACACTATATGTAAAGATGACAGTGGTCTCAAAATCTATATGTGAATGGTAATCCTCATCAAAACCACAAGTGGGTTTTTTGGAGAGAATTTGACAAAATAATTCTAAAGATAATTTTGGATCACAAATATAGCCAACGGGCCAGGTGGAGTGGCTCATGCCTATAATCCCAGCACTTTGGAAGGCCTGGGTGGGTGGATGACTTGAGGTCAGGAGTTCGAGACCAGCCTGGCCAACATGGCAAAACCCCATCCCTACTAAAAATACAAAATTTTGCTGGGCGTGGTGGCATGAGCCTGTAATCCCAGCTGCTCAGGAGACTGAGGCAGGAGAATCGCTTGAACCCGGAAGGTGGAGGTTGCAGTGAGATGAGATTATGCCACTGCACTCCAGCCTGGGTGACAGAGGGAGACTTAATCCCCCTCAACAAATAAAAATAAATAATAAATAATACATAAATATAGCCAGCAATATTGAAAAAATAATAATAGTCAATGGATATCATAGCTAATACAATTCTGAAAAAGAAAAGTGATGAGGGATAAGTAAAGGTATGTGATTCTCCTAGCATAGGAATAGACAGAAGGATGAAATATAACAATGAGTTCAGAAAGAGACTAATGTAAATAAAGGAACAAAATCTATGATAAAGGTGGCAGTGTAAAAAATGTGAATTATTTAATGAATAGTGAAGAAAACTGTTTAGTCATTCAGGAAAAAAAAGAGACGAATACTGACTTTAATGTATTTAATGTATAATCCTAAATGGATTAAATATTTAGTGAAAAACTGAAATAATAGAAGTATAAACAAACAAACAAGGGTGGCTAGTATTATACACTCTTGTGGTGGGGAAAGCCTTTTCCCAACATACACACACACGCGCACACACACACGGATGCTCGCGCATGCATACACACACACGAATATATTGAATTTATCTATAAAAATAAAAAATTTCAGCAGAGTAAAAAAGTTTAAAAACCCAGAAGAATCTAAAACAAATTGGGAAAACATTTTAAACAAATATTTGAAAATGTATCTGACAGTAAAATCAAGCAACAATATAGTTCTGGGTTTTTAAGGAGAACAATTCTCAATCTTTTCACACACAAAACACGTATAGACATAGTCTGTGTCTCTTCTATAATTTAATCCCTTTGTAGAATTTTCACTGGCTTTGTGTTTTATGGTACATAGTAAAGCTATGCTGAAATACATTAAAATACTTGATTAATTCATCTGGCAAATATCTTAAGTTCAAGAAAACATATACATATTTTTAAAGATTTCTCTCCACTGTATTAAATCAAGTTTTGTGTACTGAATATGTTTTTCTTGAACAAAATTTTTAGATGATTTTTATTTCTTTATAAAGTAATGAAAAGTTTGCTAGGATTATGTAGACTCATCTAGTTTCTTTTTATTTCCTAGATCCAAGAAAGAAAATGCAGGATTTTAAAAAGGGGGATGCATTCCCTTCAGATTGTTATTCTAAATCTGACTTGATAGCAGAATCCAGAGTACATCATATCCCAGATAAAGCTAGCTGCTTGCCAGACTGCTCTGTTACAATTGAACTGTAAATGGCTCACATCAGCACATTCTGTCAACTTTATATAAACCCCACTTTATGTAACATGATCATAGATCCCCTGAACACTGCTTTGTACCTGCAGCTTGCAGACTGATTCTCTCAACGTTGTCTACTGGGCATGACTGTGAAAAGCAGCATGGGCTGTTGTTGAGGTTGCACGTGGAGGTAACAGGCAGCTAGTGCCTGTTTTTTTTTTTTGTTTTTGTTTTTTGTTTTTTTTCATTGTTCTAGGTGCCTGTTACCCTCATTGTAAAATAGAACGGGCAAGTGTGTTCTTTTTCTCTTTTTTCCCAAGCCAGTTATCTTTGATGCCTATCTTTGTCACATCCAGAGATGTTTTGGGGATGGCTAACTTTGACCACAGGACTTGACTCCATAGGAAGAGTGCCTGATTCATGTGGTTAGCACACCCTCTCGTGCAAGGGGATTTATCCAGGAAAGCATTGCTTTCCATTTTTCTTTGATGATACCATTCCTCTGGTCTGTGATCTGACTGACCCGATGGTATGGAGAGTTCTTAGGAGTTTAGTTCAGATCAACATTCATTGAGCCTTTGCTGTTTGCAAGCCTGAGTGAAGAAACTCCCAGAATTCAGAATTACTGAAAGAAAATGTTTCAGGTGTGGAGTGATGTGAGATGAGGCTGAAGAGAGAAGGAGGAGTCAGATCGGGAAGGACTTGGATGCCACATGTGGGTTGTTTTTTTCTGTAGGCAGTGCTGAGTCCTTTATTCCTTGCTTTCTTGCATACCCACATTCAATCCTTCAGCAAATCCTTTTGGCCGGATATCCCAAATCTGATCATCATCACCAAGCTAATCCAAGCTACTTCTACCTCCACCAGGATCACATCAATGGCTCCACAATTAGTATGGTAATCAGGTCTCCTTGCTCCCACTCCTGCCCCTCTATGGTTTACCCCATGCACAGAGTGAGAGTGTTTCCTCTAAAACACAAGTAGATAATGTCATTCCCCAGTACTCAAACCCCCAGTGGCTTCTTCCCCATCTAGAATAAAATCCACATTCTTACCAAGGCCTGAAAGGCAAGGCCTCATTTGAGCTGGTCCAACACCCCTGCTCCCTGCCTCATGGCTGACTCATTCCCCTCATCCCTGTGTGTTGATAAAGGACTGTCCTGACTACTCTTTCTAAAAATCCCCCACCCCATTACTTACTCTCTCTCTCTCCATATGTATATATATTTTTATATCTGTTTGCTTATTTCCCATCTTATCTTGTCCACAGGAATGTAAACTTCAATAAGGTAGAGATGTGTCTGTTTTGTTTACTGTTGCATTCCTAGTGTCAAGCACTGGGTATTTATTGAATGAATTAAATGAGTGTATCAATGAGTGAATTCACAGCCGTTCAAAACTCGGGAGTGAAATGATCGGACGTGTGTTTCAGGCAGATCATTCTGTCTGCAGTGTGGGGGATGTATGTAAGGGGATAGATCTGGGGTGTGGGAGGAAGGTAGATAGGAGTTAAAAGGATCAATTGGGAAGCTTTTGTGTTAGTCCAGGTCAAAGATGTGAAGGACTGAACTAAGGCAATGGTATTTGGCATGAAGAAAGAGGAGATAGACTGAGAAGTATTTTAGTTACAAAATTGTCCAAATATGATCAAATTGTATCTGGGCCTCCCTTCACAGTCTTGGCTACATGAGGGAATGATAAAGGATGCTGGAACTGGCAGTGATCCAGTTTGGGGTTGTGGGGGCAGCATGATGTTGCCTAAGTGCCTTTTGGGACAAGTGCTTTTCCATTTCAGCATTTCCCTAGGTTAAAATTGCCAAGGCATTCATGTGTTTCTTGTGAAGTGCAGAAGCATCGTCTTGCTGCAGATCCAAATGACTACGATGAGTTGGATGTATTTTTGGCACCAGATAGATGTTCAATAATAGTTTTAATGATAGTTTCTGCAGCAATTGGGTTTACCCTGGAGGCTTCCCGTCTCTGTAATGACTAGGGCCAAGCCTGCTTAGTTTATAAGATCTGGCAAAATTAAAGGGTGAACTGGTAATGCCGTGGGCTGTTGTACAAATTATACCAGGTCTGTCTCCTGTATAGAGAACTGAGGCGCTTTTCTGAGCCCACAGTGTCTAGAGCCATCAAGAATACTGACTTCAAAGGAAGCGCTGTGGTCTTAGGAGTTCCACAAGCCATGCACCTAACAAAACAGAAGGGGACCCACAATGCCTAACTTGTAGAAGTATTTGATCTGCTTGACATTTTTAAAGAAGTATTTGTTGAAACTGATGCTCACAATTTTGTTTTCAATACAGTTTGGGAAAGTTCTTTTTAGTACATTATCTTAGCCAAGGAAAGAATTATGTGGGCCTCAAATCTATAAACTTTCAAACCAAGAGAGATTATGAACTTATTTTGGATGATTGGGGGAGAGGTCTTTCCAAAGGAAAGGTTTATCACATGGGTGATTTAAAACACTACTAGAATTGCCTCTCCAAGCAATGACCTAGAAATCTGACAATGTGATAATGAATTCTCAAACAAATAAAACAAACAAACACAAAAATCACATTGGAACATCTCACAATTGGCAGGATAAAAACTGGCAACAATAACTTCTGGAAAAGTGAGTTGGATCTTATAGCATTAAAATGAGTTTGGGGACTATGACATGAAGTCAACACTTTTATGAGAATTTTGGAATGCTCAATTTCCCACAATCTCATCATTTCTCTGCCTGACAATCGTAATTATTCCTCATCAACTTGACAGTCAAATTTGCTTCCTGTAGTGATAATATACCTGCTACCATCCTGACCATATTGGAGAAATAGCTTTTACTTTGATAGATTTGCTCATTTTGAAGCTAAATTTCTATGTTATTCTCACTACTCTCTTACATTATTCATTAATCACTATTTGTGCTTCTGAGAGTAGTTTATAATTTTGGAAATAAAGAGGAGATACACAACTGTCTCCCTGATCATAAAGCAAAGACTATTTTACTTAAGTCACAAATTAAAAATAATTAATTACTTGGGCAAGGCATGATGTACTACTTCAGAAAATGTTGGACATTACTGTATGTTTCCCAAATATCTAAAGTCATTAACAAATTGTAGATTTAACACATGGGACATTATAGAGGAATCTAGTTCCGTACGAGCTGAGAAAATACGCATGGGACACGAAACCAGGTCATATGATAAAAAAAGAACAATAATAGAGAAAACATAATAAAGTAAACAAAATTATAAAGATAGTACAACAATATTGATTTTCTTCATTACATATTCAATAAATTTTTATACATCACTTAGAAGGTGACATTAGAACAAGAAGACACCTACGTGAGGAAACGACTTACAGAACAGAAGAAACAGCCAGTGCAAAGGCCTTGAGGTGGGACCATGCCTGGGGTGCAGGAGGGGAGCAAAGAGGGCTAGGGGCCAAGGCTGGGGCAGAGCGATGCCTGGGGAGAGTACTAGGAAATGAGGTCAGTAGGTTACTGGGGGCTGTGTAGGCCAATATGGGGATTTTGCTTTTACTCTGGAGGTAATGGAGGGGGTGGGGGCTTGCAGTGTTTTCACATGCTATGACTTAGGTTTAAATGTTACAGCTTAAGTGCTAAGAATAGATTGTAGTGGGGATGGGTGGGATCGAGGAGACTCTTTAAGAGGCTAATGCAGAATGGTGGCTAGGATCAGTGGGAGCAGCGGAAGTGTTGAGAAGTGGTTGGATGCTGGGTATATTTTAAAAGCAGTGCTGTTGGATGGATTGTTGATGAACAAAAGATGCAAGTCAAGGTTGATTTTAGGGGAAAAAAGGGGTCATTATTTATCTTAGATTTTTAGGCATGTTGTAACAAATTTCCACAAACTGGGTGGCTTAAAATGACAAAAATGTATTCTCTCACAGTTCTGCATGGCAGAAGTCCAAAGTCAACATGTCGGCAAGGCTCTACATCCTCTGGAGGTTCTAGGGGAGAATCCATGTTGTGTCTCAGCATCTGGTGGCTATTAGCATTCATTGGCATTTCTTGGTGGCATCTCTCCAATCTCTGCCTCCCTTTGTTATGTTGCATCCTGCTCTTCTGTCTCTTAGGATACTTGTCATTGAATTCAGGGTACACCCAGCCAATCTAGGATAATCTTTAGTTAAGAACTTCCACTTAATTTCATTTGCAAAGTCCCCTTTTCCAAATAAGGCAATATTCACAGGTCTCAGGGATTTGGGCTTGGACATATCTTTTTGGAGGCTACACCTGATAACAGTCTGAGTTGTCAGATTAAATAATCTAATATTATTATTAAAGGCATTTATTGCATTGGTCATGTGAAATAATAGATAATGAAATCTCCACAAAAATCCAACATTCTACTTAAATTTAGCCATTATCTGCGTTCTTCATGAGATACTTTAATCCAAACTGTTAAAATATGTGAATTATTCACATTTGAATTTTACGTTCTCTCCCTTTTACCAGTCTATAGTTTGCTAACAAAGCATTTATTTTTTCATTTATTCACCAGATATTTATTCAGTGTCTAGAGTGTGCAGTTCACTGTGTTAGGCAATTCAGAGATATAAAAATAATTAAGAAGTAATTTCTATCATTAAAGAACTGATATGTAATAATTTGGTCCAAACTTGTGCTTATTCCCCCATACTCTGTACCCATGGAGCTTGTAAGCACGTAGCTTACTTACAGATAATGTTTTGTGAATGAGAACATGGGTGACTAATTCTCCTTTGCCAGTTAAGAATGATAATGGTCACAAAATCTTTCTCTTGCTTTTTGTTTTGCAATCCCTGCCCCTCCTTACATTGAGAAAGTTGAAGCAATTATAAATTGTGAGCTTCAGGTTCCAAAAGTGCTTCAAGTTGCAGGAACAAGACATCAGAATGAATACATAGTGGGTGGAATCAGTTTATTTGGAGGAGCTTTTCCTAGAAATAACCCATCCTACAGTCTGATTTGGAGAAGAGAGTTTACTGAAGGGACAGAAGTGCTGGGAAACAAGCACCACAAAATATAACTAATGTAAAAGAAACTGTAATCTTGGAAATGGAGGCATGTTAGTGACAAATGGTCCTTATGGAGTTTAGGAAAGAAAAAGTTGGTGAGAGTATTTTTCAGTGTTTATTCATGCCCACTCAACAGGAGGAAGAGACTATATTTGATGTCACTAGTGACCTGATCACTTGAAAAGAGATGAATTCTCTGATCTCTCACAGCTTGATTTAAATAGTTTATAGCAGGGGTCCCCAGTCCCTGGGCCATGGACAGTTAGGAACTAACTGGGCCGCACAGCAGGAGGTGAGTGGTGGGTGAGCAAACAAAGCTTCATCTGTATTTACAGCTGCTTCCCATCACATGCATTACCACCTGAGCTCCACCTCCTGTCAGATCAGCAGTAGCGGCATTAGATTCTCTTAGAAGCGTGAACCCTATTATGAACTGAGCATCTGAGGGATCTAGGTTGTGCGCTCCTCATGAGAGTCTCATGTCTGATGATCTGTCACTGTCTCCTGTCACCCCCAGATGGGACTGTTTAGTTGCAGGAAAACAAGCTTGGGGCTCCCACTGATTCTACATTATGGTGAGTCATATAATTATTTCATTATACATTACAATGTAATAATAATAGAAATAAAACTCACGATTAATGTAATGCACTTTGAATCATCCCAAAACCATTCTCTCACCCCTTGGTCCGTGGAAAACCTGTCTTTCATGAAACCAGTCCCTGGTGCCAAAAAGGTTGGGTACTGCTGACTTACTACCTCCTTTGCAGCAAACCTGGGCTCACAGAGTGAATACCTGATTGTTATAGGAATTTGGAGACAGAGCCTGGTGCATAATGTGAGTTTAACAAAGGTTAGCTATTATTGTAGTTTATTATTTTATTTTTCTGGTTATTTCTTCCAGGGGGATCAAACTTCTGGGAGTGACACTGATGAAACTGAGTTTGTAAACCTTCTTGGCCTAGTCTAAACTGTTATGATTCTGATGAGGATGTGATGTGTCATTTAACTACTCTGGAAACGGCCTACTAGTTTTCTCCTTATGTTACAACAAGAATATTTCCTGACTTTAGATTTTATCAAATATTTATTAAGTTGTCACATATCCCCTGATTATCGTTTGCTTGTTCACACTACAGCATGGTTTTGATTAAGTCCTTCTTCCTCAAATGCTTTTTAGTAGGTCAGTGGTACCTATCAAACATTCTAAACTTCTTAAAGTCACATTCCAGAACTGTGTGTTACCATTTGATTCCAACCTAATTCCAATCCACTTTTCCTACCACTCCACCATATTTTTTCTAGGTTGTCACCAAAATAGATTATTGATCATTCTTCCTTTGCAAAATGTAGGCTCCCCTACCTCTATGTTTTTGCCTCCAGG
Source organism: Rhinopithecus roxellana (assembly GCF_007565055.1). Lineage (NCBI taxonomy): Eukaryota > Metazoa > Chordata > Mammalia > Primates > Cercopithecidae > Rhinopithecus > Rhinopithecus roxellana. The sequence continues at coordinate 114,086,094 of NC_044562.1, read as the reverse complement.
CCTTCTGCCTCCTGGAATAATCCAGCTTTCTATAGTTATTCATCCTTTATTAGAGTCCTCAAGGGCCAGCTCAAAGGACACCTCTTCCACCAAATGTTTCCAGTTTCCTCTGGCTGGAAATGAGTACTGTAAAAGTCCTTCAGTTTTTTGATCTGTTTTTGTGGTGTTTGCCATATCACAGTGATCTGTCTGTATGTGGAAATATGTCACAGAAAGGAGCTAATGCTCTTCGGAGTCAGACAGACAAGTCCTACTAAGTAGCTTTATAAACTTGAACTCCTTACTTAAACTCTGCGAACTTAGTTTGTTCTCCTGTAAATTGAGAGTAATTATACCTACCCCATAAGTATTAATAAGAGAATTAAACAGAATGTGCTACGGGTCTCTTGGTGTAATCCTTGCCACATTATGTGAGCCCCATATATTTTAAATTATTATTTCATTGTTATTATTGTGTCCTCCACTACTTACAAGACTATGATCACTTTGAATTCAAGACCATGCATATCTTATTCATCTTTATATTATGCGTAGCATAGTGTCTTACACATAGACCCTCGTTTGCTACATTTGTGAGTGTATGTATATTAGTTTTTGCCTTCTCAACTTTGTAACAAGTTTCTAGAGTAGTCATCCATTTATTACCTAGTTAAAGGCTGGTGTACTCTATATACACCCAGGTAGAAATAAGACTTGTTCAGACACCCTCTGCTAGGAGTAATGCTCACTTAGCTCATTCACTTTGGGCAACTGAATCTTGACTGCAGTTAGCTGGGGCCTTGGGAACTGCTCAGCCCAGTTAACATTCTTTAAGAAGGTATGAAGGAAATGTGTACAATTAACAACTGAACCCATGCTATAAAATTAGTACTATTATAATTCTAATTAAGTTAAACATGAACATATATCCAGCAAACTACAATGGATATTGAACATTATTCTGACAGCAACATTCATTCCCTTCACGTGATAAAACCTTAGGTGAATGTGAATCAGAGAAATGCCTCCAACATAGTGTTGGCCCCTTTGCATGGCTCCTTTTCCGGTTCCTACAGTCTACATGTCCTACATCTACCTGTCTCAGAATGAACATGCATTGCCTCAGAGTCTAGGTTATGACTAGAAGAGGATATTTGGTTGCTACATTTACAATCACACAGGACAATCTCTAAGTAGCACTTTAATAAACCATTTTTTTTAGCTAATTGTATCAAACGTAATTTGTTTCAACTCTATAATTGCATGAAATATAAGGATTCTTGTGGTTCCCCGATACTCTGCAAAATCCTTATCCTCATTTTGGTTCCTGGAGTGGGATTGTACTTTGCAAGCATTGCGGCAGCTTAGAATCTCTGAGAGGTTTTGAGCTGTTCTATATTGAGGAGTTGAAAGTCATTAGAAGTATTTCTGTGGCTTTTTGATATGAGGAAACAGCCACTGGTTGGATTTCACCTAGAAAATGATTCAATGTTGTGTAGAAATCATTTTTATGGCTTCCTAGTGTCACTGTGGAATATTTTCTATGCCTACTTCTAATTTAAAAAATTTAAGCATTGATTGAGTTACATGCCACTATTAAATTCTCAATAAATAGTTATTGAGTAACTTTTGAGTTTTTGTTTTTATTCTTAGAGTTTGTGAGGTGTCTGAATCCTGTGAATAACAAAATCTCCAAATACTTACTATGTAAATTTCATGGTATCTAAAAGCATCTTGTGACAATCATGTAACCTACATATCACCTTCATAAAATGAAGCTTAGGCAATTATGTATCACTATGAAAGTGGAAAGATTATTAACTAATTTTATTAAATCTGGTCCTGATAATATTATAGTATGAAGGAATGAATTCAGAGATGAAGGTGAGATGATGAAAGAAAATTAATAAGAAATTTGAAATAATTTAAATTTTTTCTCCAGTAGATTGTTCCCAATGTCTCTTTGTTAATTCTTCATCAGTCATGTGATATACATTATACATGGTTTTGCCGTGTTAAACTGTCTTTCCTATAGATATTGGGATTTATTTCTAGCCACAAAACTAGATTTTTGTTTGGAAAAGATAATTGCTGAAAGGAAAAAGGAGGTTATAATTCAATTGCCTTTTCACAGCTGGAGAGAAATTAATTTTAGCCATTGTTAGAAAAATTAAGTTCTATAACATTTCTTTTGCTTTGAATAAATACAATATTAGCTTTGGTGGTGAGTCTTTTGTGTACCTGTTTCTTTTTAACACATGAAAGAAACTGAGAGATATTTAATGTCTAGCTCAAGGACACAATGGGTTGTAAATACAACTCAAATCTCTTGACTTCTAATCCAGGACATTTTTCACTACTTTTCTTTTTTCTTTTTTTTTTTTTTATCGTTCTTTTAATTATAAAATCACCATAGAAAGGACGAATGGTATGGACTGAATGTTTGTGTTTCCCCCACACTCAGATGTCAAAGCCCCAAATTCTCAGTGTGATGGTATTTGCATATAGGACTCCTACAAAAGTAATTAGGGTTATATGAGGTCATGAGGATAGGGCCCTCATGATAGGACTACAGCCCCTTATAAGAAAGGGGCTTGCTGGCCCTCTCTCCATTACGTGAGAACACAGCAAGAAGGCACCGATCTGTAAGCTGGGAAGAGACCCCTTGCCAAAAACTGACCATGCTGGCACCCTGATCTTGGACTTCTAGCCTCCATAGCTGTGAGACAATATGTTTCTGTTGTTAAAGTCACATAGTAGGTGGCATTTTGTTATGAGAGATGAGCAGCCAACAACTAATTAAAAAATACTTTTTTCACATGGCCAAATTCGGCTGTTTTCCCATTGATTTGGTGATGTTGCAAGTATTGACATTACAGTTAGAAAGTAAAAGGATACTCATCCCTGCAGTGCATGCTAAGTTTCTGCAACTTGCGAATTCACAGTTGGAGACAGAGGTGTATTGTATAATGTATGAGCAAATTCTGTTCTTGGGCCTGCCCTTGAGATGGCTCTGCTTATGCCAACAAAGATTAATTTGATTAAAAAGAATATTTATTACGTCTTAAAATCTTTCTTTCAAATGAGAGTATGCTACTCACTATTGAATGTTCAGGGCTAAATTAGGTGATTCCTAATTATCTTGGTCAAAGAAGTTAGTAGCAGAGGGAGTTTTGCATTCTTTATTCTGCAAGGCATTCATCCACATTATTACCACAGCTTCCAATAAGATAAGAATTATTTGGCAGGGTAAAATTAGTCACAACTTCTGCTCAAACCAGAAACTTAACATTTAGGAAGGAACTAATATTGAAAGTGGTTGTTTCTATTCACACTTTTACATGGACTCTTTTCACACCAAAAGAAAAAAAAAAAAAGCTCTTGATTTTTCCTATTATAAGTCAAATCTGAATGGGTAATGTATGTTTGAGGTGGGACATTGTGACTAAGTTTCAGTTTTGGATTAAGAACTATCAGGAGAGATCAACTTGTTTTTGTTTAAATCCAAAGTAAATGCATATAAGGACATTGATTGCATTGTGTCTAAGAGAGAAATGTCTGGAAAGATTTTTAAAGTGTACTGGTTAATAGTGGTTATCTCTGAGTAATGAGACTGTTGTGATACTGCAGTTTTTTAACTTTGTGTATTTCTTTATTATCGTAATATTGTTAAGGAAAAGATAACCAATAGGTTTGTTTGTTTGTTTGTTTGTTTTGTTTTAAAGATTTTTGCTAGGGCTATGGCTTTAAAACCATTGAGTTTTAAATCAGAAATAAAATATATTTCCCTTCGGGAATAAAGAGGCATTTAAGAGAGCAACACTATAGAGACACCTATAATATAATACAGGTTACATTATAAAAATGGACCAATACAGCAAAAACAAAATCTCAAACTCTCCCAAATACTTATTTTGAGATTTTTTTTCCTGTAATGCAAGGGTGCTTGTATATTAATACCAATAATGGCATATCCTATCAGAGTTTTGCAGCTTACCAATTAAAAGACACTCTCTCATTTGAGCTCAACAAGGATGCTCTACAGTAGGGAGGGCAAACATGGCTTTCTTCATCTTACTTGTGATGTAACTGGGCTCACAGAAATTAAGCGAATTGTCCAGGTTGAAAGGATAAGAAATGATTGAATCAGAAGTTAAAATAAAGTCCAGTATTTTTTCCCATATAGAACTCTACATTCACTATCGCCACTTACCTCCCATTCTCTCCTGAAAATCCAATCATGTTTTCACGCCTATCACTCCAGTGAACTCACTCTTATCAAGGCCATCAAGAACCTCCATCTTGCCTTAACAATGGTCGATTTTCAGTCCTTATTTTACTTGACTTCTTGGAGCTCTCCTTCTTTAAATTTTCAAAAATACTTTTTGAGTAGGTAATCCATGTATATGCTATAACATTCAAAAGATACAAAAGGATATGAACTGCGAATAAGTTTCTCTTCTATTCCACACAGTTCTCATGCCCAGAGGTAACCTTGTAACTAGGTTATTGTGTATCCTTTGAGATATTCTAGGCATATACAATGACATGTTTCTTTATTCCTTTGTTTTCTTAGATAAGAGATAGGTAACATGCTAAAGATATTAACATACTAAAAATAAAAGCTTTGACTTGTTTAATTCAGTCATATATCTTCAGAGCCTTCCATATTGTACCTAAAGAACCACCTCATTCTTTTCAATAACTGAATAGTATTTCATTTTTAAGATGAAGTGTAATTTATTTAAATAGTTCTATGATGACGTATATTCAAATTGTTTTTAATCTTTTGCTATTGGATTTAATTTTGGGATCTATGTCCTAGTTTGTTTGTCATTTTGCATATGTCTAAATATACTATAGGATGAATTTTGAGAAATAGAATTGCCTAGTCAAAGAGTATATTTACACCAGAAATTTTGATATTGCCAAGTTGTTCTTGAAAGAGAATGTGCCAATTTATCCACCACCTCCCACCACAATATCTGAGACTGTTTCCCTATAGCCTCACCAATAAAGTGCGTTATTAAACTTGTGATTTTTGTTAATCTGATGGGTGAACAATATTAACTCAGTGAAGTTTAAATTTTGTTTTCTCTTATTATGAGGGAGGTTGACTATCTTTTTGTTTCCAAGAGCCAATTTGTATTTCATTTCTTATGAACGATATTCTCATATCCTTTACTCATTTGTTTTTTTCTGGATGTTGTTACCATGCTGGTTGATGTCAGTCTCTTGGCTGGGTCTTCCTCTTCTGTAGATCTCTAAATGCTGGAATGTCCCAGTGCTCTGTCTCCAGCTTTTTTTCTTTATTTTTCTACTAATTATCAAATGAGTTTCTCCTATTCTATATAAGTTTCTCCTCTTCTGTATAAGAGGTGATGCTTTCCAAACTTACAACTCCAACTCTGGCCTCTTGCCCAGACTTTTGTCAACTGCCTGCTCAACATCGCCTAGATTTCTAACAGGCATCTCAAATTTAATATGTCTCAAGTATAACTCTTGATTAACCCCCTTCCACTTCAAGTACTTTCCATTTCACTAAAGAGATCTGCCATTCCAGCAGCTGATCAAGATAAATCATAGAAGTCATCCTTGATTTCTCTTTTTCTCACTCTCAATAGCCAATTCATCAGTAAGCCTACCAGCTCCACCTTTAGAATATATCCTGAAACCTACCAATTCTAATTACTACCTCTGCTACTATCCTTTCTCTTGCTACTGCTGCTTCCACTATGCCAACCTAGTCCTCCTAACATCATTACTTACCTAGATGAATTCGATAACCTTCAGTTCCCAATCTTGTCTCTGTCTAGTTTATTTTCCACACAGCATTCAAAATGAGCTTTTAACAAGTCAGATCATGCCACATGTCTGCTAAGAAGTAGCCAGTGACTTTCTATCATACTTATAACAAATTCCAGCCCCCTTTTATGGTCCAGGTGATCTAGCCTCTACCTACCTTTGTGATATTTATCTCTTGTCATTTATTTCTGTAGTTTCCAAACTGGTGTTCTTGTTATTCTTTGAATACACTAAGCTCATTCTTCCCTTAGAACCTCTACATTCTCTGTTTCTTTGGTTGGATTTCCCCAGATAATTGCATACCTTGCTTCCTCTTCCATTTTGGTCTCAAACACTACCTACTTAGAGGGGGTCACCCTCTCTAAAGTATCCCCCTCATATGCCACTTTAACTTGTTTTATTTTCCTTTTACCTGTCATTTACTAAATTATATTACACGATCATATGATTATTGCCCATTTCTCTCAATTTATTATACGTTGCATGAGGTCAGGATTTTATCTTTGCTCATGGTAGAATCTTCAGCACTTAGAATAGTGCTTGGGACATAGTAGGTACTCAATAAATATTTATTGAATGAATAATAGATAATTACACATTTCAAAGATCTCAGACCAGTTTCCAAGTACCAAACACAATGTATTTTAACCTCAGATATAACTGCAATCTCTTGTTTCCCTCCCTTTCTCCCTTCCTTTATCTTTTATTTAAAAATATACTGCATAATTATTTTATTTAATGTTATGGTATATTATTGAGATATGTATTTTTAAGCTGTGGCGTATTACTGAGATATAAAGTTTTTTTTTTTTCTTTGTAATACTGAAGAAAGATTTCTGATATTTCAGATTTGTGGTGAGGAGAACCAGGAACATACGTTAGAAGGAATTTTGGAGAGATAAAGTTTGAGTATTATTTTCATCTTTACCACTGGTTAAAGTAACCACTGTGGCCAAGTTAATCTCACTGCTCAGAATTTTAATAACTGTAGTATGAAGCTAAAAGCAATATAAGTTTATAAAATATCAACTTTTATGAAGTGATTATTTTGTTCCATGTATAATATTACCTTTGAGGTAGACACCATTATCATTCCTGTTTTAAAGATGAGAAAAGTGAAGCGCAGAGATTTACAATTCTTGTCCATTGTTTCATGGCTAGTAAGTAAAGGAGCCAGTCCATCTATTTGACCAAAACCTAAGTGGTTGGAGAATGTTCTGAAAACTAATGAAGCAATTCTCATTTTTCCTTTCTACCCTGTGTGGAGGTACAATGTATGAATTCATATGGATGTGAAATCACAGATATGAGATCATATGGATATGAATTATGTTCCCCTCGTTTTCTAGTTTCATGGTATAACATTGGTAGAAAGCTGAAATAATCCATGGAGAACAGTGTCTGATACAAAGAATCTTGGTTGTCAAGAGATTTTCACTGCCCATTAGATCAGGAACATTTTGAGAGCCATTCAGGACTGTGGCTTATTCATTTCTGTACTCATAGCACTTACAACAGGGACTAGTATGTAGAAGGTGTTCAATGAATGTTGGTAGGAGAAATGAATGAATAATCTGATTGTGGTGGAAGGTGATAGGCATCATGCTGGAGAGGCTTCATAGCCACAAATTATTGATTCAACAAGTATTTATTGTTTAGAATGTAAGCTCACCCTATAGTCTATGTTCCAGGTCATTTCCAATTTTAGCAGAGGGCAGGGTTCTTGAGACACTCTGATTCCTTGACTCCATAGCACCTTTGGTTCTTTTGGATGGAGCCACTGCATTGTCTGCTGTTTTGAGCCTGCTTTTTGTTAGGGTTATTTTTGTTTTTTAGAGGAATAATCCAGAGAGCCAAAGGCTCTGCTTGCTGGTTCACCTCTTATATTCTGTGGAGGACTAATAGGCTATTTTTTTGCTTCAGTACTCAATCCCAGTAATGATATCATTGTTTTTCTGGATGTCTTAGTTCATTTTCTGCTGCTATAACAGAATATCACAGACTAGGTAATTTATAATGAACAGAAATAGTTTGACTTATGATTCTGAAGCCTAGGAAGTCCAAAGGCATGGCCCTGGCATCTTTGTGAGCATTTGTGCTGCATCATAACATGGTGGAAGGGCAAGTGAACATATAAGACAGGGAGAGGAAATCAGGCCAAGCTCAACCTTTACATCAGGATCCTGCTCCCACAGTAACTAACCACTGACATGATAACAGCTTTATCCACTCATGAGGGCAGGGCAATCATGACATAATCACCTCTTAAAGGTCTCATCTCTTAATACTATTACAATGGCAATTAAGATTCAACATCAGTTTTGGAGAGGGACATTCAAACCATAGTATTCCATCCCTAGTCCTCCCACTATTCATGTCCTCCTCACATACAAAGTACATTCATTTCATCCTAGTAGCTCCCAAAGTCTTAATTTGTTCCAGCATCAACTCAAAAGTCCAAATTCCAGAGTCATCTAGATCAGATATGAGTGAGAATGAAGGCATGATTTATCCTGAAGCAAATATATCCAGCTGTAAGCCTGTGAAATCAATAAAATTATCTACTTCTAAAAGACAACGATGGGACAGGAATGGGATAGACATTCCCATGCCAAAAGGGAGAAATAAGGAAGCAAAAAGGGGATAACTGGTTGCAGGTAAGTCCAAAACCCAACAGCATGAACAACATTAACTCTTAAAGCTGGATGATATTCTCGGTTGACTGTTTCAAATCTTGGACACACTAGTGTGGGGGTCAGGCTACCAAGGCCTCAGACAGCCCTGCTCCTTATGCCTTGCTGGGCTTAGTCCACCCCAGTAGCTGTGATGGGTTGGAATCTTGTGCCTGTAGCTTTGCTAGGCTAGCGTTGCATGCTGCTGCTGACCCTAGAGTTCTGGGGTCTCTGAGGTGACCTTTCTCCCACAGCTCCATTAATCATTGCCCTAGTGGGGACTCTCTGAGGTGGCTCCGCTCCTGTGACAAGCCTCTGCCTGGGTTCCCTGATGGTACGTGGTATCCTTTGAAATCTAGGTAAAGGTGGGTATGCCCCGACAGCTCTCACATTCTGTGAGCCTACAGACTTAATACCATGCGGATGCTACCAAGGCTTGCCGCTTGCACCTTCTGGAGCAGTGGGCTGAGCTTCACCTGAGTCTGTTTAAGCCATGGCTGGAGTAGCTGAGGGGCACTACACCAGAATACAGGGAGCAGAGACCTGAGGCAGCCCTGGGCAGCCTTGAAGATCTCTAAAATGCTTTCAGAGTCTCTCTCCCATTGTATTAATGAACAGCACCTGAATTCCTTCTATTCATGTTAATCCCTTTAGCAAACTGTCACTTGGCTGAGTCCTTGGTATTCTCTCCTGAACATACTCTTTCATTCTTTACATGACCAGGATGAAATTTTCCAAACCTTTCACTTCTTCTTCTCTTTTAATAATAAATTCTGTCTTTAGGGCCTCTCTTTGGTCTCGCATCTCATTGTATGAGTTAAAAGTAACTATACTGCAGATTAAATGCTTTGTTTCTTAGATATTTCTTCCACCAGATATCCTAGTTTATCACTCATAAATTCTGCAATCCATAAAGCTCTAGGACACAGATACAGGTCTGTCAAGTTCTTTGCAACTATATAACAAGGATGGCCCTTACTCCAGTACCTTGTTCCTTATTTCCATCTTAGACCTGATCCAATGAGCTTTGCCTTCTATATTTCTATCAACATTCTGATTATGACCACTTAAGTAATCTCTAAGAAGTTTTGGATTTTCCCTACAGTGCTTTTCTTCTTCTGAGCCCTTAACCAGAATGGCCCTTAATGCTCCACTCATAGCAGTCAAGGCTTTTTATAGCCTGCTCCTCCAAATTCTTCCAGTCTCCAGCCATCTACCAGTTCCAAAGCCTCTTCTACAATTTTAGATATTGGTTACAGCAACAACCCCTCTCTGGTACCAATTTTCTGTGATAGTCTGTTTTCTGCTTCTATAACAGAATTCCAGACTGGGTGGTTTTATAATGAATAGAAATTTATTTGGCTCACAGTTCTGGAGGCTGGGAAGCTTAAGAGCATGATGCTCGCATCTCATGAGGGATTCTGTATTGTACCATAACGTGGTGGAAAGGCAAGTGATCATGAAGGACAGACAGAAAAAAATAGGACTCAACTCATTCTTTTGACCAAAAATGCATGATCTCAATAACTACTCCAGAGATAATGGCATTGGTCTATTCATGAAGGCAGAACCCTCATGACCTACTTAAATATCTCACTTTTTAATACTGTTACAATGGCAATTAAATGTCAATATGAGTTTTGGAGAAGGTATTCAAAACATAGCTCTGGGCCTACCTTGATAATTTGCCTGATATAGCAGTTGCTGTAGAATATATGTAATTCCTAGAGTCTTATCCCTTGTCTTCTAACTCCTGTGGCTGAAGACTTGATACTTGATAGCAGACCTAAGCACCTCTTCTCCTAGACCTTTACTTATTGCCTTCTCCCTAACTCCTTAAAACTGCTCCATCATCTCAGGTTTCCTTCCTTAATGCCATATCTGTGTCTCCAGGTCCTGCCAACTGGAGTTGCCACCCACTCACTCCCTGTTTGACTCTTTATATGGAGGTACAATGAGTGAATGACAAAGTCAACTTGGATCTCTTTTGGATGGGGGAGTGAACCTAGAGGTAAAAAATCATGGACATGAAAGAGAGGAGATGGAAGAAGCTCTTTTTCTCTCATCCCATCCAAGAGTTTAATGAACGTTAAGTGCTTTGAACTCTGCAGGTTGATTTCTGTCTTTATGGAATGTCGCCAACACATTCTGAATGCCCCAGAGTTCACTTTCATTATTTAGATGTTCCATGTAAGTTAGTGGTCTCTTCTCAACAAGATGATAAGTTTCTTATGAGTAGGTATCATAAGTCTTATTTCAGTATCAGTGCAGCTACCATTTTTGAGCACTTACAACATGCTAGCTGCTGTGCCAGGTGTTTTATTTACATTTAGTTAGTATTTAAAATAATTTTTAAAGGAAGGTATAAATATTCCTATACCACTGGAGAAGAAACTAGAACATAGTGGAGTTACAATTTAAATCCATGTATGTCTGCTTCCAAATACTTTTTTTTTTTGAGATGGAGTTTCGCTCTTGTTGCCCAGGCTGGAGTGCAATGGCACAATCTCAGCTCACTGCAACCTCTGCCTCCCTGGTTAAAGTGATTCTCCTGCCTCAGCCTCCTGAGTAGCTGGGATTACAGGTGTATGCCACCACATCCATCTAATTTTTTTTATTTTTAATAGAGACAGGGTTTCACCATGTTGGCCAGGCTAGTCTCGAACTCCTGACCTCAGGTGGTCCACCTGCCTCGGCCTCCCAAAGTGCTGGGATTACAGGCGTAAGCCATTGCACCCGGCCCAAATACTTTCTTAAACAACAAAACACAGCACTGAGTTCAATCAGAGAATAATTCTTGACTTTGACTTTAGAAAAAAGTATTTTAAAAATTATTCTTCCTCATACCCATCAAGATGGCTACTATCAACACTTGTTAATAGAAAATTACAAGTATTGGTGAGGATGTGGACAAATTGGAAGCCTGGTGAACTGTTGGTGGGAATGTAAAATGATGCAGCTGCTATGAAAAAAAGTATGGCAGTTCCTCAAAATACTAAAAATAGAATCAACATAGGGATTCCAGCAATTTCACCTCTGATTGTATATCCAAAAGAATTAAGAGCAGTGTCTCGCAGAGATATCTGTACACCCGTGTTCATAGCAGCATTATTCACAGTAGCCAAAAAGTGAAAGCAATTCAAGTATTCATTGACAGATGAAAGGATAAACAAAATGTGGCATATGCATACAATGGACTATTATTCAGCCTCAAAATGGAAGGAATTATGACACATACTATAACATAGATGAACCTTGAGGACATTAGGCTAAGCGACATAAACCTGTCACAAACAGAAAAATACTGTATAATTCCACTTGTATGAAGTATCTAGAGTAATCAAATTAGTGGAAACAGAAAATAGAGTGGTTGTTTTCAGGCATTGTGGGGAGGGAAAAATGAGGGGTTGTTGTTTAATGGCTATAGAGTTTCAGTTTTGCAAGATGAAAGTTCTGAAGATTGATTGCACAACAATGTGAATAGACTTAATACTGACCAGTACACTTAAAAGGGCTAAGATGGCAAATTTTACATTATGTGTATTTTTTCACAATTAAAATAATATTCTTACACATAGAGGGTGAACTGCAATACTATATAATATTGTGCTATGTCCAATAATACATACACAATGTAATTTTGCTACTGAAGGCAGTAGTTCTAATGATGAAAGTGGTGAAATCCTTACATAATGCAATTGTTCTGAATTATGGATTTAAGATATGACTATATGAAGGCATGTCTGGGCACATTAAAACAGTTTTTGCGATCTCCGGGGGCGGAGCAAGATGGCCGAACAGGAACAGCTCCAGTCTCCAACTCCCAGCGCGAGCGACACAGAAGACCGGTGATTTCTGCATTTTCAACTGAGGTACTGGGGACATCTCACTAGGGAGTGCCAGACAATCGGTGCTGGTCAGCTGCTGCAGCCTGACCAGCGAGAGCTGAAGCAGGGCGAGGCATCGCCTCACCTGGGAAGTGCAAGGGGGAAGGGAATCCGTTTTCCTAGCCAGGGGAACTGAGACACACAACACCTGGAAAATCGGGTAACTCCCACCCCAATACCATGCTTTAAGCAACGGCACACCAGAAGAATATATCCCTCACCTGGCCGGGAGGGTCCCACGCCCACGGAACCTCCCTCCTTGTTAACACAGCAGTCTGCCGCGATCTAACCGGGAGGCAGCAGTGAGGCTGGGGGAGGGGCGCCCGCCATTGCTGAGGCTTAAGTAGGTAAACAAAGCCGCTGGGAAGCTCGAACTGGGTGGAGCTCACAGCAGCTCAGGGAAACCTGCCTGTCTCTATAGACTCCACCTCTGGGGGCAGGGCTCAGCTAAAAAACAACAGGGGAAACAGCAGAGGCCTGAGCAGATGCGAACGACTCTGTCTGACAGCTTTGAAGAGAGCAGTGGATCTCCCAACACGGAGGTTGAGATCTGAGAACGGACAGACTGCCTGCTCAAGTGGGTCCCTGACCACTGAGTAGCCTAACTGGGAGACATCCCGCACTAGGGGCAGTCTGACACCCCGCACCTCACAGGGTGGAGTACACCCCTGAGAGGAAGCTTCCAAAGTAAGAATCAGACAGGTACACTCGCTGTTCAGCAATATTCTATCTTCTGCAACCTCTGCTGCTGATACCCAGGCAAACAGGGTCTGGAGTGGACCTCAAGCAATCTCCAACAGACCTATAGCTGAGGGTCCTGACTGTGAGAAGGAAAACTATCAAACAGGAAGGACACCTATACCAAATCCCCATCAGTACGTCACCATCATCAAAGACCAGAGACAGATAAAACCTCAAAGATGGGGAAAAAGCAGGGCAGAAAAGCTGGAAATTCAAAAAATAAGAGTGCATCTCCCCCTGCAAAGGAGCGCAGCCCATCACCAGCAATGGATCGAAGCTGGTCAGAGAATGACTTTGACGAGATGAGAGAAGAAGGCTTCAGTCCATCAAACTTCTCAGAGCTAAAGGAGGAATTATGTACCCAGCGCAAAGAAACTAAAAATCTTGAAAAAAGAGTGGAAGAATTGACAGCTAGACTAATTAATGCAGAGAAGGTCATAAACGAAATGACAGAGATGAAAACCATGACACGAGAAATACGTGACAAATGCACAAGCTTCAGTAACCGACTCGATCAACTGGAAGAAAGAGTATCAGCGATTGAGGATCAAATGAATGAAATGAAGCAAGAAGAGAAACCAAAAGAAAAAAGAAGAAAAAGAAATGAGCAAAGTCTGCAAGAAGTATGGGATTATGTAAAAAGACCAAATCTACGTCTGATTGGGGTGCCTGAAAGTGAGGGGGAAAATGGAACCAAGTTGGAAAACACTCTTCAGGATATCATCCAGGAGAACTTCCCCAACCTAGTAGGGCAGGCCAACATTCAAATTCAGGAAATACAGAGAACACCACAAAGATACTCCTCGAGAAGAGCAACTCCAAGACACATAATTGCCAGATTCACCAAAGTTGAAATGAAGGAAAAAATCTTAAGGACAGCCAGAGAGAAAGGTCAGGTTACCCACAAAGGGAAGCCCATCAGACTAACAGCAGATCTCTCGGCAGAAACTCTACAAGTCAGAAGAGAGTGGGGGCCAATATTCAACGTTCTTAAAGAAAAGAATTTTCAACCCATAATTTCATATCCAGCCAAACTAAGTTTCATAAGTGAGGGAGAAATAAAATCCTTTACAGATAAGCAAATGCTTAGAGATTTTGTCACCACCAGGCCTGCCTTACAAGAGACCCTGAAGGAAGCCCTAAACATGGAAAGGAACAACCGGTACCAGCCATTGCAAAAACATGCCAAAATGTAAAGACCATCGAGGCTAGGAAGAAACTGCATCAACTAACGAGCAAAATAACCAGTTAATATCATAATGGCAGGATCAAGTTCACACATAACAATATTAACCTTAAATGTAAATGGACTAAATGCTCCAATTAAAAGACACAGGCTGGCAAACTGGATAAAGAGTCAAGACCCATCAGTCTGCTATATTCAGGAGACCCATCTCACATGCAGAGACATACATAGGCTCAAAATAAAGGGATGGAGGAAGATCTACCAAGCAAATGGAAAACAAATAAAAGCAGGGGTTGCTATCCTAGTCTCTGATAAAACAGACTTTAAACCATCAAAGATCAAAAGAGACAAAGAAGGCCATTACATAATGGTAACGGGATCAATTCAACAGGAAGAGCTAACTATCCTAAATATATATGCATCCAATACAGGAGCACCCAGATTCATAAAGCAAGTCCTTAGAGACTTACAAAGAGACTTAGACTCCCATACAATAATAATGGGAGACTTCAACACCCCACTGTCAACATTAGACAGATCAATGAGACAGAAAGTTAACAAAGATATCCGGGAATTGAACTAAACTCTGCACCAAGTGGACCTAATAGACATCTACAGAACTCTCCACCGCAACTCAACAGAATATACCTTCTTCTCAGCACCACATCGCACTTATTCCAAAATTGACCACATAGTTGGAAGTAAAGCACTCCTCAGCAAATGTAAAAGAACAGAAATTATAACAAACTGTCTCTCAGACCACAGTGCAATCAAACTAGAACTCAGGACTAAGAAACTCACTCAAAACCACTCAACTACATGGAAACTGAACAACCTGCTCCTGAATGACTACTGGGTACATCAAGAAATGAAGGCAGAAATAAAGATGTTCTTTGAAACCAATGAGAACAAAGATACAACATACCAGAATCTCTGGGACACATTTAAAGCAGTGTGTAGAGGGAAATTTATAGCACTAAATGCCCACAAGAGAAAGCAGGAAAGATCTAAAATGGACACTCTAACATCACAATTAAAAGAACTAGAGAGGCAAGAGCAAACACATTCAAAAGCTAGCAGAAGGCAAGAAAGAACTAAGATCAGAGCAGAACTGAAGGAGATAGAGACACAAAAAACCCTCCAAAAAATCAATGAATCCAGGAGTTGGTTTTTTGAAAAGATCAACAAAATTGACAGACCGCTAGCAAGACTAATAAAGAACAAAAGAGAGAGGAATCAAATAGATGCAATAAAAAATGATAAAGGGGATATCACCACCGACCCCACAGAAATACAAACTACCATCAGAGAATACTATAAAGACCTCTACGCAAATCAACTAGAAAATCTAGAAGAAATGGATAATTTCCTGGACACTTACACTCTCTCAAGACTAAACCAGGAAGAAGTTGAATCCCTGAATAGACCAATAGCAGGCTCTGAAATTGAGGCAACAATTAATAGCCTACCCACCAAAAAGAGTCCAGGACCAGATGGATTCACAGCTGAATTCTACCAGAGGTACAAGGAGGAGCTGGTACCATTCCTTCTGAAACTATTCCAATCAATAGAAAAAGAGGGAATCCTCCCTAACTCATTTTATGAGGCCAACATCATCCTGATACCAAAGCCTGGCAGAGACACAACAAAAAAAGAGAATTTTAGACCGATATCCCTGATGAACATCGATGCAAAAATCCTCAATAAAATACTGGCAAACCGGATTCAGCAGCACATCCAAAAGCTTATCCACCATGATCAAGTGGGCTTCATCCCTGGGATGCAAGGCTGGTTCAACATTCGCAAATCAATAAACATAATCCAGCATATAAACAGAACCAAAGTCAAGAACCACATGATTATCTCAATAGATGCAGAAAAGGCTTTTGACCAAATTTGACAGCCCTTCATGCTAAAAACGCTCAATAAATTCGGTACTGATGGAACGTACCTCAAAATAATAAGAGCTATTTATGACAAACCCACAGCCAATATCATACTGAATGGGCAAAAACTGGAAAAATTCCCTTT
This sequence comes from Rhinopithecus roxellana, assembly GCF_007565055.1. Taxonomy (NCBI): domain Eukaryota; kingdom Metazoa; phylum Chordata; class Mammalia; order Primates; family Cercopithecidae; genus Rhinopithecus; species Rhinopithecus roxellana. The sequence goes on along the minus strand of NC_044562.1, from coordinate 114,069,793 downwards.
GAAAACTGGCACAAGACAGGGATGCCCTCTCTACCCACTCCTATTCAACATAGTGTTGGAAGTTCTGGCTAGGGCAATCAGGCAAGAGAAAGAAATCAAGGGTATTCAGTTAGGAAAAGAAGAAGTCAAATTGTCCCTGTTTGCAGATGACATGATTGTATATTTAGAAAACCCCATCGTCTCAGCCCAAAATCTCCTTAAGCTGATAAGCAACTTCAGCAAAGTCTCAGGATACAAAATTAATGTGCAAAAATCACAAGCATTCTTATACACCAGTAACAGACAAGCAGAGAGCCAAATCAGGAATGAACTTCCATTCACAATTGCTTCAAAGAGAATAAAATACCTAGGAATCCAACTTACAAGGGATGTAAAGGACCTCTTCAAGGAGAACTACAAACCACTGCTCAGTGAAATCAAAGAGGACACAAACAAATGGAAGAACATACCATGCTCATGGATAGGAAGAATCAATATCGTGAAAATGGCCATACTGCCTAAGGTTATTTATAGATTCAATGCCATCCCCATCAAGCTACCAATGAGTTTCTTCACAGAATTGGAAAAAACGGCTTTAAAGTTCATATGGAACCAAAAAAGAGCCCGCATTGCCAAGACAATCCTAAGTCAAAAGGACAAAGCTGGAGGCGTCACGCTACCTGACTTCAAACTATACTACAAGGCTACAGTAACCAAAACAGCATGGTACTGGTACCAAAACAGAGATATAGACCAATGGAACAGAACAGAGTCCTCAGAAATAATACCACGCATCTACAGCCATCTGATCTTTGACAAACCTGAGAGAAACAAGAAATGGGGAAAGGATTCCCTATTTAATAAATGGTGCTGGGAAAATTGGCTAGCCATAAGTAGAAAGCTGAAACTGGATCCTTTCCTTACTCCTTATACGAAGATTAATTCAAGATGGATTAGAGACTTAAATGTTAGACCTAATACCATAAAAACCCTAGAAGAAAACCTAGGTAGTACCATTCAGGACATAGGCATGGGCAAGAACTTCATGTCTAAAACACCAAAAGCAACAGCAGCAAAAGCCAAAATTGACAAATGGGATCTCATTAAACTAAAGAGCTTCTGCACAGCAAAAGAAACTACCATCAAAGTGAACAGGCAACCTACAGAATGGGAGAAAATTTTTGCAATCTACTCATCTGACAAACGGCTAATATCCAGAATCTACAAAGAACTCAAACAAATATACAAGAAAAAAACAACCAACCCCATCAAAAAGTGGGCAAAGGATGTGAACAGACATTTCTCAAAAGAAGACATTCATACAGCCAACAGACACATGAAAAAATGCTCATCATCACTGGCCATCAGAGAAATGCAAATCAAAACCACAATGAGATACCATCTCACACCAGTTAGAATGGCAATCATTAAAAAATCAGGAAACAACAGTTGTTGGAGAGGATGTGGAGAAATAGGAACACTTTTACACTGTTGGTGGGAGTGTAAACTAGTTCAACCATTATGGGAAACAGTATGGCAATTCCTCAAGGATCTAGAACTAGATGTGCCATATGACCCAGCCATCCCACTACTGGGTATATACCCAAAGGATTAGAAATTATTCTACTACAAAGACACATGCACACGTATGTTTATTGCAGCACTATTCACAATAGCAAAGACTTGGAATCAACCCAAATGTCCATCTGGGACAGACTGGATTATGAAAATGTGGTACATATACACCATGGAGTACTATGCAGCCATAAAAAAGGATGAGTTTGCGTCCTTTGTAGGGACATGGATGCAGCTGGAAACCATCATTCTTAGCAAACTATCACAAGAAGAGAAAACCAAACACCGCATGTTCTCACTCATAGGTGGGAACTGAACAATGAGATCACTTGGACTCGGGAAGGGGAACATCACACACTGGGGCCTATCATGGGGAGGGGGAAGGGGGGAGGGATTGCATTGGGGAGTTATACATGATATAAATGATGAATTGATGGGTGCTGACGAGTTGATGGGTGCAGCACACCAACATGGCACAAATATACATATGTAACAAACCTGCACGTTATGCACATGTACCCTAGAACTTAAAGTATAATAAAAAAATGAAAAAAAAAAAAAAAGAAAAAAAACACAGTTTTTGCAAAGATCATCATGGTGTTGAACAGTGATTAAGAAAACTGGTAAAAATGTAAAACACTACATCATGTCTCTACAGCTTAGTTGGAATTGCTTTTCTTTTTTGTGTGTGAAAATGCATACATGTTATGTTCATGTGGAGACACAGCTACCTCACACATACTCTGACTGTTTAACTTCCTCTGAAAATGTATTATTTAATGAGTCAGTGCCTCTGCTGTGTGACAAATGTGCTTGTCTCCACTTCCCTCTCTCATATCTAAAAAAGTTACGTGTCTGGTGCCAAATATCACGGTCAGACTTACCTGCAGGGCTTTTAAAATGCATGTGTCATTATGTTTGATAATAATATCTCCTCTAGCTTCCATACTGTATTAAAGCAAAGGAAACATCTACATTTGGAGTGGGAAAATGCTTTTTGTTATTTCATAGCTTTTTGGTGTATTGAATAGATAATTATATTGTCTGTTATTTTCCATTAATGCAGGTTTGTATTGCTTTGGTTTTTATAATATCACGATGGACTATTTCTGACTCTTAAAATGCCAACAATTTTGAGGTGTTTTCGATGGATAGAGTGTAAATAGATGCCTGTGGATTTGACAGGAAGCTGGGAAGTTTCCCTGCTCAAAGATATAGGCCTACTGTGGATAGTTGAAATGCCACTGATAATGATTCATTGCTTTCTGTTGAGCTTTTTCCTCATATAGTTGCTCTTTTCTGAATTGCAAATACTCCAGGGAGGTATAACATACCGTGTAACTCACACCGTATTATGAAATAATTGATCATATCTTTTCTATCAGAAGAGAGACTAGAGGGGAAGTACTGACAGAGGACTTGTGAAAGAAGACTACCTAAGGATGGTCCTGATCCGGTTAAGTATAAGCTGCAGAAGATTCTCCCTTCTATCTAAACATATAGCTAAGTCCCAGTCCTTTTTAAAAACAAGTTTCTCAATTGCAAGTTTAAGCTTTGTCGATAGACACAAAGTGAAATGGAAATCTGGGACAATTATCCAAATTATTTCATTTTTAAAAACTTTCATTAAGGCTAAACAGGGAGCTTTAGCTTAAATTATTCAACTGGACTAGTTACATTAAAATTATCTCAAATTGCCTTGCTCCCTCGTTCACCTTATCTGTTTAGAGAGACAGACCTTAGGCTGTGTCTGCTTTATCCTGTATGGGTTGATTTGGGGACAAAAAATTCAATTAATTCTATTCACAGCAGACCCTCTTAGCATTGCACAAATGGCAAGTGAATGCTGCCCCATTCCACTGTAAAGCCTGGGAGGGTCTGAGTCTAACACATTTAATGATCCCAGTTCAGCTGGTTCACTATGCATCTGTGTAAGTTTCCACTTGGCATTTTATTTTAAATATGTTGCCTTCAAAAATGGCTTTGCTTTAGGACAATCAAAAGAGCCAGTTCATTGTTTGAGGAGCAAACAAAAGCAAATTGAGCCAATGTGTTGCTAGCTAACATCTACTGTGTACTTACTACGCACCTGATACTTACTCTCTCATTAATCTGAGGGTGATTGTAAGTGGTGCACAGACTTCAACCCTAGCAGTTTGGGACTATAAATCCATGTGCTTAAGTGCACGGTGCTGTACTGAAAGGCAATAGAGCACGCTGGTCAAAATTGTGGGCTTCAGACTCAGATGCTGAGTTATGTAACCTCATGTGCCTCAGTTTCTCTCTCTGTAAAATGAGAGTAATAACAGTTCCTTTCTCATAGTTCTGTCGGGAAGATAGAAAGTGAATACATGTAAAACTCTTAAAAGAGTGCCTGGTGCATAGAAAATCGCTTAATAAATACTACCTATATAGTATCAACTCTGTTATTACTATAGTCGTTCTAGCTAATGCGAGTGTGCTTCTCAAAGAGATTATGTGGAAATTCCTGTCTTTCATCACTTAATTTACCCTTCCCCCATCTTTAATCCCCTCTGCACCAGTCCCACCCACCCACCTTATCCACTCTCACCTATTCATCATATATAGTCTTAAAATTTGGGCAGAGTTATAAATGAAGATCAAATGAGTTATTTTGGTCCAGGTGGCTCACAGGCTTACTTCTTACCTTTTCACTGAAAAAATTGTAAATGTCATCATGATAAGATTTGTGTAGCACTTCATGGTGGTAGCATGTTTTTATATTCATTATCTCATCTGATATAGTGAACTTTTGTAAGATTGTTCCAGAATTTTCCAGATCTGATTTTCTGTAACAGGCAGATGTGACTTCCATTAATAGAAGTTGTAGTGCAGAGAGGTTAAATACTTTACAGAAGAATTCCTCACTAGTAGGGTGGGGGTGCTGGGAATCTGACCTTGGAGCTGGGAGCCATAGAAGTTGAAGGAAGAAGCAAGAGAAAAATTTGGTATCACTCTGGGAATTTGAGTACCTGGGTGTGTTGATGTCAGGCCTAAGGCCAGTAAAGCAGAAAAGGGAAAGAAAAAGCAAGCAGAGAAAAGAAGTTTATAGACTAGGAAGGTTAGGGAGCACTAACAGCAGCTTCTTCAAAGTTGCTGACTATTCGCATCTAAAAATGGATGTTTCTCAATGGCAGGGTCTTTATCTAGGTCCTTAATTTCTCCTCATGGTACTTAGTGTAGTATTGCTGAGTGCCTAATGAATCGTTTTCTCTTGTGCAAAGGACTTCTACTGTAGCAGCTACTGTGAGCTTAAGTGATGGAAAATGGTTCATTTGTCACATTGAAGAGGAAAGAAGACCTCCTATGAAGTCAAGGAATTGGATGAAAATGATGAGTATTCTCTGGGGTGGGTGAAATCAGAGCTCTGTGGTCCAGAAAATAAACTGTGCTTCAATACAGATGTATTTATGGAAACATCAATAAACACTGTGATTAAATTCCAGGTAAGGTACCATCAAAGAGAACTATTCAGATACTATACAATGTTTTAAAATATCCTTCTTCATATTTGCAGGTAAAAATTCCATTTTATTCGATCAGATGGGCTACTTAGCTTTTTTACTGATACATAATAACTTGCATATTTTTATGGGGCACATGTGATATTTTGGTACACACACAATGTGTAATAATCAAATCAGGGTAATTAGGATATCCATCATGTCAAACATTTATCATTTCTTTGTGTTGGTAACAGTTTAAATCTTCTCTTCTGCTATTTTGAAATACATAATCATTTATCATTAACTACCGTCACCCTACTGAGCTATTGAAAAGTAGGACTTACTCCACCTAACACTATTTTTGTACCCATTGACTATTTTGTACTCTCCTCATTGCCTCTTTACCCTTCCCAGTCTCTGGGACCCATTATTTTACTTTTTACTTTCATCATATCAATGTTTTTAGCTCCCACATATGAGTGAGAATATATGAGATTTGTCTTCTTGTGTCTGGCTAATCTCCCTTAACATATGATTTCCAGTTCCTTTCATGTTGCTGCTAATGACACAATTTCATTCTTTTTTATGGCTGAATAGTATTCCATTATATGTACCACATTTTCTTTATCCATTTATCTGTTGATGGACACATAGGTTGATTCCATATCTTGGCTATTGTGAATAGTGCTACAATAAACATAAGCCTAACGATACCTCCTCAATGTTTTGATTTCTTTTCTTTTGGGTATATATCCAACAGTGGGATAGCTGAAGCTTGTGGTACATTTATTATTTTAGTTTTTTGAGGAATCTCCATACTATTTTCTATAGTGTTCTAACTAATTTACATTCCTACCAGTAGTATACTAGCATTCCTCTTTCTCTGCATCCTTGTTAGCATCTGTTATTTTTTAAAAATCGTTTTGATAATAGCTATTTTAACTGGGGTGAGATGATGATACCCCGTTGTGCGTTTTTTTGCATTTCGCTGATGATGAGTGATGTTGAGCACTTTTTTCACATGCCTGTTGACCATGTATATGTCTTCTTTGAGAAATGTCTATTCAGATAATTTGCCCACTTTTTAGTTGTTTGAGTTTCTTATATTTTGTGGTTGTTTATCCCGTGTTGGATGGATAGTTTGCAATTATTTTCTCCTATTCTCACTCTGTAGATTGTTTCCCTTGCTAAACTAAACTAAACTAAACATTTTAGTTTGAGTGATCCCATTTGTCTATTTCTTTTTTTTTTTTCTTTTTTTCTTTTTTTTTTTTTTTTTGAGACAGAGTCTCATACCATTGCCCAGGCTGGAGTGCAATGGCATGATCTCGGCTCACTGCAACCTCCGCCTCCTGGGTTCAAGTCATTCTCCTGCCTCAGCCTTCCAAGTGTCTGGGATTACAGGCGTGCGCCACTATGCACCATTAATTGTTTTGATATTTAGTAGAGATGAAGTTTCACCGTGCTGACCAGGATGGTCTCATACTCCTGACCTCAAGTGATCTGCCTGTCTCAGCTTCCCAAAGTGCTGGGATTACAGGCCTAAGCCACTGCACCCAGCCAATACCCATTTGTCTATTTTTACTTTTGTTGCTTGTGCTTTTGAGGTCTTATCCAACAAATGTTGCCCAGACCAATGTCCTGAAGTGTTTCCCCAACATTTTCTTCCAGCAGTTTTATAGTTTCAGGTCTTGCATTTAAGTCTTTACTCCATTTTGATTTAATTTTTGTATATGGTGAGAGATAGGAATCTATTTTCATTTTTCTGCCAATGGATATACAGTTTTCTCAGCACCATTTGTTGAAGAGACTGTCCTTTCCCCACTGAATGTTCTTGACACCTTTGTTTAAAATCAGTTGGTTTTATTTATTTATTTATTTATTTATTTATTTTTTCTTGTTTTGAGATGGAGTCTCACTTTGTCACCCAGGCTGGAGTGCAGTGCTGTGATCTCGGCTCACTGTAACCTCTGCCTCCTGAATTCAAGTGATTCTCCTGCCTCAGCCTCCTGATTAGCTGGGACTACAGGTGTGCACCACCATGTTTGGCTAATTTTTGTATTTTTAGTAGAGACAGGATTTTGCCATGTTAGCCAGGCTGGTCTTGAACTCCTGACCTCAAGTGATCTGTCTGCCTAGGCCTTCCAAAGTGCTGAGATTACAGGTGTGAGCCACTGTGCCCAGTCGAAAATCAGTTGGTCTTAAATACATGGATTTATCTCTGGGTTCTCTATTCTGTTTCATTGGTCTATGTGTTTGTTTTTATGCCAGCACCTTGCTGCTTTGGTTACTATAGCTTCGTAGTATATTAGAATGTTCAGTAATGTGATGCCTCTAGTTTTGTTACTTTTGCTCTGTATTACTATTTGGGGTCATCTGTGGCTCCCTGTGAATTTTAACATTGTTTTTTCTCTTTCTTCAAGGATGTCATTGGTATTTTGATATGCATTGCGTTAACTCTGTTGATTGCTTTTCGTAGTATGATCATTTTCTCCATATTAATTCTTCCAATTTATGAATATGGATATTTTTCCATTTTTTGGTGACCTCTCTAATTTCTGTTATCAGTATTTTATAGTTTCCTTTGTAGAAATCATTCATCTTCTTGGTTAACTTTATTCCTAGGTAGGTTATTATTTTTTGTAACTATTAGAAATGGGATTGCTTTCTGGATTTCTTTTTCTGTTAGTTCACTGTTGGTACATAAAAATATGATTTTTGTATGTTGATTTCATATTCTGCAAGTTTACTGAATCTGCTTATTAGTTCAGAGTTTTTTGGTGAACTTTTTAGGGTTTTTTATACATAAGATCATGTCCTCTGTAAACAGGGACAACTGACTTCCCCTTTTCCAATTTGAATGCCCTTTATTTCTTTCTCTTGCCTAATTGCTTTGTCTAGGAATTGCAGAACTACACTGAATAACGGTGGTGAGAGTAAATATCTTTGTCTTCTTCCAGTTATTAGGGGAAAAGGTGAAAGTTTTTCAGTATAATGTTAGTTCAATATAATTTTCAGTATAATAGTATCTGTGGGATTGTCATATATGACCTTAATTGTGTTGAGGTATGGCTCTTCTATACCTAGTTTATTGAGAATTTTTATCATGAAGGGATTTTGTATTTTATAAAAAGCTTTTTCTATGTCTATTGAGATGATCATATGATTTTTGTCCTTCATTCTGTTGATGTAATGTATCATGTTTATTGATTTGCATATGTTGAACCATTCTTGCATCAAATGTGCTGTAAATGTCTGTTAAATCCCATTTGATCATGATGAATAATCTTTTTAATGTGCTGTTTGGTTAAATTTCCTAGTATTTTGGTGAGGATTTTTATGTCTGTGTTAATCAGGGATATTGGCTTACAGTTTTTTTTTTATTTTGTTTTGCTGCTGTCTGGTTTTGGTATCAGGGTTATGGTGGCATCATAGAATGAGTTTCAAAGAATTCCATTCTCTTCAATTTTCTGGAAGAGTTTGAGAATAGGTCATAATTATGTAAATGTTTGGTAGAATTTAGCAGTGAAGCCATCAAGTCCTGGACTTTTCTTTGAGGGAAGACTTTTTACTACTAATTCAATCTCATTACTCACAAAGGGTCTATTCAAGTTTTCTATTTCTTCTTGGTTCAATATTGGTAGGGTACATGTGCCTGGGCATTTAACCATTTTCATTAGGTACCTAAATTTTTGGCATACAGCTGTTCATAATAGTCTCTAATGAGACTTTGTATTTCTGTGGTATCAGTAGTAATGTCTCCTTCTTTATTTATTATTTTATTTATTTGTGTCTTTTCTCTCTTTTTCTTGGTTTGTCTAGCTAATGGTTTGTTGATTTTGTTTATCTTTCCAAAAGACAAACTTTTCACTTTCTTGTTTTATATGTATTTTTTAGTCCTAGTTTTATCTACTTCTGTTCTCATCTTTATTATTTCTTTCATTCCACTAATTTTGAGTTTGGTTTGTTCCTGTTTTGCTGGTTTATTCTGTTACATCATTAGGTTGCTTATTTGAAATCTTTCTACATTTTTGAAGTAGGTGTCGGTTGCTGTGAACTTCTCTCTTACTATTGTTTTTGCTGTATCCCCTAGGTTTTGGTATGTTGTGTTTCTATTTTGATTTGTTCTGAGACATTTTTAAATTTTCTTCCTAATTTCTTATTGACTTATTGGTCATTCAGGAACATGTTGTTTAATTTCATGTATTTGTACACTTTCAAAAACTCCTCTTATTATTGGTTTTTAGTTTTATTCCATTGTGGTCAGAAAAGATATTTGATAACATCAAAAAGATAATTTCAATTTATTTAAATTAGTTGAGACTTGGCTTGTGGCCTAACATGTGTTCTATCCTGGAGAATATTCCATGTACTGATGAAAAAAAAAGTGTATTCTGCAGCTGTTAGATAAAATGTTCTGTAAATGTCTGTTAGGACCATTTGGTCTAAAGAAGTTTAAATCTAATGTTTCCTTGTTGATTTTCTGTCTAGATGATCTGTCTAATGCTGAGAGTGGGGTACCCAACTATTATTGTTTTTCAGTCTATCTCTCCCTTTAGATGTAATAATATTTGCTTTATATATCTGAGTGCTCTGGTGTTGGGTACATATATGTTTATAATTGTTATATCCTCTTGCCAAATGGACCCCTTCATCATTATATAATAACATTCTTTATCTCTTTTTATACTTTTTGACTTAAAGTTTGTTTTAGCTGATTTAAGTACAGCTACTCTTGCTTGCTTTTGGTTTCTGTTCACATGGAATGTCTTTTTCCATCCCTCCACTTTCAGTCTACAGTTGACCCTTGAATAACAGGTTTGAACCTGCATGGGTTCACTTACATGCAATATTTTTTTCAATAGAAGTTACGCTGAGTATAACCCTCCTGTCTCCTCTTCCACCTTCTCTACCACTTCTGGCTCTGCCACCTCTGAGACAACAAAACCAATCTCTCCTCTTCCTCCTCCTGTTAAGACTACTTAATGTGAAGACAAGGATAAAGATGTTTATGATGATTCACTTCCACTTAATTGATAGTAAATATATCTTCTCTTCTTTCATTATTTCCTTAATAAAATTTTCTGTTCTCTAGCTTACTTTACTATAAGTATATAATACATATAACATATAAAATATGTTTTAACAGACTGTTTATGTTATCAGTAAGGCTTCCACTCAACAATAGTCTATTGGTAGTTAAGTTTTTTAGAGTCAAAAAATTATATGGGAATTTTTGACGGCATGGGGGTTGGTGCCTCTAACCTTTGTGTTGTTCAAGGGTCAATTGTATATGTGTCTTTACAGGTAAAGTGAGTTCCTTGTAGGCAGCGTATAGTTGTATCATGTTATCTTTCATTCAGCTGGTGGGGAATTTATCTTAAAAGCTATCTTTTAAGTGGAAAATTTAAAATGTTTACATTCAAGTTTATTGACAGGTGAGGACTTACTCCTGTCCTTTTGTTAATTGTGTTTTGGTTGTTTTCTATATCCTTTGTTCCTTTCTTCCTCTGTCATTATTAATCATTGTAGTTTGGTGAATTTTTTGTAGTGATAAGGTTTGATTCTTTACTTTCTCCTTTATATTTCTGTTTTACAGGTGAGTTTTATCATTTTACCTGTTTTTATGATGACTATCATTTTTTTTTTTTTTTGCTTTCAGATGCAGAAATCCCTTGAGCAGTTCTTGTAAGGCTGGTCTAGTAGGGATGAGTTCATTCAGCTTTTGCTTGCTTGGGATTAGATGATTTTGTTAAATTCAAATTGTGTTTAAGTAAAAATTGATTACTGAAGGGTACGGAAAGTTTACTTTCTACGCTCTTTGCTTTGGTATGCACTCTTTGCAAATAATAATTTCTTAACATTGAAAGTTTTGGTGTGGGTAAGAATTTTTTCCATTTAAGAAGCAATAGCTATTGTGTGGGGGAGCATTCAGCTGATGTTGAGAATATCTTGACAGAGTTATTGATCCTGAAGAGGTTAAAACCTTCTGGTGATTAAAAGACTGTGGTTTGTCAAAGACAAAAGACAATTACAAGGGCTCTAAGAGAGGCACGTCCAAAGGATTGTGGCAGCTCAGGGATGGGGCAGGTGGGAGAGTCTGCTCAATCTGTGCCATATCTCTGTACATGGTATCTATCTATCTATCTATCTATCTATCTATCTATCTATCTATCATCTATCTACAAATTTTTTTTTATATCTGAGGAATTATTCAGCTGGAATAACTGCATTAAAATCATCTAAAATTGCCTTGCTTCCAATTTTACTACTAGAACAAAAGAATTGACGAATGGACAAGAGGAGGAGCTGGTGAGGGTGCTGGTCCAATCTATGTAGAGGGCTCTGCATGTACAAAGCTATAAGGATAGAAAATACTCTGGGGCTAAGGATGCTGGCTGGAATACACATTGAGACTGGTAAGAGTGATGGGAGAAAAGATGAAACTGGAAGTGTAGACACAGTCTAATATAAAACAGTTTTGGCTTTGCAGACGCTGCCGCTGAGGAAATTCTTGTAGTACTAGCCATGGTCAACCCTACCATGTTCTTCGACATTGCCATAGACGGTGAGCCCTTGGGCCGCGTCTCCTTCGAGGTGTTTGCAGACAAAGTTCCAAAGACAGCAGAAAATTTTCGTGCTGTGAGCACTGGAGAGAAAGGATTTGGTTATAAGGGTTCCTGCTTTCACAGAATTATTCCAGGGTTTATGTGTCAGGGTGGTGACTTCACACGCCATAATGGCACTGGTGGCAAGTCCATCTATGGGGAGAAATTTGAAGATGAGAACTTCATCCTAAAGCATACAGGTCCTGGCTCTTGTCCATGGCAAATGCTGGACCCAACACAAATGGTTCCCAGTTTTTCATCTGCACTGCCAAGACTGAGTGGTTGGATGGCAAGCATGTGGTCTTTGGCAAAGTGAAAGAAGGCATGAATATTGTGGAGGCCATGGAGCGCTTTGGGTCCAGGAATGGCAAGACCAGCAAGAAGATCACCATTGCTGACTGTGGACAACTCGAATAAGTTTGACTTGTGTTTTATCTTAACCACCAGACCATTCCTTCTGTAGCTCAGGAGAGCACCCCTCCACCCCATTTGCTCGCAGTATCCTAGAATCTTTGTGCTCTCGCTGCAGTTCCCTTTGGGTTCCATGTTTTCCTTGTTCTCTCCCATGCCTAGCTGGATTGCAGAGTTAAGTTTATGATTATGAAATAAAAACTAAATAACAAAAAAAAATATATATATAGAACAGTTTTGTCTGCCATTTAAAACATTTGAATTTTATTTGGAATGCCATGGGGGAGCGTTTAAGCATCATGTTGGTGTTGAGTGCAGAAGGAAAGAATTGAGAGTGGGAGTAGAAAGACTGTGTGTAGATGCAATTAGGTGATGTTTTGGGTTTTAGGTAATACTCTCTGGGCTGCTGAGTGAAGAATGGATTGAAGGAGGGTATGCCTGAGGGCAGTAGGGGGTGACTGAAAAAGCCTGCTGGAGAGCTAATGACAGTAACGGGGAGAAAGGGACAGATTTGAGCAACAATAAATTGGAAGAGTTGTTGGAACTTGGTGGTTGACTCAACGCTGGTATGACAAAGAGAGAGGAGTCAAAGAAAACTCAGAGATATCAGGCTTGAACATCCAGTGCTTTCTCTTCTTAAGAGAGGAGGAGGAGAAGATATGAAGTGGAAGATGATTTAAGATTGTTGCATCAGAGGAAAGACTGTTGGGATTAGCATTGCCTAGAATGGTAAAAGTCATGGAATATTTTTTCCTGCTTTCTGGCACTGTCTCTGAAACTTTGGTTTCAACTGTACCACCCTGTCTTCTCTTTCTCTCCCTCTTTGACTCCTTCTTATGGCACCCCATTGCTGCTTTCTTTCATCCTCACCTGGCTCTGCTAAGGCTTCTTTCTCTGTTCTCCCCCAGTCTACTTCCTCCATCCACCCCCGCTGAGACTCAGCAACTCATACAGTTACAACAAATAGAACAAATACTGAACTAACATTTTTGTTAAATAGCTTGACTGCTTTGTGGACAGGGATTTGTCAACACATCTGTTCTAAAGAATTTTCTTTTAATAGATTTTTTTTTTGTTTGGAAACCAGATCAGCAAAGCACTGTAACTATGGCCTACTGTGGAGACCTGGAAATTGCTATACTAAGCAGAACTGATTAAATAATAATTTACCTGTTTGGAATGAAACTCACAATCTGTTCTAGAAATTGTTGCAATTATTTGGCCAAAGGCAATTGAAGAGAGGAATATATTATTCCTTATATTATAAAACATATTTGTGTTCAGTGTCTACAGACAATAGGCTCCCTCATCAGTCGGATACATGGCACATATGAAGGTTAAAGAGCACACCATTCAGAAAAGAGTGAAACCTGTTAGAGGGAGCAGCAAGGCTGATCACCAATGTAGCTATGAACACTACCAGATACAAAGCTAGGACAGATGACACCTGGCAGATGACACCTGGATCCACCACGGATGAAATGGTGTTTCTCAGACATATCCTTCATGTGATGCTGGGTAAAGGTCCTGCTTACAAATCCAAGAAAACATGAAAGCTGGGTCATCTGAGAATGAGTAAGTTCTGAAGATATTTGACCCTTAGGGAAACACTATTCTGCCTTAGGAAGCAGTGGGAGGAGAGTACCTAGTTCTAGCATCCTTTCACAGCAGGAAAGATGGAGAAGTCGGCCTGGTCTCTGCTCAGAACACAGATGCATACTCCGGAGATGGTGTAGCAGATAATCAAACTTCATCTGTCCTGGCAGTCAGACACAGTGGTTAAGAGCAGGAACTTTGGCCAGACAGAGTCTAACTTGATGCTGCCTCCATTGCTTGCTTGCTAGCAGTATACCTTTGAGTAAGTTACTTCACTTCTCCAACCTTCACTTTTCTCTGTGTATGAGAAGAATAACTTTACTCACTGCATTGGGTTGTGGTGAAGAGTAAACGAGCTACTGTACTTACAGTGATTTTAGCATGTTGCCTGGCATGTGATGAAGGCTCAATGGATGTTAGTATTATTAGTGGCTATCTGATGGGAAGATGCAGTTGGAACTTTCGGGTAGACATTGCAACAAAGGACTCTGCAAAACAAAGATTTTTCTTAAAATGTCATGGCATTAAGAAACTGGTCTCTGGGTATTTGGTTACATGTATTTGCTACGAGGAACAGTATTATACTATTATACAAAAACCTTCTTGGAGCTTGTAAAAGCCTTCTTGTTTTCCCTCTGCTCACTGTCACCATGGTCAGCCCTATTCTGTAAAGTGGTCTCACTTAAAGTCAGTTTCAGTCTCTAGCTCTCTAGCTCTGAACTCTTCTCCCCTGCGACCAATTACCAAGTTACACAGGGAGTTCCTACCTGACAGGTGGAGGAAATGTCTGCCACAGAAGCAAGAATCTTGTGACTCTGGCTTTGGCTATTTTTGGCCTCTTATCTTTTCCTGCTTTCTTTTTCTGCATTGCCAGAGAGATTAAGCATCTTCTGGGTGAGAACTGAGCAGTGGTACTCAATTCTGGCTGCCTCAGGATCAGTTGTAGACCTGTTAATAAAGTGTAGGTGGCTGGGTACCTGATGCCCAACCCACATAGGGCACCTAACCTAATCGGTTTACCTAATTCTCCATAGAGTACCCCTTGGTCAAATCAGAAGAAGGCAAGAGCCACTTATGATTGTATTAAGCAGTCAAGAGACCTGTGAACATCCTTCCATAGGTATCAGGCTTCATGTCTACCTCTCAGGGGCAGTGTGCCCATAAAGTTATCAGTCCTGTTTGGACATTATTCTCTAGTACAAATAGTTTCTGACTTCACATGTGACCTCTGTCAATTTGCATTCATCTTTAACTCAAACTTTTTCTGTTGCTCTTGTGCAAATGGAGCAAATGGGACAAATTTGGGATGTTTGTTTTCCTCCAATGTGGATACATGCTCTAAACTAACCTTAAAACAAAACAAAATAAAATTTTCGATCATATCTAAAGTGAATCTGTAGGGAGTTATGTGGGCAATAAGAAGATGGTCTGTCTGCATGTCTCCCGGAAGATTTCCCCTCATTGGTCAGAAGCCCTTTTCTCTGTTGCAGTTTACTGTTTTAATCTATCAAATGCATCTCCCTTCACACCCTCAAATTTGGCTGTAATAGCTGAGATTACAGACTGTTCCTTTCTAAAGAAAGCATACCTCAGTGGGGCCCAGGCTTTCAATAGTTTAATGCTAGCATTTATCAAAGACAGAGCTGCCTCCTCACTATGAAGTTTAAAATGTCTTTATCAGTATGAATTTTAAGATTGTCTCTTTTTCATAAATTGTGTTGTATTTTCTTCGTTGCCCCCGATTAAAATCGACTTATGAGCATTTCTCAAAACTTGTTCCTTTCATTCCATGGGTGTTTGTAAGTGTTTCTGGAAAAGAAAAATATTTCTCGGTGAAAACATTGGGGAACCACTAGAAAAACAAGTTGATTTCTTCTGTACAGGACTTATAAAAACCTTTAACATGGTAATATTCATTATGTATCCGATATCCTCCCCAAATGATTTTCCACAAAATTTTCTTCACAGGACATTTCTGAGGACTAGGTTTTAGGGAAAATGCTTTGGGAAATAGAATGATATCTTAAATTTCCTAAATAAGAACTGTAAATAGGGAAGGGAGAAGATACATACCTGGAAGCAAAAATTAGTACAATTAACTTAATATGCTTTCTCATAGTAGACAATTTGATATTGGATCTGCTTCAAATAATCCAGGACTTTTGATCAATGTGTGCCTCATGCCAAGAGGGTGATGGGGGTGCTCCAGATCTGACAAACTTTGCCAGGCAGCCATCTGAAAACAAGTGTCTTTGTTCCTCCATTGCCAAAGTTGTTTTCAGGAATTGGCAACATCACTGAAAAAGTGGGTGCATGATACTGAAAATGGGGTAATCCGGACCATTCCTACAATTCTAACACTGCTGCCTAGGTAGTTAGGAGATTTGGGGGAAAGACTATGAGACATTTCCAAGATAGGCGTGGTGTTAAATTGCACCAGAGATAAGTGGACAAGATGTAAAGTGTGGGACAGCTGTTGTGGCTGGTTCTGCTCCATAGACAGGCAGACTATTGGATCATCTCCGTGGTTAGCACTCATGTAGCCAGCTATTAGAAGGAATTATATTCATGTTGCTCCTGGTCAAAGCATCCACTGATATTTATAACTCCACAAATATTTATTGGGTGCCTGCAACATGGCAGGCACTGTTCTGGTCACTTGGGCTATCACGGTGACAAGAGTTAAATTCCCTGACCTAATATTCCTTTTGTCTTTCTTCCTTTCTTTTTTCTTTTTCTTTTTGAGACCGAATCTCACTCTGTTGCCCAGGCTGGAGTACAGTGGTGCAGTCTTGGCTCACTGTGACCTCTGCCTCCTGGGTTCAAGTGATTCCCCTTCCTCAGCTTCCCGAGTAACTGCGATTACAGGTGTCCACCACCACGCCTGGCTAATTTTTTGTGTTTTTAGTAGAGATTAGTTTCACCATGTTGGCCAGGCTGGTCTTGAACTCCTGACCACAAGTGATCCACCCGCCTCAGCCTCCCAAAGTGTTGGGGTTACAGGTGTGAGTCACCCCACCCAGCCCTATAAACTACCATACCTGGCCCTTAATATTTCTATTATCTAGTTTAATCTGTACAGTGTCCCCATTTAATAGATGAGAAAATTATGGCCATAAGAGATTGAAACAATAGATTTTTCAACTCTGGAAGATACCTTAGACAATATTTTTATTTGAACTCTTCATTTTTCTCATGAAGAAATACGTTTGAAAGATGACTCTGTCTGACTGAAAATAGTGACAGCTAGGATCAAAAGCCAGGTCTTTTACCTTCCAGCTCTAATCTCTCTCTTTGCCAAATGCTGCTTAGAAAATTGGTCTGGAGATGTACGAGGTAGGCAATCAGCAGAAGTGTGAGTCTCAGAGAGTGGCCACAGTCTCTGCCCTAACACAGCTGGAATTTAACACTGTCAGCTCAAGCTGCTAACTGAAAATCCAAAAGCAGCAGTGGCTTAAGGACCTTGCCAAAGGATGTTTCTCAGGGTAACGGGGGAAAGGGACCCCCATTAACTAAGAAGGAGGAGATAAATGGTCCCAGAACTCCTGCTTGCATCTTGCTGGATTATGAAAACATAGTGGATGTGCTCCAATTTAAACTTGGACAGACATTAGGAGATTAAGTTTCATGACATAAGAGGTTGGTATTGCAACCCTTGTAAGTTCTCCGTGAGATGATGGAACTCTTATATGTCATTACATATAGGGAAGAGATTTAAGGACCATATTTCTGTTATAAAACAGCATTTGAACCATTTTTTTATTTTCCCTTAATTGCAACACTAAATCTAGGAATGTCAAGGGAGAAAACATGCTTCATAGAACTGTGGAAAACTTGGTTTAAAAAACTCTTAACTGATAAAAGTGTATCAAAAAAAGCATATGAAGCAAATACCACAAATTTTATATTTTAAACTTTAAAAAATGTGAATTATCTGAATGAATAGCAAATTGAGTGGAAAATGAAAGGGAGTTTTCATGAATATCAACTTATAAACATGTTTTAAATATACATGTGAAAAGTACCATTAGATGGTAAGAAATATAAAGATGAATAAATCTTGTTACTACCTTTAAGGAATGTGTACATGAGAGATGACAAATGCTATAATATAAGGTTGGAATTTTTATGTTCATTTAAAAAGTATGGCACATTTGGAAGAGCAAAATTATTTCTCACTATAAGAAATACAATAAAAAAAATAGTGGCCCAACATTTCTTGCCTATGTGAATGGTGGCTCTTAAGAACCTGTATGCCACTGAAGTGTTACAGAATTACGTAATTTACCTTTTGCAAACTTAATTTGGTATGAGTGGCATGATTCAAAACACCATTTGCAGTATGATCTATAATAATAGCTGTTATTTTTTGAGATGATGTTATATTGGCCCAGATTCTTAAGTCGGTTCTGACATTTATAAGGGAGCAGTTAGCTCCTTTGCAGACAGCAAGCTCACCATCCTTGCATACTTGTATCTAAAATAGTCCTAAAATTCTCTTTATTGCCTCTACACTGTTTCCCAAAATGAAGCATGAGATCATGGTACTATTTAGTTATTGGTTCAGTTTCCTGTGTTCTTAGATCTTTTTAAAGCTCCTACGTCCTAACAAAATGACCTCCTAGCTTAATGTGTGATCATGTGACCAGCTGTTTACAATGTGCCCCTGTTCTAATTTGATTCCTTTTGATAACATAAGAGGATATTTAGTTGTATGTTCTTTGGTAAGTATGATTTATTTCATACTTCCAGAGTCTTCAGAGACTATGGAGTTGCAGAAAACAGACCACCTAGATAGTAACATTTGAAAAGAAATTAATCAATTCTTCTGTAAAGGAATTCTTCTTAGCTAGATGAAAGAATTTCAGTCAGTGAATGTGCCAAGCCACGCTTTGATTCAACTTTATTATAAAAATATATTAAATATCTATGTATTACACGTATCTTATTTGCAAAAGGAATATATGCGTTTAACATGAAAATTTTTGATTTTTACTCATAGATTAAGGTTCTCAGATCTTAGAGCCCATGGCTGAAGGTTTCTTTAAGGCAAAGTTGTTCAATATCAGTTTTCATCTTTATCGCAAATCTATTATGCACACATAATGCATTCTATATTCTTGTAAGATGAAAGTAACAATATCCCAATAACATTCTTACATAGAACATTTTTAAAGGCATGATCACTCTTAGTTTGCATTATTTTGTTTTGTTAAAGTTTTGTGGATTTTACCTCTGACCTTAGAGAACTGGTCTTGATTTTATTGAAAGACATAGTACACTTAGGCAAGTCTCCAGGAGTGTCTTCTTTTTTTGTTTGTAGTTCTCAACAAGAACAAGTAAATACTGCAGTATGAGTTATTTTTAAATGTTTTAAAATAGTGTTTGTTATTTCAAGGCATTAATGAGTAAAATCTTCATAGAAAAATACTGGTCAGTTGTGTTTATTGCCTTATGTCAACATGCTTGTCATTTTGAGAAAGTGTCACAATCCTAGAAGAAGATGATTTACACTCCTTGAGTCAGATTCTAATCTTAGAAGTGCCTGTGTATCCCTGCATATCTCTCAAAAGATCCATGGCTGCACATTGTAAGCATCTTGCTTCTTGTAGCCCATGCCTGTCAGGAAGGCTTTGGTTCTTTTCTTCAGCAGCATTAACTACAATATGGGAAAACGGAAGGGTCTTTATCACCAGTAGTTTTATTTTTTCTTTTCCATAGTCTTCATATTGTTGACGTATTTGGGGTAATCCAGTTGCTGCAGAACATGGACAGAACACAGAATTGGTATCAGGATTTGCCCACAAGTAACTATTTGACACCGAGTTTAAACTCCTTGAGTCTCAGTGTACTCACTTTGTGAAATGAGAGGGTTGTAAACTGGTGAACTGGTGGCTCATGGTTTGAATGTAATGTACACGGTTTTTTTTTTTTTTTTTTTTTTTTTTTTTTTTTTTTTTTGGGTGGAGGGGCTACATGTCCTTTTAAAAGTCAGGAGATTTCATGTAAGATTTTAACATTTCTTAACAAATGGAAAGATCTGGCGCCAAGAGGTTTTGCATTCTCAAATCACAACCAATTTCCTGGGTTCTGTAGGTTCCTTCATTTGCTATCCTTGCGTTTGCTAGGTTTTTTTTTTTTTTTTTTTCTTTTTTTTTTGTGATCTTCTAAAACGGTGTGACTTTTTGAGCTTTGTTTCAAGGAACTTTGTGGGAAAATTGTAGTTACTCTTAAATTCGTTAAATTCATTAGACATGTTACTTTTCTTCTTCTGCCTCACAAGATCTCAGTTTTCCTCTCATTCCTTTCTGAACTTACATTCTTACAAAGAATATGTATTCTACCTGTGCAGGGCCCCTTCTACTTTGTCCCTTCTTTAGGGGCAGTGATGGAGGAATATGCTTGGCTTTAATTTCCACACCTCCATTAAATTTTTCTCCTTTCATACTTTTACTTCTAGATAGACGATGTAAAATAATTTGCTTCTGTGAAAGTTAGAGACAGTGGCTTTCTACTTGTAATCTAGAAAGAATGTGGAACTGAAAATAGAATAGTAAATCTCACTTTCTGAAGTAATACTGTGCTTGTTCACATTTTTGATTACCACACTGTATCTAATCAGATTCTTCCAAAGCAATGCTATGCATGTAACGATTCTCCTGTAACTCTCTTAGGAGACAGAGCCCAGCTGCTGTGGTAAGGGTTAGCTGCGTCTTACAGCTTGGGATCATCTTTCATTAAAAGTCACAGATGGCAGTCTGTCCTTCCCACAATAAGAAGTGATATAAATAAGCTTTGGTCAGGCAAGGAGGGGAGGTGTGACCATGAAAAGTTTCAAGCACAATATCCCTGAATTATGCCCAATTGTGCATCTTCAGTTGAACCTTTATTCCTGATTCTTGGAGAGAATGAATACAGTCAATAAAAATCCACAGTAGTAAAATAACATTGAGTCTGTGGGAGGCTGGTGGGAATGATTAATGAAAGAGATTTATTTCTTGTTGATTTATTAATAATTGAATTTCTGTAGAAAAAATTAGTAGAGATATTAGAGAGATGGTTTAGAGAAAGAAGATAACTATTTGCTGAAATAAATCATTGTTTTCTTACTAGGTTGTTGCAACTTTGCTACTCTAAGGAGCTGTAAAGTGAAGCAAACGATGCTTATTGTCAGATGTAATCCTTGAAGAGTTTGTTTATTGATAACCAAGGACCATCTAAAGATAATGTGTATTTTGCAAGATGATTCTCTTTCACCTGCTGATTAAATTGTGAGAAATCGGTAAGCCCAAATGCAAATTTCCCTGTTCCTGTTTTACTGGACTGGTTTCCCGGACTAGATGAGCTTATGCAAATTAAAGAATTTCTATCAATTGATTCAGGGAAACAGATAGCTTAACACATAAATCTCTCAGCAGTAAGTTCCTGAAGAAAAACACAAAAATAGGAGCTTTGACTCAGGGAGCATAGGAGGCAATAGGGATCTTATGGTAAGATTATTACTCAACATAGGGAGCAGAATGACCAGATTCTCAATTTGTAAATTTATGCTCTTTTCTCATT
This sequence comes from Rhinopithecus roxellana, assembly GCF_007565055.1. Taxonomy (NCBI): domain Eukaryota; kingdom Metazoa; phylum Chordata; class Mammalia; order Primates; family Cercopithecidae; genus Rhinopithecus; species Rhinopithecus roxellana. Next base: position 114,048,594 of record NC_044562.1, on the reverse strand, counting down.
TTCTCCTAATCTCTTGTCTGCTTTCTCTTCACTGAACACTGACTCTCTGTTGGAAGTGAAATAGAACATCTTTGGGTAGACCCTCTACCTCTGTGTGTTTGCACTCTGCAATTTCCTTCTGGGGTAGGAAAATTCATTCCAAAAAAATGTTGGAAGCATAAGGGGGTATATTTTGTTATGCACAAAGGCAGTGAATAACCTGAGTAGAAAAGGCTGGTAAATTGATCCCCGCTTCATATCTGACTAAACCTTCTAACAATTCCATGGAAAGTGGGTGGAATATTTTGAATATCTTGTGATGAAATTCCAGACACAATTACACACACAAAAAGATGTCTGGAAGAAGGCATTTTTATGGATGCTAATCTCAAGCTCTTTCATATCTAGTTATGACTTGGCTTTGAAAGTTCCTTAATAACACAAATAATTTGGTAAATTTTTATAACAAGTTGTTCCCTGGTATCTTTGGAGCCCTCATGATCATCATCTGCCAGATTGTTCAGGGAGGGTAACATCCAGTACTGGGCAAACATTTAAAAAATGATTTCTGAATTAGAAATTAACAAAATTGAGATGGATTTGGTGACAATTTTATATGCTTCATTCCTAGTTAAGCTTGAAAGGGGACCTAGGGTAGATGGTCTAAAGCCTTTATTTTACAGATGAGAAAACTGAGGTCCAAAGAATGTAAATGCCATGTTTGAGGTTATTTAACTTCTTAGCAGTAGAACCAGAATGAATTCTTGATTTTCAGCCCAAGGCTTTGCTATGAGGGCCTGCTGCCTTAGATTTCCCCACCAGATCAAGCTGCTGGCTTGGGTTGAATTCTAATAATTGATATTTTACTTTTGATAAAAGTTTGTTTTGTGAAGCCTGCATCACATTATGTCCTTTCGGCACTGTGAAAAGGAGCTTAATTTGAATGTCCTTGTAGCATACTGCACCAACCAAGTGTACCAGCTTAGCCGGTACAGCAACATTACCAGGCTCCAAGAACATTGTGTAACTTTTCCCACCTGATGCTAGCCCCTGTCTGTCATGTTCAGTGTTAATTTTAAAAAGCTGCCCAATTTCCCCTGTATCTGACTAATCTTACAGAAAGAGTCTGCCTTTAGTGTATCATGATTTCCAAGGAATTCTTTCTCCAAAACTTGCTTCAAATTAATGCACAGAAGTAAATCGAGTTTTTTCCATAGAAAATATCAGCATAAATAACAAGAGCATACTGTGAACAGTTGACCATTATGTTGAGGCATCTAGGTTTACATAAAAATTACTGCTGTGCCAAATTGTAGAGCCAAAGCCAAGTAAATTTCTTAAGCTGTCTTTGAATGCTAGGCATCCTGAAATTTTACTTTTGGATATCCAACTTGCCTCTTTTGTGCTTTCTTATAAAGATTTATAAAGTTAGACTGCTCAATAGAAATACAAATTTATCTGTAAGAAGGAAAGGGGAATGATCTGAACACAGAGAAGGCTGATTTCAGAATATCTAATGCTCAGTCTATGGCCACACCACCCTAAACATGCCTGATTTCAGAAGCTAAGCAGGGTCAGACATGGTTAGTACTTGGATAGGAGAATATCTATCACTCAAAGATAGGGTTTGGAGCCTCTCTGTTTTTCTGGGCCTGAGCAATCTCCATAGATTATAGCTGCCACAGACGGCACTGCCTGAGAAAAGGAATAGATGGTGATGGGGGATAAAGAAAAAGGGGGAGTCGAAAAAGGGAAAGAGGAAATAAAAGGAGAGCATGGGAGTGGCAGAATACTTTCAGATGTGGTTCAAGTATTTCGGAGCAGTCATCTTTCACCCTTCAGTTGTTTTTGTTTAAACAACTTTATTGAATTATTGTTTATCTGCCATAAAATTCACACAAGGCAAGAGTACTATTCAATACATTTAATACTTTGAGTTTGACATTCCACTATTTTTTGGCCTCCATTGTTTAGTCATTAGTTGCATTGGGTTTACCTGTACAAGATGAGGCATTTCTCTCTTGATGCTTTCAAGATTTTCTCCTTGTGTTTGTCATCCAGCAGCCTGACTCTAATGTTTCTACACGTAGATCTTTTTGTGTTGGTCTCACTTGGGGTTTATTGAGCTTCCTGAATATGCAGGTTAATGTTTTTCTCAAGTTTGGAACTTTTTGCCCATCATGTCTTAAAATTTTATCTGTCTCTTTGTCTCCTCTGCTTGTGAAGTTCCCTTTACATATATGTTGCTGTGTTTAATACTGCACACCAACAGGTCTTTGAGGCTCTTTTCATTGTTCTACAATTATTTTCTCTCTGTTCTTCAGATTGTATAATTTCTATTGATCTATCTTCGAGGTTCCATATTTTTCTGCCATGTCACATCTTCTGTTGAAACCCTCTAATGAATTCTTCATTTCAGTTACTGTACTTTTCATCTCGAGTTTTATTTCGTTCATTTATAATATGTATCTCTTTATTGAGATGCTCTTTTTTGCTGAAGCATTGCCATCCTATTTTCCTTTAATTCTTTAAACAAAGTTTTCTTTAGTTTTTAAAACATATTTATAAGAACTGCTTTCAAGCTTTTTTCTGCTAAATCCGATATCTGCCTTCTCTCAGATACAGTTTTCTATTGACTGCTATTTTCCCCTGAGTATGAGTCATAATTTCTTATTTCTTTGCATGTCTCATAATTTCTTTTTGTTGAATACCAAACATCTTAGGTATCTGCTTTAGCAACTCTGAATTGTGACCTTTTCCCCTGAGGGATTTATTATTGTTTGTTTAATAACTTGTTTGGACCAAATCTGTAGTCTGTCTCCTCTGAAATGTATGGCCCCAGATGCCTCTACTCAGTTTTCTTTTTTCTTGTTTATATTTTTAAGCCTGGATTCTTAGGAGTCATATCTGTATCAACATGGTTTATTGTTCAGCCAACTATTGGTCAAAGGTTGTATTTGAACACCTTGAGCCAGTATGGTTTCTATTCTCTGTTGATGGACCTGTGGGTAGGCCAGGAGAGTATATTGAAACTTCAGGCCATTTTCAAGCCTGCACGAGCTTTTTCTTTCTGCTGTGCTCTCTTTAATCTCCTTTTCATGTCCCTCAATTTAGTTTTGTCAACCAGGAACGTGTGAGTAGCATAGCTGCTGGTCAATCCAGGATATTTGAAGAGTTTATCATGTCCACTTTAGATGTCTCATTTTCCACAACTCCCTGTTAAAATTCTGGCTAGTTTGCTAGTCCATTATTTTGCCTCAAAGAAGCCAATTACATCAGGTTACTGTAGTCCTGGCCCTCTCTTGCCACCAAAATTTTCTTTTCTCTTTTCTCTTCTTTTCTTTTCTTTTGTTGCTCCCTTCCTTCCCTCCCTCCTTCTTTCCTTCCTTCCTTCCTTCCTTCCTTCCTTCCTTCCTTCCTTCCTTCCTTCCTTCCTTCCTTCCTTCCGTTTTCCCTTTCTTTCTTTCTTTCTTTCTTTCTTTCTTTCTTTCTTTCTTTCTTTCTTTCTTTCTTTCTTTCTTTCTTTCTTTCTTTCTTTCTTTCCTTCTTTCTTTCTTTCTTTTTTGTTTTTGTAGGGTCTTGCTTTATCACCCAGGCTACAGTGCAATGGCTCAGTCGTACCTCACTATAGCCTCAATCTCCCAGGCTTTCAAGCAATCCTCCTGCCTTAGCTTTCTTAGTAGCTGGGATTACAGGCATGTACCACCACACCCAGCTATTTTTATTTTTGTATAGACAGAGTCTCACTATGTTGCCCAGGTTGGTCTTGAACTGCTAGTCTCAAGTGATTTTCCTGCCTCAGCCTCCCAAAGTGCTGGGATTATGGGCATGCACCACCATACCCAAACTCCAAGATCTCCTTTTTTACTAACAACACTCTAAATCAAGTGAGTTCTCTGCAGCAGCAACAGCAGTAGCAGCAACAGAAATAGCAGCAGCAGAAGCAGCATTGGGAAAGCATATTATTTTCACAGCCTGACCCACTCTGGTTCAGCTACTGGGCTGACACCTGAAGGAGGGATGGTAGTTACCCCAGGCAAAATTTCAGAGATGTGTGCTGTTCTTATCCAGAGTTAAGTGGTTTTCAGGAATAAATGCATCTCCATTTGTTGTATATCTTTGGTCAAATTCCAGAGTGATGAGATGGTTGCATTTTAGTGTATTGTCCACTGATATTTGCTTTTGGGACAGAGGATTTTTTGGACTGCCTTTTTGTGTCATGGTGGAAGTTGCAAGTCTCCTATGCTTAGTTTTAGTGACAAGATCTTCAATGAATATGAGCTGGTCCATACTCTTTGCATGTGAGTATAAAAGCTCAGTCCATGTCCCAAAGGACATGCACTATATTTGACAGTATGTCCCCAAATAGGCATACTCCATGCATTACTCATCCTTCAAAAAGCAAACAGGTTTGAATTTCTTCCCATACCTCTTCCTCAATTTCTTTGTGAATACTCAGTGCTCTCATTTCCACGTGCTGATAACCAGGGTGCAGAGGATTATTTTTCTTCTTGTCAATAATAGAAGTCATTTAGTTTTCAGGTTGGGGGACTGAGAGTGGAAGGGTATCATCTTCTGCTTTCTTAGTAATCAATATTTTAAAAAATTAAGTATGTCTGCAATTTAGTGAGTGTATACTATGTGCCCGCTATTTTGTTAAGTATTTTGCAATAATTTTATGTATTATCATCTCCATTATTGAGGCTTAGAAAGGTAAGTAACTTGCCCAAGGTCACTGAACCAATATGTTGTAGATAAGGAATTCCAGTCCAGTTTCATTTGACATCTAATTCCATGTTGTTGATGACCATGCAATAATCCTTTGATGTACCACTGCTGCCAGACATCAGGCAGACAAATTAGGTTCACACTTGTTTTCAAGACTGACTTCCAACAACATGGCATTGCCTGATTGTCTGCCTGTGGTGATTTTTGTCTGTCTCAACTGAAATCAGCCCTCTCCAGTCTTTCTTCACTGGCTCACTAAATTTACTTGTAAATTCAGTAATTGACAAAAGGACTTTGGGCATTGCCTTAAACGTATTTTATGTTTCTAAATCTTTAATTTTCTCAACTAAAGGGTACATGTGGTCATAGGTTGGGTCCCCTGGGAAGCAGACCCTGCAATGGAGATGAACAAACAGATTTATTAGGGAGTTCTCTTAGTATCAACATATTCACAGAAAATAGAAGAAGGCAGAACTGGAGAGAGGGAAGAAATTGAGCTATGATGCAATTTCAGCTGATTTCTCAGACAACCCCATAGGGATGGAAGCAAGAATCACCTTTCCAGAGTTGGGGTTGGGGAGGCTGGGCCTTTTACAGCTACGTAGATCTATTCCTGGATGTAGGCTATCCTGGGAAAAAGGTGTGACCTTGGGTGAGGTGGCCTCTTCACTGATACATAGAACCATGAAGAGGGCTACCCACTGAGAGGTATCAGCCAACAGCATCTGCCCCCAGCTGGGGAGGTGAAGTCCTTTTGATTAAGGGAGATCTGGATAGCTCATTGAAGCACCCACCACAACTGTTTATATTCACATACACTTTTCTGTCATTCTTTAATCATTCATTTACTTAACCAAAATATAATATTTAAGCATATAATTTTTACCAGGTGCTATGTGAGAGACAGGGAATATGAATGAAAAATATGCATCAAATTCCTTTTCTTATAATGTTTATTGCCTGGAGAAGGTTGTTTGTATAGAATCTCTTTCCTTGAAGTCTCTTGTTTAATCAGAAATTGGTTCTGGATCAGTAATTTAATGTGGCCTAATTTAAGCCAATTTAAATTTCTCATCTAAGCTTTAAGCATTCGGTTCTTGTTTCTCAAATTCTTTTAAATTAGTGGATATCTCTTTTAGATAGAATTATACTAGATTATGTTTAGAAGTTTTTACCACTTATAAAGTCACAATGACCAGTTTAGCGGACTGTGAGCTGAGGCAAAGGAACTTCTGTGTTTAAAAGAAGTATTTAAAATTAAGCATAAATTTTGACAGAAAGGAATGATAGCAGCAGTTGAATTTGTTACTTGATATTATCCTAGCTTCTGAGTATTATCCTATTATTGTTAAAAAAAATAGTGTGTTCTAATTGTAATTACTTTTGATATTTTTTCACCCTAGGAGGTAAATTATTAATTAGGGTGTACATTATAAATTACTTTTTTATTAGGTGATTTCTGTCTGACAATAGTTTCTAGTTTTTTTTTTTAATTAAACTATGTCTCTTGGATTTATTATTAATAGCTTTGGGCTCTGTTAAGAGAGAGGCTAATCGGATTTCTGCTTTATGACTCCACACGCAACTGGAAATATGATTCTGACCAGCTAGGAGAACTAGTGAATTACATGTAGCTGATAAAAATGGCTCTGGGTGAGAAGCCATTTCTAAGTGAAAGTTTTATTATCATATTTTTTTCACCATGATCTTTCACTATAGATTTTAAGTTAATTTATCCCACCATTATGCATATGTCAGAAGACATAGAGTCAGTTCTTTAAAGAACTGATCCAGGCCTAAAAAAAATTAGAAAGGGGCAAGAAAACTCAACATACAGTCAACTCAAAGTGATAAAATAAATAGATTAACAGATTATCAATAATTTTTCTGTACTCAGTCTCAAGACTTAAAAAAAAAAAAAAAAACAAAACCCAAAAAACCTTTATAGGTATAAATTGAAAAAAAAAAAAATTCCAAAACCAAACAACAAAACCTTCAACAACAAAGTTACTACTAAAATATAACTATTTAAAAATGGAAATCAGGTTTTTTGTCTTTTTCAGTTTACCTTTTGAGTAGCCAATCTTTTTTTGTTTTGAGAAACCCCTTTGAAAGAAAGGTGCTTTGGAGGAATATACATTGTACATATTATACTACCCGAGAAAGATCTGGGATAACACCTCACAATCAGAGCCTTTCGTATTTCTACAGTGAAGCCTCTGGCTATTCACACTAAGAAGATGAACCAAGATCGTAATAGCTGCCATCAGTTCAGTTCAGGTTTGCCACCTAAAGAGTCAGCCCCAAACTTGGAAAAAAACATTTGGTTTTCAGAGCTCTTTGGATATCAGAACTGAAATGAGATTGTGCACCTACACTAACAATGTTGGCTTTGTTTTGTTTTGTATTTTTTTTTTTTTTTTTTTTTTGCCTAAACTAGTGTGAATTGGTTTTTTATCACAAGTGACCTAAAGGGCCATTTATTCCCAGAAAGATATTCTGAGACCTCATCTCTTAAATAATTGAACAAACCCTTGTAGGACATTTGGGACAGTTGGTGTGGGTACTGGGCCCTGGAGGGAAGACTTTCTTATTCTTTGTTTGGGAGCTTGGATAGTGGTAGCATCTTTAGCCTCCAAGTGGGCTTCATACCCTCATTTCCTAAATGAAGTGATATAGTTGAGATGTTTGTCCCCTCCAAATCTCATGTTCAAATATGATCCCCAGTGTTGGAAATGGGGCCTAGTGGAAGGTACTGGGTCATGGGGCAGATCTCTCATGAATGTTTTGGTGTCATCCACTTAGAGATAAGTGAGTTCTCGCATTATTTGTTCACATAAGACCTGGTTATTAAAAAGAGCCTAGCACCTCCTCCTCTCTCTCACTCCCTTTCTTGCTATGTGATGTGCCCTCTCCCTCTTTGTCTTCTGCCATAACTCTATGCTTCCTGAGGTCCTGACCAGAGGAGATGCTGGTGCTGTGCTCCTTGTACAGCCTACAGAAGTGTGAGACAAATAAACCTCTTCTCTTTATAAATTACCCAGCCTTGGGTATTTCTTTATAGCAATACAAAATGGACTAATCCATGAAGCTTGCTAATTTATGTTTTACTCATGGACACATAGTTATCTATTAGGTTTCCAATTTAGGGGAGAACTCTTCCAAGAAATAGATTGACTTATGCAGTAGCAGTGAAACCCTCAGCATCTTCTTTATCCCCTTTTCTTAAGTGTGATAGGACAGCAAAGGAATACAAAGAAAATTAACACCATGAAAGAGAAAGATCAAGATAAACAGAAAAATATCCCTAAATTTAAAGGAAACCAAGATCTTTATAAACAGGATAAAACTTTAAAAAACAGAGAGAATCAAGAAAACATTACTTAAAAGCAACAGAAAAGTAAGAGCTCTAAAGAATAAAAATATTATTGCCTATGAAAACATTTAGTGCAAGAGCTAGAAAATGAAGTAGAGGAATGTTCCAGGAATGTAAAGTCATAATAAAAAGAAATAGAAGTATATGAAAACACGTGAGATAAAAGAACCAATCCAAGAGGTCCAAGATGTTCAGAACAAAAGAACAGAGAACATGAAGAAGAAATAATCAAGGAAGAGAAAACAGTTTCCTTACAGTTGAAATACACCAATGTTCAGCTTGCAAGGACCCACTCAGTGAATCCATAAAGGCTGTGGTTTGAGCACCCAGCGGCACAAAGGAAAACAGTAGGACCTGATATCTACCCTTGGGGAGCCCAGTGTAGGGGAGAGTTAGATTTGCCACATTTAGTGAATTGTTCTGAATTGTACATGTAGAGCAAACAGTGATTTACTTACTGAATGAAGAGTTTTCTCTACATTATTCTGGCCAAATGTTGGTGGTGTTGGGGTGTGGAGAGAGAGAGAGCATACAGCAGATCTTTTTCTATCAGGAAAAGACACAATATTAGATTCACATTCTGTTAGAATGTATTAAGGCACTTTATTTGATTGATTGATTTATTTTTGAGATGGAGTCTCACTCTGTCACCCAGGCTGGAGTGCAGTAGCGCAATCTCACCTCACTGCAACCTCCGCCTCCCAGGTTCAAGCGATTCTCCTGCCTCAGCCTCCCTGAGTAGCTGGGATTACATGCCTGCCACCATGCCTGGCTAATTTTTGTATTTTTAGTAGAGACAGGGTTTCACCATGTTGCCCAGGCTGGTATCAAACTCCTGACTTCAAGTGATCTGCCAGCCTCAGCCTCCCAAAATGCTGGGATTACAGGCGTGAGCCACAGCACCCGGCCTATTAAGGCACTTTGAAAAAGAGCTTTGAGTGCCCTTATTAACTCAATAGTACAGTGGAAAAGCAGGCTATAATAGAGTGTGTATATATGGTCTCATTCACTTGTATATGCAGGTAAGCTTGGGAAATAATTTAGAACACATCCTATTTCTAGGTTGTGGAATGATATGTAATTTTTATTTTCTTCTTTACAATTTTCTATATTTTATGAAAGAAGTATTTCTGTGGCTTGGATGTTTGTCCCCACCAAATCTTGTGTTGAAATTTAATCACCAGTGTGGTGGTGTTATGAAGTGTGACCTAATGGAAAGTGGATTATCAGGGGCAGATCCATCCTGAATAGACTAATGCCCTCCCTTGGGGGTGAGTTCTCACTCTATCAGTTCCCGTGAAAACTAGTTGTTAAAAAGAACCTGGCCCTTCTCCCCAACCTCTTGTTTCTTCTCTCGCCATGTAATCTCTGCACACACTGGATTCCTTTCACCTTCTACCATGAGTGGAAGCAGCTGGAGTCCCTCACCAGAAGCTGATGCTGGCACCTGGCTTTTTGTACAGCCTACAGAACCATGAGCCAACTAAACCTCTTTCTTTCTAAATTACCTAGCCTTGAGTATTGCTTTATAGCAACACAAAATGGACTAAGACAAATACGTATTGATTTCATAATTAAAAATAATAAGGCTCTTTAATTGGGTGGGGGGCCATTTTTGGATTAAAATGCAAATACTCCTGGAAGGAAAAGGTGGTGAAAACCTGGGATAGTAGCTTGTGAAGGTAGGAGAAGTAGGAGGAACTTTCCAGGGCACTGAAAAAGAAGGCTTGGTGTGGGAAAAACTGCAGAATGAGGAGACTGTAAGACCCTAAAGATAGACCAAGAGAAAAACTTCACCTACTTCACAGTTTACCCAAAACCTGTATTTATAATTTCTTAACCAAGGTAAATTGTTTTCTGACACAGAAGATATGTTGCCTAGACCCCGATGCTATCCAAGATTATCTATCTAGGGGCAGCATAGACAGAACCAGAATCTAGAATGAGTCTGACCAGGGCTCAGAAGTGAAAGTCAAGGGTGGGAGCCCAGGACTTATAGTGAAAAGATTGGGGCGTGGCTTACGTAAGACTTTCTGTGGCTGCAGAGATCTTTCTAACGTATTTAAAAACAGATACCCAATATATCCTGGAAGCACCTATTATTCAGTTGTTATGGTCCCCATTGTCATCATGTAAATACATTTTTTCCTCAAATGATCCATGTGGAGGGCTATCTTGGACAATTTAAAAAGCCGGAAAATAAAGTAGAAATATTTCCTTTTCTTCTAAAAGCTTGACAATTATTAAAGATAACAATTAAAAGCTTATTTTATAAACTGTAACTCCCCTCAGTGAAACTCTGAATGGCCATGTGATGATCCAATTTGTTACAAACATTCTTTAGTGGAATTCAGGTCATTAGCCCTCACCTGGAAAGAGAGAAAACCTTTGACTGCCATTATGGTTCAAAATGTAAGAATATTCAGTGTGATATACATCTCTGTTAATTATATAATCTATCTTAAATAGCAATGATAGAGAATTGTCATAGAATTATCCACTCAAAGTAAACTTTTCTTTTTCAAAAAGGATATTATGCTTAGAAGATTAAAAACAAATAATTCAATCTCTAATAGTTACTTTTCCCTGCAAAAATACTATTGTGGATTTTTTTTTTTTATTTAAAAGCACAGTGTAACAATAGCAGGGGGAAGGTAGGAGAAGCACAGAAAGTTGATTTAAGAGATAATGTATTGCATTTAAAGAATTTCAATGCCATTACTTTTCATCACTTAACTTTTCAAAGAACACTTTCAGCTTCCTTATTTGCATGTTTCATTGTTTTCCACCCTTTACACTGTATGCTTAAAATGCAAATGGAATAATATAAGAATAATGAGAAGTAATACTTGGAAATGTTCTGAGAAAATGATGAGAAAAGGGCCTGGTTTGTATCTGATTGAAAAGAGGTGAGACTTGGGAGAGCAGTCAGACTAGATGGAATTTTACCTTAAGCGCTAACAAGAAGCATCATTTGCATCCTTCTTTCTCCCTTGTAATATTGAAAATTAGTTAATAGTTCTCCTTTATGAGTCCCTTACCCTTGATCCATTTCTTTCATTCTTCACATTAGGCTCCTATCAATCAATTGGTCTCATTTCAATGAGCATTTACCAAGCACTTATTAACTAGTCATTGCTACAACTGGAATGTAGAACAAACATTCCTTCATTAAGAAAAACAGAATTTGGCTTGAGGACAAACATGGGAAACATCTGTCTATGTCTTACTCCAACTCCTTGTCTGAGCCCCCATTGAATAGGCTCAGAAATCAGACCTCCTAAGTTCCAATTCCAGCCCTGCCATTTTCCAAACATGTTACATAGACAACATACCTTCTCTGATCCTCAATTTCCTCATTTGTAAAATAGAATAACGATACTTTTCTTAGGTGGCTGTGGTGATTGAAATAATACATATAAAGTTCTTGGAGAAATATCTCTTACATATAGCATGAGTACATACTATTGTGTTCCGGTTAGTATGCTCAGCAATGTGTAAGTTTCGAGAAGACTAGGATATTCTCTCTGTCCTTGGGTTTGTGATCTACAGCAAGGAAGGTATAGGGTGACCAACCATCCAAGTTTGAATGGGACTGATGGATTTCCTGGGACATGATTCTTTCAGTTTTGAATGGTGATGGTGCCAGTCAAATCTGGATGAGTTGATCACCCTAGAGATAGAAGAACATCTATTCAGTTAGTCATAGTCCCAAATCAAATAAATCAAGTTGCATGCTAGAAGCACAAAGTTATGTTGAGGAACATGGCAAAGCATGTCAAGTTCCTTCACAGAGAAGAGGGAAAGAACATTCCATGCAGAGAGACTAAAGAAACAAAGGTATGGAGGTGAGAAAGTACCTGGCCTGCTTGCAGATGCCCGAAGCATTTTTGGTGTGGGAAAACATGAAGGCATATAGGAGGATGTGGTGAGTTAAAGGTTCAAAAGGTGAGCCATGGCCAGACTCTCCAAGGCCTTGAGTGTTATGCTCCAGACTGGATTATTCAGAGGTAATGAGGAGATGGCCATCGAAGGGGGTGAAACAGGGGTATGATCTATACTTCTAAACCTCACTCAGACCCCCACTTTTCTTATGAGAACTCATGTAGCCATTTCAAATGGATTTAAATGAACAATTTGTCATTAGCTCTCATTTTATTATTAAGTAATCACATAATTTCCATATGTCAAAATATTTAAGTTGCCATCTTTGTATTATCAAAAGTGCAAAGTAGCTTTTGTTACCTTCCAGATTCCAACTTGGGAACATCTTTGACTATCCTCTTTCCATTATCCCCCTTCTCTAACTAACCTTAGCACAGCAATAATTTTTGTCTTCATGGCCAAATTTTCTTCCTCCCCACTCCCTAGCTCCGTTTAAAACATAATTGTATGTGGTCTTTGCTCCTAGCCTCTCTCTACTCTAAGCCACCCTAAATATTGTGCCAATTAATCTTGTTAAACAGCATTTTTTGTCATTTCACTTTCCTATCCAAGAACTGACTGTGGCTTCTTCTGAACCCCTAGATCTAGGCCGTTCTTGTCAGCCTGCCTTCAAAATTCTCCAACAGGCTCCTCCTTCAACCACTCAGGTTTCTTCCACGTAGTTCTTAGAAACCATTTGTGCTACTCAGACCTACATTCTTTTTGTCTTAAACTCATAGGAATCCAGCCCCTCTATCTGTTTCAAACTTTTCTCCACATGTGGAAGAGAATTTCTTCTGCCTTCCTGCTAAAATCCACAGTGAAAATGCATAAAGAGAAATCCTATGTAGAGCCAAGTGTTTGTAAAAGAGTACGTGCTTAAGAAATGGATTGAGCACTATTGCCATTATATTCTGTATTCTCTAGTTATAGCTTACATGTGACAAACACTTTATCCTTTACAGTGCTCAGGCAGGTATGTCTGTCATCTCATTTGGCCCTTGCTACAGCCCTGGAAGGTGGATAAAGTAAATACTCATATAGATGGCTTTCAGTTGAGGAACCTGAGAATGGCTAAGGTGCTTTTCCATGTTGATACAACTAGTAAATGTCAGAGCTGGTACTAGAATCTAAGAACTCTGGCTCCTAATAGAGTGCTCTTTTCACTACTTCCAGCTGTCTTGATTCTTTGAAGCATGTATCTTGTCACCACCAGAAGAGTGAAAGGTCCCTGAAAGAAGGGACTATTATCAGAATTGTCTTCAGCTCCTGATATGGTTTGGCTCTGTGGCCCCACCCAAATCTCATCTCGAATTGTAATCCCTACCTGTTGAGGGAGGGACCTGTAATCCCCATGTGTTGAAGGAGGGGAGTGATTGAATATGGGGCCTGTTTCCCCCATGCTGTTCTCATGACAGTGAGTTCTCGTCAGATCTGATGGTTTTATAAATGGTAGTTTTGCCTGCACTCTTGCTTCTCTCTCTTCCCTGCCGCCATGTGGAGAAGTTCCTTGCTTCTTCTTTGCTTTCTGCCATGATTGTACGTTTCCGAGGCTTCCCCAGCCATGCAGAACTGTGAGTCAAATAAATCTCTTTCCTTTATAGATTACCCAGTCTTGGGTATTTCCTTATAGCAGTGTGAAAATGGACTAATACAGCTCCCTTAGCATGTAGCTGTATCTTGAGGATAAAGATTCTGTTTTTTAGGTACTTGTGAGCATACTGTTAATTTCCTAAGCTATTACCTATGCTTTTCATATTTTGTATCATTTAAAAATATACTTTCTGTATTCCTGACATAACTCTGTGAAAGAGACTCTTACTTCTCAGTTCCTCTGGGCCCTACCTTCCTTGCACTTCTTGCATTTGGGAGACATCATATGACAAATTAGGGCCAAGGTGGTGAGTGGCAGTGCCACTGGTCTCTCCAGGTTCTTTCCTCCTGTACCACCAGAGTCATAAAGGAGTGTGTCTTGAGATGGTGAGGTCCCAGGATCTAAGTGGCAGGGATTGCTACCGAGACTTTGAGGGCAGCTGCCAGGTACAAGGGCTTCTATCTGTCGTGGACTTTGTGTGAGATAATAAACTTGTATTATTTATGTCACTGATATTTTAGTTTAGTTCAGTTTTTGTTGTTATTAACTTTGGTATATCCAGTCTATCCCGACAATACAAAACTGAAATATGTAACAACCAACACGTTAGCATCTCAAATTCGCGGCACTTCCCTAAAAAAAAATAAGGAATTGTTCTTGATTTACAATTGGTGCAAATAAGGACCCCCAAAGTTGAGGGATAGACTTCGAGCCACCTCCAAAATGAGTCTATTAACCCAAAGTGTGTGATTTTTCCACATACTTAAGGACTAGTGTAATAAATGAAATCAGGTGCAGAAGAATGCAGATTAATACTGCAACCCGTTTGCTTCTACAATAACGTCTCCACCCTCAGCCCTCTGCCCCACCTCAGCCAGCCTTCTTCCCTTTTTTGTCTCATTTACTCCTTTTTAACTGTCATTCAAAGTCTTTCCCAGGGTAGGCTCTATTGGAAGAGGCATTATTTATCACTGTATTGTCAGAGTAACACCAACCTGCACAAGGATCCAGTTGAAGGACTGGAATGAATGCAAAAGATCTGCTGGTCTTGTGTAAACTTCTCAGTAACCACCTCCTACTGCTACCCTTTGGGAGAAAGAGATGAGGATCATGTGTGTTGTTGTTCTAAAGAGGAACATGTCTCTAAACAGAAAGAGAAAGAGAGAGAAAGAGACGGCATATTCTTATATGAGTTTCAGTCCAATGTCAGTAATTATGGCTGTTCCATTGCTTCCATTTAAATTCTCTCCTGATCACACCAATTACTGTTAATAATCTCAATTGTTACTTGTTTATTATAATAACCCCAAAGGGTTGAGGGTCTTCTTCATATCTTATGACCAGTTTGGGTGAAATTCAAGCTTAAACATAACCTTTATTTTCCTAATGATTATCTATCTATCTATCTATCTATCTATCTATCTATCTATCTATCTATCTGTAGTATATGTTATTTACTACTTTTTTCTTCTTAAGTTTTTTTTGGGGGGTGGAATGGAGAAAGGAAGGAGGTTGAGATATTGAGACTCTGGGTCCAGACTAATTTGTCTATATAAATTGCATGGCTGACTTAACAGTTACTGATATTTCTTTGCAGCATTATAAAGTTGAACAGATCATTAGATTTATATTTTAAACTGACAATTTCAACTATTAGGAAAAGCTGAGGAGGAGGCCAAAAAGATGTTCCCTGGGGGAATTTTTGTTGCTAAAATAAAAGATACCAATAGACTCACAAAAAGTTTCATAAAACGAATGTAAAAAAAGTTACGCTGAAGATACAGATAATTTGGAAAGCCGGAGCTATGTGGTTATGGTCAAAATAGCTGTTCCTGATGCCCTTAGATGGTACAAATTATGGGCCGATTTCAAAAACCAAAACAAGAATCCATTTTGAGATCAGATTTATTTTGCCTTGAAGACATGATATGGTTTGGCTGTGTCCCCACCTAAATCTCATCTTGAATTTTAGTTCTCATAATCCCCACGTGTCATGGGAAGGATCCGGTGGGAGGTAATTTAATCATGCAGGTGGTTACCCTGATGCTGTTCTCATGATAGTGAGTGAGTTCTTACGAGATCTCATAGTTTTATAAGGGGCTGTTCCTGCATTTGCTCAGTACTTCTCCTTGCTGCCTCCGTGTGAGGAAAGATGTGTTTGTTTTCTCTTTCTCCATGATTGCAAGTTTCCTGAAGCTTCCCTAGCCATGCGGAACTGTGAGTCAATTAAACTTCTTCCTTTATAAATTACCCAGTCTTAGGTATGTCTTTATTAGCAACATTAGAACAGACTAATACAAGACATGTGTCCAAAGAAATTGAGATTAGAAGAAGCGGAGGAACAACTGAAAAGTGGAGATAACATACCACCAAAGAGTCACTTAATTTGGCCAGTGCTTCACATGACCAGAATTTGGATGAGAAGACAGGCAGATATTCAGACCCAGGCCATTCATTTGGCTTTTTCATTTTACCATAGCCTTCAGCATCCCAGCTTTCCCTTGTGAGTTGGTTAGTGATAGAGATCATAAAGGGTGTGCTAATAGCGACCACCAAGAAGCTTCTTCTAGTAGGGAAGTGGGCATCAACTATAGTAGACACTGACTAGTAACCAGTGGATAGTTGTGTTTGTTTGTTTGTTTGTTTGAGACAGGGTCTCACTTTGTCGTCCAGGCTGACATGCAGTGGCGCCACCTAGATGCCTCCTAGGCCCAGGTGATTCTCCTGCCTCAGCAGATAGTTCTTTTTAAGCACAGAGGACTTACTCCTTCGGAGGCTCCTACAAGCAATGTAGGGGAGCCTTTTGCAGGGGTTGGGCAGGGAGGCTGATATCTTGATTTGTAGGAGAGCCACTGTGATTTGAGAATTAAAAGTAGATGTACTCTGAAATTTGTAGGTAAATTAAATCTCAATACCTCGATTGTATTACTGAGCTGGTTCAAGCAACCTATGAGGGTGTTGTACACTGACCAACCTCGCCATCAGTCACCACATAACCAACTGCTTGTCACTCTCCAATTCCCCTGCTCTCAACTCCATGTTCCCTGGTTTTCTGAGCATAGTACTTCCTTTCCTTTGCTTTTAAGCTCAGATTCTTTTCCTCTCCCTCACATCTTCTCTACTATCTTCTCCCTAATCTTTCTCCCTGGTTTCTAGGACTGGCCTTTCCTCTGCCCCCTATTCTGATTTCCTGTTCCAGCAAACTGTGAAGGCAGAAATGCAGGAACTAAATAACTTCCTTAAAATGCCAGCTCTTTGGGAATAGGGAAGGAAGGAAGGGTTGGCATTCTTCTAGGTAGAAAAACAACTCACATGTTTCAACAAATAAATTATACCTGTTGTTTATGCAGATTAACAAAATAAATAATTTAAAAACAGTTTTGAAACCACTTTTAAAAAACACTTCAGCATAATTGCATGGAATAGTAAAGAAAACAGCATTTACTCTCCACTGATTGTATGCACATTGTTTTTCTAGTTGTTCCTCACGTTGTTCAAAACATTGAAAATCCCTTCTGCACCTACAATTGAGATAGGAATTGATGCACAATTTTTGCATATAAAGTTTAATAATTTTGCTTAAATGATCACTTTACGGCATATCAGAAACTCACTTGTGAGGTTCCTGTGGGTCACTTCAAAGAGATAGATACTTGTTTTCCAGAGAGGCTGAAATGAAGATTCATTAGTAACTCTTGGTCTGTGAATGGGGAAAGATGCTTCACCTGAGTCAAGGCACCCTTGTGAGAGAAAACCTACCATTGTTTCAAAATGAATCTTAAGTGAAAAATCTCAGAGCAGGTGTTCTGATTTAAGGTTGTCAGTTTGCAGTCAAGCTACTTCTCACATGGGCAACTCTATGTGGCTGTGCTTCTAGAGAAACAACTACAGGGTTTTATTTATGGATGGTTAGTGCTTCCCCTGAATAATGCCTAGGAGATCGGTCAAGATTGAAATGATTTAAACAATTCTGGAGCTGATTTTTAACTGAAAAATGTGTCTGTATTGGTTAGGGAAGGGTAACTATCTTAAGAAGAGACCCCAACATATATTATGGCTAAAACACAACAGAAGTTTATTTCTAGCTTACATGATGATACTGGGCAAGCAAACAGGTCAGCGGAGTGGCCTCTTTCATGAAGTCATTGAGAGGCTCAGGCCAATGGAGGCTGTGCCATATTCAACATATGGCTTCCAGGTTTGCACAGCATGTAGGAGAAAAGGGTCAAGGGGGCATACATGGAAGGGTTGTATGGGCCAGACCTGGGAGTGTCACCCATCACTTCTGTTCACATTTCACTGGCCACATGGCAACATCTAACTGCAGAAGGAGGTTGGGAAATACAGTCTACCTGTGCTCCCAGGAAGAGGTAGAGAACATGCGTTTTAATCAACAGTTTCTGCCCATTGTCCGTTTATCAATTAATAGCTGTTGTGATCGGTAGAAATACATATACTTTATTCAAGGGATGAATTTTCTCAAAAACATTTGAAAGACAGCTTTCTTTTCCAAAGCATTGGAATACCTGTGACTTCATCAAAAGAGATATATTTATTTCAAAGTACAAGTTTGCAAAACTTCAGCACCCCATGCTGCCCTAACTTTGGCTGCTTTGCCCCCAAATCAAACAAGAATGGCATTCTGTCTTCACTTCCCAAGGCAGTTATTTAGTATCTCAAGGCTATTACTCAGTTTTAAACAAAGCATTTAACATTTTAAACAAAGCATTTACTTAATTAAATATTTTATCATTCAAAACACTGGTTTGAGTATGTGTTTGTGTATATTTTCTAACATTAGGTCTATATCCAGGGAATGACATAACTATGAATCAAAGTCATTTGTAAACTAAACCCTTTAAGACTTACTCATTATTAAGGTGAGCATGATTTGCTTCTTTGGACTTTTCTGGCATTTGAAAATAAATAAACACACCCTGGTTTGGTAGACAGTAGGAGTAAGAGGCCTTAAAATGACTTAAGGATCTTGTTCATTACTGGCCTTAAATTGTATTTAATCTAAGGGCGGGACCTTGCTGCTGTATGACTTGTAGAACCAGTTATGTTTCATACAGATTGACTTTGTTCATCTGAAATCAGAAGTGAAGTCTTTGTCCAGGCTAATGAGGTTGGGAAAAGGACAAAGCAAACAAAACAGCTTTGGAGCCAACCTGATTATGTAGGTTTATGAAGAACAGTGAATGCTTTTGATAACTGAAACATGCAGATAATCCTGAAATCTCACTCTATCTATTGGTTTTAGTTACTTCCTTGATGGGTTTGGTGCCGGTGTGGTTCCAATCAATCACTCTGTGTATCCTCTTTCCCTTGCCCTAAGTCCCTGCTCATTACTCCTCTGACGGAGGATGAAGCAAATGGGTGCTGGGAAGAAAGCAGCAAGAGGCTGTGTAATCCACAAACAGTGCAAGGAACCCTGGGAAAATAAGGACTGGTAGTAAATGATCTTTTCTTGTTATTGGGATTGTGGCATAAGCCAGAATAGAGAAATGGGGTACCAGTTTTGGAAGTCAGATAGACCTAGGTACAAATCTCACCTCCACCATACACAGCTATGTGATTCCAAGCAATTATTTAATTTCTCTGAGCCCTAGCTTCCCCATCTATATAAGGAGACTGAAACTGTCCCTTTCTCATAGAGTTGTATGGATTCAATGAGATCATGCCTGTCATATTCTTAGCCAACTGCTCGGCATGTAATAAGCACTCAATAAATGTCAGCTATAATTATTATCTATGACAATTTTAGGTGTCCCTTTTTCCTTTTGTGTTCCACACACTTCTCTATTCTTGATAAGAATGCAAAGGGCATATATTGCTGAGGTTCCTCAATCCAGTGCTGTTTCAGTAGTTAATGTGGTGGCCCCTGATGCCCTCTATGACCTTAGGGATGAAACAGCTTGGTGGCTTAGAGCAGCTCTTTCTTCTCAGCTCTATTTTGTTCTTGATATAGCTATTCTATTCACACACCTTGCAATCTGCAAAGTTAAAATTAACCTATTTGCCAACCTGCGTCTCAGTGAGAAACTGAAAAATTACACCTTCTTTACGCACTAGACAGTGTTTTCTAGTGCATCTTTGATGAAGAATATGTTAAAGCAAGAGATGGCTTAAAGGGAAAAGACTCAGTTCTATCTGCGCTTAGTTTATTCCCTTGGAAGAGTCCTCTGCAAATGTCAAAGCTCGGTTGAGAGAACAGGATGTGACATGGAAGTCGCTCAGTTTTGTCTCCACACACGGTTTTGAAATGGGGAATCGAAGTGTGCCAGTGTAACTGTCAGATTTGGGCATATGGAACAATCTAAGGAATCAGACTCTTTCCAGTAACAAGTTTAGCAACTTCCTTTAAAGAGAAAAAAAAAAAAAAAAAAAAAAAAAAAAAAAACCCAAACCCCTCATTGCACTCACAACCAATGGTTGTCTTCAGTCAATAGTTCAAAGGAGTCCACTTTTCCATTTTGTGTCTGAGTTGACACTTCTCTGATTTCGTGTAGAGACTGCCTGCTGTTGCCACCCTTTGATCTTAGCTTCCCTGGATTAACCTGGTTGTCCTCTGCCTCCCTTATATTTCAGAGCCATGGTAGGTGGTCAAGGATGAATGTGTTTGCCTTGACCTTGTCCTAGAGGGCAGATAGGTGTTATGATTTGTTTCTGAGACAGGCTAGACCATTACACCAGTCTGTGCAGATACACACTTTTCTCATTTATTTCTTATCTTCTTCAATGAGCCCCTGGTGAGATATTCCTCAGTTCTCTCAGGATTTATCTCCGCTTTTTTTTACCTGACCAGTAATTCATAGGGACTCCGAAGTTCCAGGTTTCAGAGGCTAGAATCAGGGGGCACAAACTGGGGGTCTGATTTATGACTTGGACCTAAGAATTCCTAAGCCATCATAAAGCTGCTTGAAAGCAGACCCTTAGAGATGTGGCAGGAGAATAATGACGGAAACAGCCCCTTCCTGCCTGACACAGAAACCCAAAATCAGGGTGTTAGGTGTCTATGTGGTGGGTAGATTGAGGGGTATTTGGCATAACTCTCTGCCCTGAAATATCCCTCTTAATATCTGCAATTTTACCACTAGAGATTCATTCCTTTGGATCTGGACATGCTTTAGTGTTAGAACATCTTTCCTCCCTGGTGAATAAAGTTTTTTAAGTTCTTACACACACACACACACACACACACACACACACACACACACACACAAACATATATAGATAGATAGATAGATAGATACTTATGTAGTCCTCAAAACAGCATTGTGAGGTAAGTACTGCTATTATTCCCATTTTACAGATGAGAAAACTGAGGCACAGAAGCACTAGTCATTTGCCCAGGGTCCCACAGCTAGGAAGTAGTAGAGAAAGAATTCAAACCAAGAAAGTCAAACTCCAGAACCCCAGCTCTTAGCCCCATATGCTGTGTCATACACTAACTGCAATAATTCTTAGATTGCTGGCTGCAGCACCTAACTACTACTGCAGAAACTCTAGTCTCTGGCAACTCTTCCTTTCCACACCCCACATTATTTCTGAGAGTTCCCAGAGAATGTCTGTTGAGTGTGGACCTGTGGAGATCAGTATATGGTATATCTACCAAATCCTTTTCCCTTATGTGAGTGTTTACTCAATATTGGCTTGCTGCTACCTCTAAGTTATAATGGTTCTATTCAAGAAAGCTATGTATTTTTGTTTAGGGTCCCCAGTGAGTTGAAGCCATTGTAATGTTCCATATTGAAGGAGTGAGGATTTTCTGCCAATGTGAAACATTGAGGGTAAAGCAGCACTGTGCTGTGTCCAGATGCAGAAGGTATATGGCATCTAGGATTAACAGCCAGAATTCTTTTGCTAAGAACTCCCTCTTCCCTTACTCTCCTCTCATAGTTAACACAAGAACAAACACTTGAGTACCTTTCATGTTTCCATTCCCAGTTCCCACCTGACAAGTCCACCCTGAAAATGCCCAATCCTGGTGGCTCGTCCTCTGTCCCCAGGTGATTTGTCCAAGGGCCGATTCAAGCTTGGCTAATGAATCCTTTCCTTCGGCAGACAGGGAACTAGAAAGAGATTGAGTGCAATCCCTTTCTAGAGGTTAAGTCTGCAGGATGTCTCACAAAGTTAATTAGCAACTGTCAAGGGACATGTATCCTCTCACTTAAAGAATGCCAATCTGCTGAAAGTGAATGCAGCTGACAGGCCAAGAGGCAGGAACGAAGAATGGAGTGCATTTGTGAGTGTTTGAGTCCCGATTCTAGGCATTTCAGAAGTTCAACAATGTCCCTGCTCTTCCCATGTCATACTCTTCTTTCCTTTCTTGAATATCATGAGTCAGCAAAGTCCAATATTTTTTGTTACTTTCAAGTCAAAGAAATATAAAAGTTCAGCAGGTGACGGTTTTTGTTTAAATACCTTGATATCTGTTTGCAGCTCTTTCCCTTGAACTTTGACAAAGAGAGCTGGCCAATTGAGAATTTTCCAAAAATTGTTCAAGGGTCAACTGTATATGAGGGGATTTATTATACGGATTAGCACAAGTAGTTGTGGAAGTCAAGAACTCCCATGATCTGCTGTCTGCATGCTGGAGAATCACGAAAGCGGGTGGTGTAATTCAGTCTGAATTTGAAGGCCCGGGACCCAGGAGTGCTAGTGTGCAAGGGCAGGAGAAGATGGATATCCCAGCTGAAACAGAGTGAATTCAGCCTTCCTGTTTTTCTTTTTTTCTTTTTTCGTTGTTGTTTTTGTTGTTGTTGTTCTATTTGGGCCCTCAGTGAACTGGATGATGCTCGTCCATATTGAGTAAGGGTCATTTTCTTTACTCAGGCTACCGATTCAAATGCTAATCTCTTCTGAAAACACCTTCACAGACACATCTAGAAATAATATTTTACCATGCCTATCTGGGTAAATAATAAATACCTATCTGGGTATCCCTTATCCCAGTCAAGAGAACACATAAAATTAACCACCTCTGGAACTTGAAAAGAATCGGATTACAATACCACACATATACCTTCCTAATCATGATTTAACATTCACTGTTCTGTGGAAATGGCTAGGTTTTGGCGATCTTGTAAATACATATATTTGGTTTCTCCTGGGTTTTTAGTGAGCATTCCTAGAACCACATCTCTGTTGTTTTCTCTAGGAGAGGGATGAGGGAACAGAGGAGAATTTGGTTATCTTAATTTTTGCTTGCTTGATGCCTCCTCCTAGGTTCCCCCAGTCCTCTTGTGCTTTTAGAGGAATATTTGTTACCAGAAAGTTTGTATACTCAACTTTTCTGATCCAGTTATTTCATCAAACCATGGAATCTTAGATTCGGAAGGAATCACATGGATTAAGTAGTCTAAATCTTTTAATCTTAGACTTTAGAAAACTGAACTATTTTAATCAGGGTCATACAGCTATTTAGAGGTCTTCTAACTCCTGGTACAATGCTATTTCCAGGTATGACATAGACATTTTCCAAATTAGGTTTTTTGGCCATATATTCAAGCCAAATCCATGCTCATTCTCCATTTGTTTCCCTTTGCTCATCTTTCAAAGCAAAGCTGATGAAACTCATTTTTGCTCATGTTTGATCCCCAACTGTGTTCAAAGGGTTTGACCTGAGCTAGCAGGACTTGGGGAGTTGGGGGACATGGAGTAGGTGAGATTGGCTCACTGACTGTGAAAAAACAGAGCCATGGGACCTTCTGAAGTCTGACCAGATGAGAGTCCATTGTTCAGTCCAAATTGAAGTTTCCATCTGTGGGAACTGTAGAGATGGAAATCAATGACATGGCCATGAGAGGCTGCAAGATGCAAACCAGCAAGAACCAGAAGGCTGGGAAGGGAGCTCTGGAAGGCAGAGCCAGAGGAAGTTCTTGAAGCCTTAGAGCATCCGTAGGACCTTCCTCCCCAACTCCCTCTGCTTCTACCACTCCTTAAGGATGTGGGAGAATTGATCTGGACTCACAAGACCTTCAGTGATTTTGGATAGCATTTTTGGCTGAATATTTGTCAGCCCTGAAAATCCTTTGGTTGGAAAGTCCAGTGATGGATGACATGATCCTGTTTGCAAAGCCTTCTAAAGCATTTTTTAGTCCGTCATCTATTATGAGCCTAATCAATATTACTGATGATACCAATCAAAGAGCTGGAAGGTATGAAAGGCATACTTTTATGTATATCTTTTATGGTATGTTCTTAATGTACTACCAGGCAAATAATTTATGATTAAAATTCTCCCACCCTTCAGTCTGACAAATTTGTGTTTAATTAAAATATGAGTCCTTAGAGAAAAGCAATGGAGAAAAAAATGTAGAAATACAGATTCTTATCCTGGTACAGAACTAATTTTTCTGTTCTTTACCTGAATAGAGAAGGGTGTAAAATGAGGAAACCTGCATGCAGACCTCTAGTTAAAAAGTGTACTTCTTTTTCTTTTCCTCATCCTTCATTCCAGTGTCTTCCTCTTTGTCCTCTTTCATTTGACCTGAACTCAGATTTTAAAATTTCAGAAGCCATGAATCACACATATATTTCTTAGACTGATATAATTCACAAATAAATGAAAGAGAATGTTTTCAACGTACATGATACATGATGAAGTTGCGTGAGGAAGGCATATGATGTGGTTCTTGTACTATTGGTAAGAATGAAGGCATGATAATTTGAGGAAAGTGAGCAGGCTGATTCCACACCCTTGTCAAGTTCCTCTTTGTCAGTGGTTCGGCCTCCAGTGTGTGCTTGCTTTGCCAGCTCATCTTATGTCATTACTGATGCTTTCACTTCCTTTTTTCTAAGCATACTTGAAAAGTCTAGTGTTTTGCCTGCACTTTAGAAAACTGTGGTCACAAATCAGTAGGAGATTTTGAGGGGATTTGGGGGAGGAGTGCAGGGAGGTACTCAAGAGAGTGTTTTATTGCCAGGACCATCCTGGGGTTCAGAACCAGTGCCAATAATCCTGGGTGGGTCATTTCTTTCTACCTCATGGTTTTGTGCAGTCAATATCTGGTTAAAATGATTATCATGGGAATCCCTGCAGGGAAATGCTTGCCTCCTCTCCCCATCCCTGATCTCCCTGAGGCTCCAACATACTGCTTTGCAGCACAGAAGCACTGTGTGCATCCCTTCCCACAACACGAGGAATACAGAGGTACCTCCGAGCACCTCCCTCATGCATCTCCAAATGGTGTAGGATGAGTGAAAAGTCCAGGCAAACTTGCCTTGTGAGTGCTTTTCTGACTGTCTTTAACATACTTTCCTCCGACCAATATTTCTTTTCTTTCTTTCCTTTTTCTTGATGGGAGAGAGGGGATTATTTAGCTGTGGCAGTGTCTCCACTCTAGAAATTGGGGTTCCAGAGTCATGCTTTCTGTATTCTGTAGATGTTCTGCCTGATGGGAATAGGTGTTAAATAAACAGTGTTCTGTGGCTCACTGATGACATCCATGAACCAGGCTCTTTTTTGTCTAACACTCAGTCATTCTCAGTGTGCTGGCAATTGGCTGTTGTGTTGGTTACCTCATGACTACAGGGTGGCTGTCATAGCTCTTGGCAATATGGCCATATTCAAAGGCAGAGAGTAGAGGTGGGCATGGGTGAGAGGGAAAGTGGCTTAAGCTAATTAAGCTAATGCACGCTCTCTCTCTCTCTCTCTTTCTGTGTGTGTGTGTGTGTATGTGTGTCTGTCTGTCTCTGTGTCTCCTCCTGTGTGTGCAGATAGACTGATAGGCAGATATAGTTAGATACAGATACAGAGATACATTATTTAGAAGAACCAGAAGACTATCACTCATATCTGATTGACTAGAACTGTGTCCTATGGTCAACCACAATACAAAAGTCTAGCAAAGCAAATATCTGGGAAAAATGAATGAGATTTCTAGAAATGGCTTAGCTAAACATGATTCAAACACATGGGGGCTGAGCACATTGCTATTCTGCACAAAATCATGGTTCTATTTGTATGAAAGAAGGAGTGGATGATTACTGAGGGGCCAGTCAACAGTGTCTGATACATGAACCAAACACAGTTTTATTGCATTTTCTCTTCCACACTATCATGGGAGTGTGACTCACTCATGCTGGGAGGCTACCTTCCCAGTTCTAAAGAATGAATCATGATTTGTAAGTGATCTCAGCCAATCATGGTGGTCCAGTTCCTCTTGCCAATGGTTGGGTTAAACATGGAAGCGTGACATAGTTTTGGCCAATGAGATGTAAGGGGAACTGGACAGGAGGTTTTTGGAAAAGGGTTGCCTCTCCGACTAAAGAAACATGTCGGGGAAAGAAAATATTTGTCTGGTAGACATTGGGGTAGATAGTTGTGATGGCTGATGCTATTGCAATCATGAGGAGAGGCATACAACATACTGAGAAAAACAAAGAGAGACAAAGTCGGTAAGGCTTGATGACATCACTGACGGGCTGAATTAACTACCCTAGGGACCCCTAATAAAGTTCTTATAGGAGAAAGTAGTTTTTTTATGGTTTAAGACACTCTGAATTACTTTCTCCATGATTTTCAGTCCAAAGACTCTCATGGCAAGATAGAAAAGGTCCTATTGTTCTATAGCACTGTCGGATGACTATAGTTAACAATAATATGTCACATAGTTTCAAGTAGCTAGAAGGAAGATATTGAATATTCCCAACACAAAGAAATGATAAATGTTTGAGATGATGGAATGCTAATTATCCTGATCTCATCACTATACATTATGTGTATTATAACATCACTATGTACCCTGTAAATACGTACAATTTTTATGTGTCAATTAAAAAAATATTTTAAAACAGGCAAGAATAATTAATTAGGTCAGCTTCTCAAAATATGCAATTCAAAATCCATGCAACTCAAAGTAATCCATGATAAAATAAATATGGAAAATTTGAAAACTATATATGGTCATTGAAGTTAGTGATCAAATTAGCATATCAAAGACTCAGAGCAAAACGATTCTTAAGGCGAAATTTTGCCCCTACTTATAATCCCATTCTATCAGCTCTCATTCAAAAGAGGAGTAAGTAAGTAATATGTAGGTAAGAGAAGATGACACGTAGGTGAGAGAAGATGCTTTAGAATAGAAAATACATTAATGTAACAAATTTTGTTACAAATAAAAAATCCATAAAACTTCTGCTCTTGCTCACCTCTTGAGCTTGAATGGCACTGGAAAATCACTAACAGGGTTCTTGTGCTTCACAGGTGTCTTGAAAATCGTCCATTGTCTTCACTTAAAGACTAGCTTTCATTTTTGGCAGCACAGGTGAGCTGCCCAGACACTCATGACCATTTTCCTGTTAGTCAACCAGTATCGATTATTGATTACTAACCATGAGCTCACAGCTCTGTGAAATCTGAAGACATACAAATGTAAGACATGAACTATTATAATCACTTTCCTAGAGCTGCTGAAACAGATCACCACAAACATGGTGGCTTAAAACAACAGAAATCTCTCAAGTCCTGGAGGCTATAAGTCTGAAATCAAGGTGTGAGCAGAGCCATGCTCCAAAGGCTCTAGGGAAGAAAATTTTCTTGCCTTTCCTGGCTTCTGATGGTTGCTGGCATTCCTTCATGTCCCTTGGCTTGGGGCAGCATAACCCGTTTCTGTCTTCTCATGGCTGACTTCCCCCTGTGTATCCATATCTGTTCTCTTATGAGGATAGCAGTCATGGGAATAGGGCCCATCCTAAGCCAACGTGATCCCACATTAACTATATCTGCAAAACAGCCATGGGACCCCCGGAAGTCTGACCAGCCTATTTCCAGGTAAGGTCACATTCTGAGTTCCAGCTGGATATGAATCTTGGGGTGGACACTATTCAACCCCGTGCAGTCAGTGGCTGAGGAGTGTTTAACCTGGTTGGGATAGCCCCAAATTCTATAGTGTTGTCGTGTCATGTGGCTCAGTGGAGAAAGTGTTTAGATGGACCAGGAAATATGTGCGGATGATGTGGAGTTTGAATGAAACCTTGAAGTGCAGGTACAATTTGACTTGATAGAGAGGACAGAGTAGAGTGTCCTGAATCATGGAGATGGGAAAAAATTCATGAGCAAGGATTATGAATCCGTAACTCTAATTTGAAAAATTAGACTCCTTCCTCAGACTGTGGTTCCTGAGGACATGTGTAGTCAGGACAGTGTGAGGGTACCATTCCCAAGTGCCAGCCCCTCTGCATGGCTGGGAAGAGTGATTGTGTGGAAAGAAAATGTGTGTGTATGCAGGGGCTGCAGCAGTAAGGAATTTCTTTCAGATATTGAATATGTCTTGTCTGTCTCCTTGCAAGAAAGAAGTTGGGGATAATAGCAAGAGAGGATTTTATGCTTTAATCATAAAAGCTTAAGACAGGAGATGGATGATGCCCACTAAAAATAGATATGAGAAGACCAAAGTTGTAGGTCAAATTTAGATGTAGATGCCTTTGGCTTAAATCCAAAGGAGAAATATAAAATCTTGATCATTATCTGCAGGTTTTTTGTTTTTGTTTGGAACATTTATTTATTTTAGCCATCAAGATCTGTATACCTGTTTAGACTTATCTCCCAAATGTCCTAATAATTACCAATTTACAGCCTCCTAAAGATCTGTAATATTGTTTGGATGCTCCAGTTATTATGCTTACTCATTTTAAAGGAACTGAAGCAGGGCTCTACATGCAAAAAAATCACTGGAGAAGACTTTGCCCTGCTTCATATAGGATCAGTTCAGTACTTCCTTTTCCTTTGCATACTTCTTTTCTCTGTGTATAGATCAAACCCTTTTTAAAAGTATCTCTAAGTCCTAGTTCTCAAAGTCTGATAGAGAAATTCTAGAAAATTATCTCCAGAAAGAGTTAACTTTCTTCTCACCCCACTAATTTAAGTTAGCCATGCCCACATTTACCCATGTTGTTTGTTCTGCCATAACATCCTTTTTCTTCACTATGACTACAACTTTCTTTAGTTCAATGCACTTTTGATCATGGATTTCACCTACAGTGCTCCTGTGTAGCCACTGAAAGTTTCACCTGGAACCTCAAGATCATGTAGAAATGAGTCTTCTGCCTGTTACTGCTTTTTAAAATAAATCTCCTCACATTTTGGATGGTAAACTTTGGGCTTCAATTGCAAAATCGTCTTTTGTTCCAGGGTTCTGAAGGAGGGATCAAGACACACTATCCGTGATAAGCCTAAACAAAATAGGAAAATAGAGAGTTAAGTAAAACCAGAAAGAACCTACATGAAATTTTTTTTAAAAAGTGATTAAAAGGGGGTATATTTAGGAGTAAGTCATAGGCACTGACAATCACAACACAGGCTGGATGTAAATGCCTGGTACAATTGTCGTGGTGCTTAGTGGTACTGGTGGCCTCTTCTGGACTCTTCCTACTGCCTGAATTCTCTCAAGCTCTGGGGCTGCTGGTCTGCTACTTATTTCTCTGTGATGGGCTTCTGGAAAAGAGGGGTCTTGCTTCCTAAAGTGCTGAGCAGCTCTTCTGTTTGAAGAAAGCTGCTACCTCTACTTTGAGGATCATTTTACATAGAAACTCTTTAAGGGATCTCTCTAGTTTGTAAGTTTGAAACAGACCTGGAAGACTCCGAGAAAAGCTTTTGGAACACTTCTGGCAGATTATCTTTTCTTCCACAGAGGCTGAAGATAAATGCAAGACAACAGAAATCACAGCTAAGTAATCCTTTTTAGCTAAAATTAGTATTAAAAGTTTTGGGAATTTGGAGGCCTTTAATAAGTGAAGAGTATTTGAATACATTGGCCCAAATGTGAAAACAGTGTTCAGTTTTTTTTTTTTTTTTTGAACCAAGATCAAGAGAATTGTGTATTATATGTTCTGTGAGGTCAAGGTCTAGGCCCACCATATAATATATCTTTAGCCCCTCGTTCAGTGACTGGCATATAATAAACCCTCAATTGATACTTGGTGACTGACTGAATCAATGAATGACAAAATGAATGCCTTCTAAGATATGCCAATAGTTGGCCTTTATTGGTTAATGGGAAGGACAGTTGTAGATCCTTCATCATTTTTGAAATTCCACTGTTAGGAATTCATTTCATTTTAAACATTGCCCTTCCCTTCTCACACCTTCTACTGAAACACAAAGACCCCTGCAATGGGTGACTTACTAAGTCTCCGATGTCTCTGATGTTCTAGTGTGAGTGCATTTATCCGATCGTGACACCATGTGACATTCATGAAAGTGGATGGTGCGGGGGATGATAAAGGTAACGTGTTGCAGAAAAGGGAGGCCAGAACACAGGAGGCCAATTGACCAATCCAGGTATTTTTCCTAGGGATGGCCTTGTAAGACAAACCCTGCCCCAGCTGCTATAAACATTCCTGGGAACACTTGCAGCTTTTGGAAAGTAGCACAAATTAAGGAGAGAGGAGAAAGGTAGCTGGAGAGGGAATGTCTTTACATTCTGACCTAGTTTTGTATGAATAAAATGTATTTATTACTTAGGCAACATTTTCCCCAGCAGGTGAATTATAACTAACAACATATAATTTTAAGCTAACATTATTTTTGCTAAAGGCCTCAGTCATAACAGGTGTTATTAAGGGTAATAAGTACTTAGAGAGTAAGATTGAACAATTCTTTTCTTGGAACATTCATGGAAGGTCCAGTCAATGTAGTCGAGAATTCTGTTAAGTATCATATTTTCCAGTCCATGGGGAACACCATGATCTGTAAGTGATCTTATGGTGTTTGGGTAATGATGAATTCTGGTAGATACACCTGAAACACTTAGTCCAACCTTACTAAATGATTATGCCCTTGAAGGTGATGACACTGGGTTTAAGGCAAATGGATATTTACATGTAGGAATTGAATCTATGGTGCTGTATGCTATTAGGCTCCTGAAAAGAGAGAGAAAGCCTACACATTTTCTGTTTAGAATAGGGTATAAGGAGGAGGGGAGCTGGGAGCTGGGAGCCAGATGGTCAGCCTTCCTAAACCCAATAGTAGTGCACTGAAAGTGCCCTGTATGAGCACCTGCTCTTGCTAGAAGATTCCAGTAACCTTTTTTTTTTTTTTTTTTTTTTTTTTTTTGCTTTCTCCCTGGGCCTGGGTCTCCGGGGTGCATGGCATTGGAAGAGGGGCAGGTTAGTATGCTGGTCAGGTCTGCCATGTCCAGCACTTGCAGCTTAAGAACATAGGGCTATTGTAAGAGTCATTATTTTAGGGTTACTTTATTAGTTTTTAAAATAAACACCATTTAAGTTAGTTATAAAGGCTTCTCTTTTGACCCAGGGGCCATACAGTCTTATTGATGACCAATTTATGTTCACATTGATACCAGATTGGTACCATTTATTTATTTAGCACATTGAGTGCCTATTATGTCCTTTATTCCAGGGCTGAATATACAGCTATGAACTAGGACAACAGGGTCTCTGCACTCTTAGAGCTTATATTTTAGTGTAAGTGATATGCAATGAATAATAACAATGATATAGAGGTAACATTTGAGAAATGGTTTCTGCCTTGGAGTTCTCAGTGTAGTTGGAGAGACTAATATATCAGCACATACTTATCATATCAATATAGAGATGTGGTATCATCAACTCAGAGGAGCTTTGTGAATCTCAACTTGGACATGCTGTCTAGTTTGCCCTGTTACAGGGTACCTCTGGAAACTTTTTCTTACTTTTTTTCCATCCCCTTCTGATGATGTCATCACTTAACCTCACTGTAGAAATTAGTATTTTGCCCGGGGCTGTTGACTCACACCTATAATCTCAGCACTTTGGGAGGCTGAGGTGGGCAGATCATCTGAGCTCAGGAGTTCAAGACCAGCCTGGGCAACATGGTAAAACCCTGTCTCTATCAAACAAGCAAAAATTAGCTGGGTTTGGTGGCATGTATCTGTAATCCCAGCTACTTGGGAGGATAGACTGAGCCCAGAAGGCGGAGGTTGCCGTGAGCTGAAGTCGAGCCACTGCACTCCAACCTGGGCGACACGGTAAGACGCTGTCTTAAAAAAAAAAAAAAAAAAGAAATTAGCATTTTGATTGAAATAGGCAACTGTCATTGAGTGGCTGGCTGACTAGCTTGCTGTTACTGTAGAGGATGTGCGAATATTGAACCAGTTTTCACCACTGCTCATCTTTCCCAGTCTTCAGGTCCCAGCTCGGATCCCATCTCTCAGGGTGGCCTCTGGCCGTCCAATCGCTAGACAACCTCCCAAACCCTTTAGTTATTCTCCTTGCTTATCCCAAGGTGTTTATAAAAAAGGAGAGGTGAGGAAAGCATAAAAATAATCATAAAAATTAGTTACGGATATAAAATGCCACAAATAATTACAAATTGTTTTATGTAGCATTAGTGAAAAAAATAGGTTTCTTATCCTTTTAAATTTATATTTTTAAAGCGTTTCAACCTTGGAGGAGAAGATTAGGCCTTTTGTATATGTGTGTGTATATATCTTTAAATCATTAGACAAGAAAATAAAGGTCCTAAAATGTTAACAAGATTTATGAACACAGGAACAAGGTCTTATAGAGGCGATTGAAATATGTGACAACCATTAGCATTTCAGAGTAGTGATGAACTACTTGTATAGATTGATGTACCTAAAAATTAGACAAGGCATATTAAAAGCTGAGATCATTCAGGCTTAGGAGCAGCTGAATATGAGCAATTATGAAGCAGTTAAGCCATTAAATAAAACTGAAGATCTTGTGAACCGCCAGAGCAAAAAGTCACCTCCGTGTGACTGAGAGCGTTAGCGCCAACACTCTCATCTTAAAAACATAAACATTAGGAAATGTTGGTGCCAAGGGCAATGGAGAGGCTCTTTAAAGACAAACTGTGTCACATGTTGCTCAGGACAGCAATTTCACGCAGAGAAAGCCATCTCTAACTGGGCACACCAATTGCGTGAGCAGAATGGTGGGGATAAAATGATTAAGGCCAGCCTTTTGGTGTGGGGCCGACACGGAGTCTGAACATTACAGAGCCCTGTGGAAAATGACTTACCTGGCTTCTGTCATGCTCATGTAATTGTACATTCAGACTGGCTGCCTTCATCAGCTCATCCCTCCTGTGAAAATGATTGTAAACACGGGCAATGTTTATGTGAAAATGTTTATTCTATTCCCATTCTGCTTGGGCGTTAGGCACTGTAGCATGAGAGGGTTTCAAGAACACACTATATGAGGGAAAATAATCCTAAGAACATCTGCTCTTTCTCTCAGTCACTGTGACTTGGCTACATCATTTGATAGTAAATAAGATTATTCCATGAAGAAAAGGCTGAGCCAATTTTAGAGTGGGTCTGGCCTATGCAATAATGCTGTGTCTATATGCATAAGTCGTTTTGAATAGCTTAATTGGTTGTCAATAGAAACATCTAATATTTATTAAGAATCTGCCATGTGCTAGGCATGGGGTAGGAACATTTACATATTTATTCAGGAGAAGCAGGGTATTGAAGTAGCAAGGGCACAACAATTAGAGCTTTAGTCTTGGCATGATCTCTAACTAGTAGGGGTACTAAACAAGTCGTTTAAAGCACTCAACAAATGTAAGCAAGGAAAGCAAATTCTCTAGACCTGTGTTTATTTTATTGTTTAAAAGTGTGTGTGTGCATGCGCACGCATATGTGCACAAACATGTGTCTGGAAGAAATTATCTTTTATATTCCTCTCAACACTAAAGTTCTATGGGCTGCACATGTGTGCAACTTTATTTATGTTTTTGACCCCTTTGCTATTTTGTGGACAATATACTTTCCATGTGCAGTATTCTCTTTCTTCCATGTTCAAGTCA
Organism: Rhinopithecus roxellana; assembly: GCF_007565055.1. Classification (NCBI taxonomy): domain Eukaryota; kingdom Metazoa; phylum Chordata; class Mammalia; order Primates; family Cercopithecidae; genus Rhinopithecus; species Rhinopithecus roxellana. The sequence continues at coordinate 114,015,210 of NC_044562.1, read as the reverse complement.
GTCATCAAATTGCACTTTAATTTATTTTCAAAATATCTCTCAAATTGTTTCCTTTCAACCAATTAATTTGTATCAGGAAACCCTGTAGTTAGGAGCACAGGTTCTAGAGTAGAACAGATTTGGGTTCAAATTCTTCCTTTGCTACTATTAGCTGTGTGATCTTGTGATCTTTATTTTTTAAACTGTCTGAAATTCCACTTTCTAATCTTTAAAAGGGGATGGTGACATTTACATTGCAGGATTGTTGTGAATATTTGATGAGAAATGCATTTTAAATGTTTGGTAAAATGTATAACACAAAAACTCAATATTAGGTAGTCTTTTTAACGATATAATGGCAGTAGTTATATTAATGTGCCACCATCACTGCTGTTACTCTCACCCTACCGTCCACTTTCTTTAGCTTGGGTTGCTATGATAGCCCGGTAGCTAATATTCCTAATTCCATTCTTTGAACATTTGCTACAATAAGTAACTATACTACATTGTAGACTGTTTTATTCTGGAAAGTTTCTATTGCTATATATTCGGGTTCACTTATGTTTTCTTCTGCCGTGTCTAACCTGTTCATTTTTGCAGTGTATTTTTTAAACCTCAGACATTGTAGTTTTCGTTTATAGGACTTCGAATTGGGTTTATTTTGTATTATCCATGTGTCTTAACTTGTTCGTGTTTTCCTCTACCTTAGTGGTTCTCAATAGGAGGTGATTTTGCCCCACAGCAGCAAATGTCTAAAGATACTTTTGGTTGTCTCAACAGGGTTGGGATGCTACTGGAATCTCATGGGTAGAGGTCAGGGGTGTTCTTGAGCATCCCGTAATGCACAGGACAGCCTCCACAACAAATAATTATCTGGTCCAAAATGTCAGTAGTGCCAGGGTTGAGAAGCCCTGCTCTGCCTTCTTGCACATATGCAATATAGTTAGAGTAGTTGTAATGTCTTTGTCCATTTGTCTTATCATCTGTATCATCTCTGAGTCAGTTTCTATTAATTGGCTTTTCTCTCATTATACTTCTTGCATACTTGGTAATTTTTTACTGGATGCCATCTACTGTGAATTTTATCTTTTTGGGTGCTGAATATTTTTGTATTGTTTTAAATATTCTTGAGCTTTGTTCTAGACACATTTAAGTTACTCACAGACAGTGTGATCCTGTAGGTGTGTTTTAAAACTTTTTTGGCTGGGCCCAGAGTAACTTCTAATTTAGGGAACATTTTTCCCCACTACTGAGGCACTAGGTAGATGAGTACTCTACCCGATGCCCTGTGTATTGTGAGCTTTTCCACTCTGACGGAGGGAAGCATGAATTCTTTCCAGAGCTGTGTGAGCACTGTGGATTGCTCCTTCTCAGTGGTCTTTATCTGCCCTGAGTAGTTTCCTACACAAGCATACTGGTCAGTGCTCAGCGGAAGACACAGAGGAACCCACGGAGACCTCCAGGGTACTTACTGTCTGTGCAACTCTTTCCTCTCTGATCATGTGTGCTGTGAATTATAGCCATCGTGGTCTCTGTGAACATTCGACTCTTCCTCCTCAACTCAGGGAGAAAGCCAGGTTCTGTTTGGGCTTCCTCCATTTGGTGTAGCTTTGGAAGTCTCTCCAAGCAATAAAAGGGAGAAATCAAGGTGGAACTCACTCGGTTTGTTTCCCTTCCCTCAGGGATCACTGTCCTGCACGCCCTGTTGTCCAATGTCTGAAAACTGTGTTTTCATATGTTTAGTTTATTATTTAAAGTTATTTAAGGTGGGAGGGTAAATCTGGTCCTCAATACTCCATCATGGCCAGAAGTGGAAGCCCACAGTAGACTTTTAAGAAGGTTACAGACAGTGCTGTATATTATGTTCAAAACAGAATCATAGTTTGTTTCCACAGCTGTGCTTCTAGAAGCATGTTCTGTCTTCAGAATCAAGTTGGCATCAATGCTGAGATTTTAAACCACAAGGTATACATTTACCAGATCAATCTTGGAACTTTTCTATGTTGATTCTGTTCTGTTCCCTTTCTCTACTAGGGATTCTTCTTTTTGAGAATCTATGCTTCAATACGTCAGCTGTTCCGTTTTTAAGTCTTTTGCTCTCCTGGATCCTATACTTGTACAATTAATTTGGGCCTTTTCCTTTGGTTTGCTTTTTACCCTTTTCAGCAGTCAGATCCCAAAGTTTATATATGGCTCAATAACTCACATATCTGTTTGTTGGTTACAATACAAATTAATGGTGTGTTTATATTGCTGTATTTAATTAGCTTTGAAATTCCTAACAGAGGTATCCATTTTCTGCCCTCAGGACATGTTAACATTTTAATTACCACTTGTGCATTAAAGAATATTTCTTTACATGTTTCTAGTAACTTTTTTTTCTTGAAGTCTTTCATTAAGATACATTTATTGAAAAGGAGGGAGGCAAGAAACATAATGAGAACTGGGAAATAAAAGCAAAATAAAATACAACTGAGTCCCAGTTTCCAGTGCTTGCCAGCTGTCCCATTACTATTTCTCTTGGTGGCATGATGTTTGCACATTTTCCAAAGCTGGAGAAATGTTAGCTTTCCATGGCTTATGGTCACTAGCCTGGAAGTTACTAACGCCAATACTGATATGCTTTGTCTTGGGTTAGCTGGATCTGGTAAGGGGTTTGTTATGCTGCTACATGTAGTATGATGCTTGACAATAAAGCCCTGGATTTGGGTTGAGTGACTCATGAGATTAGAGATGGGAAATGTGGAGTCTTTCATCTTTCAGTTCTCAGTTCAGGGCCAATCAAGAAGACATTGGGTTTAATGACCTCCAGTTAGAGGATCCTGTGAAATAAGCTGTTGCTGTCAATCCTACTTTTAATGAACAAGAATCCCCGTAATTCAGCACCACATGGTATCCCTTTTTCCATAGGGTTGATAAATGGGCTGTGAATGGAATGGTTTCTGGAAACAATTTATACACAATTTATTCCCCTGTCCTAAGAGCTTAGGCAATTTGATAGAGAAAAAAAAAAAAAAAAAAAAAAAAAAAAGTGTAACCAAACTTTATTACTGATCCAGATATGTGATTTGGAGTTGTTCCAGGATTGTGGGCTTACGTGGAGAATGGGGCCATAATAGGAGGCAAGAACTGTGAGAGTCAAAGGAAGCTGGAGTCCGTCATCAGCCTGATAGCCTAGAGAGCACTACGGAAAGGGTGAGCAGTCTTCAGGCCAGAGGACACATGAGGGCCAAGGACAGGAAGATGGAAAAACAGTGGGCACATACTTGAATAACAGATTTTATATACTAGTAATAGAGAGTTTGAAACTGAGGTGCTCCTTCTTGACAAAAAGTCTCTTATATTTTTCTATTCAGTGGGTGAAGGAAGCCAATGCTATGGTCTGGACGTGGTTTATCCCATCAAAATTCATGTTGAAATTTAATTGCCAATGTATTGGTGTTAGAAAGTGGAGCCTTTATGAAGTGATTAGGTCATTCATATGAATTACTGTGTTTACTGTGAGACTAGATTGGTTCTTGTGGGAATGGATAAGTTCCCTTGGGAACAGATTAGTTTCCTCCAGAGTTGGTTGTTGTAAAGGGAGGTTGCCTATCATGTTTTTTCTCTTTTTTTGCATATACCATGCTCACCTTCATTTCTTTGTCATGTTTTGATTCAGCATGAAGCCCTCACCAGACGCCATCAGAAGTGGCCACCCAATCTTGAACTTCCCAGCCTTCAGAACTGTGAGCTAAACAAACTTTTTTGTCTTTATAAATTATTCAGTCTTGAGTATTCTGTTATAGCAGCACAAAGTGAACTAGGGTGGCCAATTTAAGAAAATAGCATCTAGGTTAAGCAGCAAAATGAGGGCAAAATGACAAATGTTGAGAGATCCCAACATACCTAAATTTAAATGGCTTGGATTCAACTCCTTGGGGGAAAAGGAAAGAGAAAAGAATAATTTAAATGGGGTGAGTGATTCTGTTTGCCATTCTACCTAACAAATGAGCCTGAGATGGGAGATATGGACCCAAGATGTCTCCTAGTATGGTCTCAGTTCTTATGTGCCTCTCTCATGGAGTATCTGTGTGTACTATGAGTGATTTGAATGTTTAATAAGATGATTTTCAAACAACATGGCCACTCAAAGCAAACTAACAATTTCATCTGACGGTCAGTGAAAGAATGAGGGAAAATGGGAATGACATGTCTTCCTAATGGATTTTTTCTAAGGGTAATTTTGATTCTCTATGGTTTTTGTCTTAAGTGCTGGCCCTAGAACATGGTGCAACTACACTGGAATGGCATCATACCTACCACATGGTTGGCATTCAATAAATATTGATTAAATGAATATGTAAATATCAGAACAGAGTGACAGGGGACAGTGTTTCTAGAAAATTCAATAGCTCTGCTAAAAATGTCTCAGAGGATTATCCCAGCCACCATATGTATATGTGTGTCATCTATCTATCTATCTATCTATCTATCTATCTATCTATCTATCTATCTATCACGCTTTCCAAAATATAGTTGTTGTTACTACCCAATGTGGGAAACTAAAGGATGGCCTTGGTAAATTTTGGTAAAATTTGAGTTGTAATACCAAGTGGTTGATTTTGTGACTTGCTCATCTTTTGGCTTAAAATAAATTTCAAGCAGTCATTAAAATGAATAAATCAAAGAGCAGTTGGTAAACGCATATATTTTATAAATGGTCCATGTAGATAGAAATTGACCTTGTGAAGTAGAATGAGCCACTGGAACAGGAGCCAAGAGGTTCATTCTAAGCCTTCTGTTGACTCTCCAAGCTGACTGACCTTGGGTAAGCTGCAATATTTCTATCCTCAGTCTCCTCTTCTGTAAAGCAGGAGGGTTGGGTCAGGACAATCTCTGAGGCTCTCTTCAGCATTTAAAAATTCTGTGATGAATTTTAAAAACTCAACTTAGTACTTCAGCAGACTAAAAGATCAAGGGCTCAATTTCCTTTTTCAGAGTTCTTTAGCATTGCAATTTGGTGTTAACAGAAGGGGCCAATATTTAGGAGCTAAGGTTTCCACCTAGATATCTAATTTGCACCTGGTGAGCAAGACGTGGTAATACTGTTTGGAGATCTTTTCTTAATTCAGTGGTTGTTCTTAAACGTTAGGGTATATAAATATTGTCTAGGAGGCTTGATAAAAATTTACATTCTAAGTAGGGCTCAGGAATCATAATAGTTAGGAATGCCCTAAGTAATTCTGAAGTCATTGTCCCTGAGTTCATTTTGAGAAACACTGATTCAAGGTATAAATAAAATTGTCTTAGGAGAGGAAGAAGCTCAAGAAATAAGTTCAATCTTCTATCCTCAAAGGCAGAATGAGTTTACCCTCAAAGTCTACCATAGAAAGGCATTCCACAGGCCGGGCGTGGTGGCTGATGCCTGTAATCCCAGCACTTTGGGAAGCCAAGGCAGGTGGATCACAAGGTCAGGAGTTCAAGACCAGCCTGGCCAAGATAGTGAAACCCTGTCTCTACTAAAAATATAAAAAAAAATTAGCCAGTTGTGGTGGCAGGCATCTGTGGTCCCAGCTACTCAGGAGGCTGAGACAGAGAATTGCTTGAACCCAGGAAGCAGAGGTTGCAGTGAGCCAAGATGGTGCTACTGCAATCTAGCTTGGGCTATAGAGCGAGACTCCATCTCAAAAAAAAAAAAAAAAAAAAAAAAAAGGCATTCCACAAAGTCCTAGTTTTAACATATTCAGGTATTTAAAAATTCCTTCTTTGTGTTTCACAAGCCAATTCTGTTTCACTTTTATAGTTGCTTTTCTTTGTTGGCCTTAATATTTTTACTACAAATTCTTACGGGATCATAAAATCTTGAAGTTGAAAGTGATGTAAAGAAATGGTGTTATTCAGTCCTCTGCTTTCTTACTAAATGAGAATTAATAAATTTAAAAATAAAATGATGTAAAGGCTAATATAAAAAATCTGTTTGGTAAAAGATCTCAAATGCATTTTGGAGCATGGATGAACTAGACAAAAATAAGGAGGTTATTAGAGATGTTTCAAGACACAAAATTTTCCTAGTCAATTATCCTCAGGGAGTCATCTTCAAACAACTATCTGGGAGGTAGGCAGGTAAAAGATAGGTAAGTAAAACCTGCTGTTGTGGATTTGTGGAGTTACATACAGGGCCTGTAGGTTAAGTGGGGAAAGGAAAGTGAGGATTAAGTCTAAAAGCTCTTGCTTGCTAGTGCTTGGTTAAAGACTCTAGCTAGCCAGTGTCTAGGCCTTGGGGCTACAGATTGTACATAAGGACCTGAGAATTGCTTTCAATGTCAAGCATGGATCATAACTCTGCCTTAAGGTTTAGTAGGGATACATGAGAAGTGGTGGCAGAGAAAAGAATTTGTCAATGCTCTTTGCCATAAGCATGCATGGGCATGACCCTAAAAGTTGGGTGGTTTATTCTGGCTTCCTTGCCACCCTTCTTCCAGTGGGAAAGCTCTGTAGAAATTCACCATTTCCTAGAGGTTACACAGATGACTGGTCTTTGTATCATCACAGGGGGCTGATAATATGCAAGGAAGTGCTGGTTCTCACTCTTCTACCCTTCTGACCCCTACAAATATATCCCAATAGCAAGACTATTTTTACTGTCTAGTCTGAACTTCGTCTTTGATTTTGAATTAAACAACATAACAATGGAAGAAAATGGAGTTGGAATGGAAGCTCTCCTTAGGGAAAATAACGAAAAGAGGCCAGATGAGGCTGGCCCAGGATGTCAAAAGTAAACTTCTGTGTTGACAGTCTCAGGTTGGTGTTTTCAGAAAACATTTACCACCTCCCTTGTTCTTTTTTTTTCTTAACATGAAGCAAAATCATGTTTCTTTAAAAGTTGTTTGTTTTTTTCTTTTTTCTTTTTCACCGAAGCACAATTAAGAGAGCCCTAAAAAGAAACATCTTTCACTGGTTTGTTAAACACTATGTGTGAAGTCATTAAGTTTATCCTTTGCTCCATAGCTCTGTACTTATTCAGAATTTATCCTCATGATATTTGTCCTAATAGTTTTAGAGTTTGTGTTGAATTAAAACAAATAACCCGACTAAATAATTCCAAAGTAGATGAGTTTCTACAGATCCCTTTTCCTTTAATGAAATAAATGTTTTTCTCAATTCTAATATTAATGTTATTAATAATAAGTAGTATTTAAATAAAATGCATTTGATAAATTAATACTGAGGGAAAGACCCTTTTCCTTTCCCCCACTTTTCACTGAAGAAAAATAAGTGGCCTCAAGTTCAAGCTACATTTTTCCCCAAATTTGTGAAACTCTAGCTAAGTCTTATGTTCCCTTCTCTCTTGTCCCACAGTTTCCCATTGAAGCCTTTAACATGACTCTTACTACAAGTGCTATAAAAACATAGTACAGCGAGGAAGGCAAGTGTATAAGCTAAAAATAAAAACCTAAAGGCTGGTTGGGCAAAGTGGCTCAAGCCTATAGTCCCAGTATTTTGGAAGGCCAAGGTGGGAGGATGGCTTGAGCCTGGGAAGCTAAGGCTGCAGTGTGCCATGATCAAACCACTGCACTCCAGCCTGGGCAACAGAGCAAGACCCTGTCGCAAATAAATAAAATAAAACCTAAAGGCTGAAGTTCAATCCCAACTTCACCACTTGCCATCTGTGTGACTTTAGGCAAGTTAATTAACTTCCCTAGACTGAGTTTCTTCCTCTGTCAAATGAGGGCATCGCTAGTACTAACCTGAGAGGGCTGGTATGAGGATTCAGGGAGATAATCCACATAGAGTGCTAGGAACACTGGCTGGCATATATTGGATGCTCATTAAAAGTTAGCTAGCTGTAATAATTAATTGTGTGGCTCCTCCTCTACACTGTGAAATCCCAACCGGAGCCAATTCATATATCAACATTTGTGCTTATTTTTCTAGATCCTGGCACGTATGTGGTTCTCAATAGATGTTGAATGGATAAATGCCTTACTCTTAGTGACTGTGTGTAATCCAGCTTGCAAAACAAAATAAGCAAACACCATCCAAGCCTCACAGCTAATATTATGGAGTATCTGCACCAAGAACACAATAGATGCATGTTATCCCCAACAACACTACCTTGTGTGTGAAAGAGGAAATAATGCGAGTTAAACACCATATCCTCTGCCTCCATTCTCCACTTCTTCCAGGACCTGCTGAGTATACCCCAAGTTTCAACATTTAGGAAAAGATGTGAAGGGCGTCAGGTTCACAGAAGGCTATGATAGGATTGTGGAATTTGTTGTCAGGAGGCCTCCGATCCCCTCACATCAGAGATGTGAGTCTGTCCCTAGTGACTGTGTGGTTGATCTAGAAACATACAACGAGGAGTTGGAAGGTCTGGAACCATTACCCAACACACCTGATTTTCCGACAAAGACTATTGTGTGCAAACATGCATAATGGAAGATAGAGTGATAATCTGCTGGGTAATATTAATCAGCAAAGGAAGGGAGGTTGGGTTACACAAAGGCCCTCCCAGAAAAACTACTGACTAAAGGCCCTAAGCAGCAAAGTAGGGTTCTCACCACCAAGGCCCTGAGCTGCTTTAGGGTAACAGAAATGGTTTGACTTTGAGCTAGAGGGAAAGTGCTACTTAGTGCTCTGGAGCCATGGCTGTGGAGTCAGAAAAACCAGGTTCTAATCCCAGCTGTTACTTACTAGCTCTGGATAATATCTTGAGCACCGCAAGCCTCTGTTTTCTCAACTTTAAAATGCAGATAATAATACCTACTTTGTAGAATTGTTATGAGGATTATATGAAAAAATTAATGTAAGGGATTTAGTACGCAATACTCAGTTACTGGCAGATTATCCCTATGGTCTTTGGAAACTTCATTAGTTGCGATGTTCAGAGCCTCATTTTTTATATTTGTAAATTGATGCAATAATTTATAATGTGCAAGACGTGAGTGTTAAGTGACATAATGAATGTAAAATTTCAATCAATGTTCTTTTGAAAACACCTACAGTTGTCCAGGTGTGTCAGCATCTTCCACTCTGCCCTCCATGCCTCTCTTTCTTCTCTCTGTGTTTTCTTGCTTAGTTCTCTCTACCCAAAAGTCATGAACCTCAGACTATCCACTGGTGATCCAATGCTTCTTCTTGGTGTGCCAGTTCAAACCTTATATTTTTGTCAGTGCCTGGGACTTCTTTTTTTATTCTCCCAGTCAGAACTCATGGTTCTTAGTGTTCATTATATGTGGGTATCAGTCAGGAAAGCAACCTGATTAAAGCAATTCACAATGACACTAGATAATGGCTAAATTAACGCAGAGGCAGTTGCATTTTACAACTCATGCTAGGAGAAATATTCTTACTTGAAAAAAACCCATAGAATCTGTTAAATCAAAGACATGAGCAATATCTATATGCAAGGTAAAGGTAAAGAAGAAATATTTTGTGGAAGAAATATCTTGAAACAGTGTACCTTTCCTCCTCTGGTAACATGTTTCTCTCAACACATATCAAAGAAGGAAATGAGGCAGCATCCCCACTTCTGAAAGGTTGCTGTTAGCAAGAGTAGTGTTTTCAAGGTGAAAGTGGATATAGATATTTATATTTGGGTCTCTTCTAGGTCTAAGTGGCTCCCATAGCTGTGCCTTCTACAGAATTATACTTTGTAAGATCCCATTTTTGGAGACAGCCCTAAGTACCAAAAACATAGACTTCTTTCCTTGAGAGCGCAAGGGAACCCTTTATTTTTGTTTTGGCTGGCAGTGAAAGGGAATGCTTCCAAATATTTCGAATCCTCAGATGTCTTTAGTCTGGATGGACTAATATGAAAGATGAAGGCTGCCAGGGGTGTGATTGAAGTCTACAAAGTCACGAAAGGTCTGGAAGAATGAATACAGACTTGCTCACCAAATCTCTGAAAGCTAAAGCCCTGGTCAATGCCTTGAAGCTTAAAGGGCTAACTCATTGCACTTAGCTGCAACTTTACAAACGTTAGTTTAGTGATACAAAGGAAATGCTGTAGAATTCTAAGAGGCTGCTTAACAAATTTGTGTATGTTTACCTCAAGAGATGCTAACAGCTGGACCTGTGATTTGTTTATGTTTCACACTGAATCTGCAATTGAAAGACTTGGATTAGAATAATTCCAAGAGTCTCTGATATTCTGTGGTTCTATATATAATTAGTGAAAGTTATGAGATGCCTCGGGGTGTATCCCTTCCTCCTTCCTCTAAGGGGTCGAAATCTTGTAAGAAAAAAATACTCTTTGTGTCCAATTTGGAAACTACCTGTTGAATCCAAAGGTATCCAAAGCCTTCAGAATCCTCATATTTTCATGAGATGAGTTTATCCTGAAATGAATGTCCTTTAAACTAATTTGTGAAGTCTTTTTTTGTTTGTTTGTTTTGTTTTTGAGGCAGAGTTTCACTCTTGTTGCCCAGGCTGGAGAGCAATGGAGTGACCTCAGCTCACTGCAAACTCCGCCTCCCAGGTTCAAGTGATTCTCCTGCCTCAACCTCCCAAGTAGCTGGGATTACATGCACCCACCACCACGCCTGGCTAATTTTTGTATTTTTAGCAGAGACAGGGTTTCGTCATGTTGGCTAGGCTGGTCTCAAACCCCTGACCTCAGGTGATCTGCACTCCTCAGCCTCCCAAAGTGCTGGGATTACAGGCGTGAGCCACCACCCCTGGCCAATTTATGAAGTCTTAATTGCCCACATTGTCAAGTGAAAAAGCAGAAGAGAATGTTCTCAATATCTGCTTCCTATTGCAAGGTGTTCCTGACTTTATCACATGCTTGAGATTTATCAGATGCACCTGATGAAATCACATTATTATTGGTAACAAAGATATATATCTTTAAGTTCCCATATATTTGTCTCTTGACCTACAATAATTTTGTTTCAAAAAACATAGTGTTCAACTCAAAATGGATTGTGTGCTTGTTATAGTAAATGTATATTGATCTGATTAAAAATGCATTAATTTCTTTAAATTTCAATAACAATGGATTCATTTTCCGAAAGAAAGAGCTGGAAATGTGCAGTCACATAACCTGATAACCTCAGATAAGTGGTATTTAATATTTCTCAACAGGAAATTTTCCCCTTATACTTATAAAGCAAAAATCTTCAGCATTAAGTAATGTATGTAGTGCATATGAAGCACTTAGAGGAAATCTCTGTAATTTAACTCAAGGTCACATGCACACTGTCAGAGTAAAGAGGGAGTTGCAAAATTATCCAGGGAACTTGAAACAGTCTAGACAGTCAATCCAGATCATTTAAAAAGATATGTTAAAGATGCTTCTAACAGTAAGAGAGTTATCAGCTAATATGAAGATACAGTTTGGGGACAAATCAAATGTAGTGGTAAGAGCCTTGAGGTCTTTGCTTGAAATCCATTTTATTAGAAACATGTACACTTAAAATACTTCCATAAACATGAAATCGTTTAATCAATTAATATTTTTTGTTTATTATACACACACATAGCCATAGAAATCTTTAAAAATAACCTAATGTGTGTGAATGCTTATTTAATTTTTTCTATAAAACTCATCGCATTATGTAAAATATACCCCAAAAGAAGCATTTTCCTGGAAAGAGAAAGAAACCAGTATTCTCTCTTCAGATCTTCCAGCAACAACATTTAGGCAAGTTCTTTATTCTTCTTCAGTTTTTTCACTTGCAAAGTGAAGAAATTAAAGCTAGAGATACACTTAGAATAGATAACTTCTAAGTATGGTTTAACATAAAGTCTAATAAAATATATCTGCACATGCTTATATAGACACATCACAAATAAGTCTACAACAGTTAACTAATTGTGTAACTGGGAGAATAACAAGTATATTAATAAATTATGCTTTTGTTTACTTTTCTCCCAAGGATAATTGCTCAGTAGCTCAGGCTTCCAATTAGCAGGAACTCATTCAATGGTTGTTGAATTGAATTGATTGTGATCCATAGTACATAAAAATGGGTTTGAATTATAGCAAGTATGCTCGAATTTCACAAATCTTGCGTTCCACACTAGGAATCAGCCTCAGAAAGTATTTTCACTATTTTCATGGCTTGGATAAAGGTGGTAGATTTCACTAACAAATAGTTATCTCTGAGAACAGAAATGTGAACAAAATCACAGCTTGTATGTGAACCGATTCTCCTTTCCAATACAGACTGAACGCCAAATGTGTAAATATACATTACCAGTGCTCCGGCTCTCAGATAAGCTGACACACTAATTCTGCCAGTGGAATGTCATGCACTTGCCTTTCTCTCCATTCTCAATACTGTCATCATTTTCATTACTATTATCATCCTGGATTAGTCCCAGATGATTTCTTGGCCCTAGAGCTGCACTGTTCAACACGGTAGTCACTAGTTACTGAGGCTATTTAGCCCTGAAAACGTGGGTGGTTCAAACTGAGATGTACTTTAAGTGTAAAACACACATTAGATTTTAAGGATGTAGTATAAAAAATGTAAAATATCTTATTACTCTTTTTTGATATTGATTACATGTTGAAATGATAATCTTTTGGATACATTGGGATAAATGTTATTAAAATCAATTTTGCCTGTTTATTTTTACTTTTTAAAAATGTGGCTTCCAGAAAATGTAAAATTACATAAGTGGGCCCACATTTGTGGCTCACATTATGTTTCTGTTGAACAGTGCACCTCCCAAGTGTCTGCTGAAAACTGATCTATCCCACCTGCCTTTTCTTGGAAACTTTATTTTCATCCATGGTCTACACATTTATTTTAGTTTTCAGGGCCTTCTCTAACCTGCACCATTCCTACTCTTGTGTTTTGGGAAGAATCCACCCTTTCCTTTTTTTTTTTTTTTTTTTTGAGATGGAGTCTCGCTTTGTTACCCAGGCTGGAGTGTAGTGGTATAATCTCACTGCAACCCCCACCTCCCAGGTTCAAGCGATTCTCCTGCCTCAGCCTCTTGAGTAGCTGGGATTATAGGTGCCTGCCACCACGCCCGGCTAAGTTTTGTATTTTTAGTAGAGACAAGATTTCACCATGTTGGCTAGGCTGGTCTTGAACTCCTCACCTCAAGTGATCCACTTGCCTTGGCTTCCCAAAGTGCTGGGATTACAGGTGTGAGCCACTGCACCTGGCCCCTTTCCCTTCCCAAGGCACTAAGCAGTTTCATTAATCAAGCATTTATTGATTTTAGAGCTCTGTGTGAGGCCCTGGGGCTGCAGTACTGACCCTCTTTGAACACACAGCTTAATGTGAAGTCTAGTGGAAGCTAGAGACAGGTAAACAGAAAATGACAATACCTACGATGGAGTGGGAACAGGCTGCTGGAGGGCTTACAGATAGGCCTCTAACTCAGGTTCTAGAGTTTAGAAAAGACTTGCCAGAGGAACTGATGGCCAAGCTGAGGCCGGAGGAATGACTAGGAGCTTACTGGGCAAATGTCAGGTGAGATGGGGAAGGAAGGAAGGACCTTTCAGGCAGACAGAAATGGACCCAAGCCAAGCAAGAAGCGAGAGAACACTTAGGTCACTTAGTGAGAGGAACGGAGTGATATGGGTGGGAAGGAGACAGAATGGGTGGAGAGGAGATCAGGAAGCTTGAGCTGTAGGTCAGAACTGGCCAGATCATGAAGGCCATGCCCAAGGAGCTTGGTCATAGATTTCCTCCTGCTTTTTCTCTCTCAGCTATCTGCTGTAGATTGATTCTATCCCTAGACCCAATTCTCACCCCTTTCTGTGACCTTCCTCTTTGCCATGTGGCATTGCAGTTCCTCTTCCTAGACAGGCAGAGTCTATTATTCTCCCTTGATCTGGATTTGGGCATGTGACCTGCTTTGGCTAATAAGATGTTTGCAGACCTATTTTAAAAAGTGCTTGTGCATTTTGACTGCGTTTTTGCACTCTGCTGCTGTCATGAGAGGGATACACCTAGGCTAGCCTACTAGTTCCAGAAGAAGAAGGAACAACACGTGAGGGGAGCCGAGTCACCCTGGTCAACCTAGCCAAGGTCATGCTAGACCAGCCTATAGCCAGCCAAGCCCCAGACATGTGACACAACTCAGTCATGGTCAGTAGATCCACCTAACAACCTCCAATAGGCAAGCACTAAGTACCTATTTTGCATGTGATTTTTTTGTTATTCAGTGTTATTATGGAAATGTAGAACTTAAACACTACCCAAATAGATTGTATCCTCCTTGAGGGCAGGACCATATCTTTTCTCCTTTTTTTTTTAACCAATGTTGAATAATTTGTAATTGATAGATATAGGTTAATAGATACTGTCAGGGATTTCAATACAGGTTGAGCGTCCCTAATCTGAAAATTTGAAATCCAAAATTCTCTGAAATTTGAAAATTTATGAATGTCAACATGGTATCACAGGTAGAAAAATCCCACACCTGACCTCAGGTATACAAGCTTTGTTTCATGCAAAAAATTATTAAGAATATTGTATGATATCTTCAAGCTACATGTATTAGGTATATATGAAACAAATGAATTTCATCTTTAGACTTGGGTCCCTATCTTCAAGATACGCCATTATGTATATGCAAACATTCCAAAATTTGAAAAAAATTAAAAATCTGAAACTTTTGGTCCCAAGCATGTCATGTAAGGAATGCTCAGCCTGTACTATAAACATAGTCATGAAAAATGGGAACTTTCTTGAACAAATGCTGACGACTTTTCTAAAACTTTTCAGCAATGGGGGTAAAAAGGCCCCAGAGACGGCCCCTGAAAGGGGGAAAGTGAGGAGGCTGGGTGGGTTGCTCTGTGGGCTTTCTGTATGAAAGTGAAGCCTCTCCCTGCCCCACCTCCCTGGGCTCTGGTGAGCTTTAGGATACCTTGCTGGGTGACACAGTTCTCTTTAAAGAGGAGCTGACAGAGGACAAACACCGAGTATACCTTCTGGAGTCTAAATCTCATTTGACAGTTTTTCTAGAAAGCCTGTCCTTCCTAGTAAAGCTTGCCCTGACAAATGCTAAGTAGACTGCCAGAGAAAATCGCTGAGCTTCGTGGATGTTGGTCAGGTGGGTCAGAGTTGATGGCATTGTGTCATAGTCATTTTCCATCATCAAAGGAGTGAGGAAGGACTGCTCCAAAGATTCATTTTGCTCTGTCTTGCATAGCTATGCTTTAGAATGCTGCTAGAAATCTAAGAAGGGCTGTTAGTCTCTGTTCAGATCTCTTGGAAAACTTTCTGAGATTATGAAGAGGTACTGAACATCTAAGTCCTTTTTTAAGCAATAAGTCAAGGTGATAGACAGACACTGAGAAGGGCAACACAAGCAAATGTGAGGAATATCAGTTTCACTTTGTAGTCAGCGCAGTGCTGTGCTCTGAAGAAGGAAGTCATATACCAAAGCCCACATGAGGGAATCCCTGTCCTTATGATGGGAATCTTCCCTGATGAATCAGAGGTGGAAAGTGGCTTTGAGGTCACATTGCCTGGATTTGAGTCCAGCTCTGTTATTTACCTGCTGCATGATCTCAAGCAGGAAAACTTAGTTGGTGAGCTTAGCTTCCTGTCTTGTAAGATGGAAGTGATAATAGTGCCAACCTCGCAGAGTTGTGATGAGGACTACGTGAGACAAAACATGAAAGGTTTTTGATGAAGCACTGAGTGCATAATGAGATCTGGGTAAATGGTGGCTGCTATTATGAGTGATTTCTGTAGTCCGTGTTGATCCTCAAGAGCCAGGTAGTAAGCAATAATACTCGAGCTTGTCCTATAAGGGAATGGCTGGTTGGATGCTGTATTGACAAAAGATGAATCTTTAGGGGAAATTAAATTTCTGCTTGTTCCACTATCAGGCTTGCACTGGCTGTAGATAATGCCATAGTGAAACCAAATTGTCCTGAGAGTCCTTTGTGTTCACCTGTCCCTATTCTCTCAAGGCTGAATCACAGTCTACTGAAGAAGAAATTTGTTCAACTCTAGTAGCTGCTTGCCACATTCACTGCTCCAGGATAACCATTCATTCCAATTGGCTGCAGTCTGGGCATGATGGTAAACTTTGGATGATGTAGAAGCTGAGAATTTCAAGGCTAGTGGTCACCAATGACCGTTACCATGGTTTTAATAAGTATGTGTCTATATAGTGTGGGTATACACACTATATAGGGTATCTGGCTTTTACTCCTCCTTTAATTGTTCAGTCTTTCAGCAAATATTTACTGACTGTGCCCCCTGTACGCTAGGCACTATGCTCTAAATGCAAGTGGTATAGACATGCTCTTACTGTTATTTGCAAGCAGATTCATTTCCTAATCTTTATCTGCAAATTCTATTTCCAGGTACTCTTGCCAAGTGGCTTCTTGGTATATTTGACCAATAGGAGACACTAGAAGGAGATAATAGAGCAGGAAGAAGAGGAGGAGCAATCGTATTTCTTACTCTGTCCCCCACCTACCACTTTGGGAAGTGGCTACATCTTCTCTGTGTTCCAGCTCCCATGGTAGCTTCTGCCATGAATCCCACTTCCACAGGCAACCCAGGCCTTCGGATTTGTGTGAGAGTCCTTTCTTTCTTTGTTCCTCCAGTCCAAAAAATGGTAGCAGTTTTTTGCTCTTGCTTAAATTTGGGTTGTTTCACTCTCAGTATCTCCAACACTTTTGTAACTAGTTTCCTAAATTAAATTCCTTCCATTAAACTATCTGCTGTGGTCTTTCTTTACCTGACGAGGCTTTGAGGGGTACGATACGGTTTGGCTCTGCATCCCCACCCAAATCTCATCTAGAATTGTAATCCCCAGGTGTTGAGAGAGGGACCTGGTGGGAGGTAATAGGATCATGGGGGCAGTTTCCCCCATGCTGTTCTCCTGATAGCAAATGAGTTCTCACAAGATCTGATGGCTTAAAAGTGTGACACTTTCCTCTATCTCTCCTGCTGCCATGTAAGATGTGCTTTGCTTTCCCTTTGCCTTCTGCCCGTGACTATAACTTTCCCAAGGCCTCCACAGCCATGCAGAACTGTGAGTCAATTAAACCTCTTTTCTTTGCAAATTATCCAGTCTCAGATAGTTCTTTATAGCAGTGTGAGAACAGACTAATATGGGATACAATCTCAATACTTTAAAGTTTTTGAAAATGGGAACAGATATTATTCAAATAGTCTCATAAACATGTAATGACACACTGAAATATGCTATGAAGTACATGTACAATGAGAACGTGGAACTGGGAGGGGGATGTGTTGATCTAGTCTAGGGTCTTGCTATGCCAAATGAGGTCCCTCACCTGCAGCATTGCTATCTCTTGGGAGCTTATTGGAAATGAAGATCCTACCACAGTTACAACTGATTCAGAGTCTGCATTTTAACAAGCTCCGCACCTCAGAAGAGCGATCCCATGAGAGCATCTACTCTCAATCTGATTATTGTGGCTCAGACCTTCCAGCTCCAGTCTACCAGGATTGTGTAGAATCAGTGGGGGCCCTGAATCACAGCTCCATTCCAATGAGAAAAGCTTGCAATGTCTGGTTCTTGATTCTGCCTGAACAAACACTGCAGGCCAGACTCTGAAGCAAATGCAAGATAGGGAGTGGAGATTAGGGTGACAGTTGGAATAATTTCGGAAGAAGAGGCTGAAAACTGCTTCTCTGCTGACTGTTTCAGAATAGCTGGAAGATGAGTTCTAGAAAACTGGGTCTTTAAAATGTATTAAAGTATGTTGTGGGAAAGCAAATATCTATTCCCATGTGACCATATCTTGTGTCAGTCAATGCAGGACATTTGATCATCATATGCTTTCCACACTGGTAGACTTCAGGTGAGACTCACATGCATTGTTTTTTAAACCATAATAGAAGAAGCTGTCAGAGAGACAGAAATTGTGCATTTGAAGGTAAGAAAGGGGGACTGTTATAAGCAGGGTTTTAATGATGATGTCCTTAAACTTTTAATAGTTTCTCTATGTTTAGGTCACCAGACCCCTAAACATATAGGTCTGGTGACCCAAACATTGATTTTCAATGTGTTATTCCATTCTCCACGATCATCACCCAGTAGTGAATGTGGCAGAAGAAGAATAGACTCTAGAAGTAAAAGACCATGTTAAGTCTCCTTGTTATATATACCATGTAGAGTGGTGTAACATGGAATATATTTGATAATTGTCACCAGTTCCTGTCAAAGAGCTCTTAAAACCATTGAAATTTCCTGAGTGATAGGAGTGTTTCCACATCCTTCCCCATACTTTGCCCTATGCATCTCTTTATCTAGCTGTTCATCTATATCCTTTAAAATATCCTTTATCATAAACCAGTAAATGCAAGTAAGTGTTTCCTTGAGTTCTGTGAGTCATCCTAGCAAATTAATAGAATCCAAGGAGGGTTTAGTGGGAACTCTGATTTATAGCCAGTCAGTCACAAGCATAGCGGACAACCTTCTACTTGCAATTCACATCTGCAATGGGAAGCAGTCTTGTGGAACTGAGCCCTCACCCTGTGGAATCTGACACTGTCTTCCGGTAGATAGTGTCAGAATGGAATTGAATTAGAGGACATGCAGTTGGTGTCTGCTGGAGAATTGCTTAGTGTATAGGGAACCACCACTCCAGCCACTTCTGGCAATAGAAGTGTTCTTCATTGAGTGTGAGTAGAGAGAAAAAAAGCTAGTTTTCTTTACATCTCACCTATGCCACTTTGTGAGCTGTGCTAACTTGGGCAAATGCCTTAACATTCCTGATGCTCTTTTTTTTTTTCATATGCCAAGTGGAACTGAAAACACCTTAACTCATTGGTTTGTGGTGTGGTTCAAATGGTATAAGAATATACTCTATAAAGGAACTAACTGGTATTGAAACACCACATTTAAGGCAAAGTGGCAAAGATCTAAGAGGAAATTGAAAGGTACCAAAAATGTGACTAAAGTGAGATGGTCTGCAGCTTCTGTGCTTGGGTAAAAAAAGGACTGCACAGGGTCCCCTTGTTAAAAAGGTTGATTTTTTTTTTTTTTTTTTTTTTTTTAATGCAAGCTTGTACTTTTAAATCATTCCCTGCCTCTTGTGTCTGTTTAAAATTTGTGACTGTTAATACTTACCTCTTTCTTACTTGTGGCTATGAATATTGAGATTTATGCAACAAATATTTGCCGAGCACTGACTTTCTAGCAGGCACCATTCTAGGTGTTTGGGATATTCAGTGACTAGATCAGACCCCTGTCACCATGGAGTTTATATTTTGATGAGGACAACTTGCCATAGCAGGGACCATGAGGGTCCTATCAAATTAGAGCCTATCAAATACCCATCGGCTTTAGTCCAAGGACCTGGAACCTAACCAGTCCTAGCTGGGATGAGTATAAAACCCCCTGTTTCAGTTGCTTGGCAGTCATAATTGCTGTTCAACTCTAATCTTACGGTGAGTAAAGGTATTCCTTATTCACCCTATTTCTGGGTGTCCTCCTCATACTACCCTCCCCAATGACTGAATCTTCTCTCTTGATTGGGTCAAATCTACTGCCGACATCCTCAGATGAGGAGACTTTCTGCTTGCATGGTACAGTACTTCTTTATTCATTCACTTTCCCTTCAGCTAATATTTATTGAGACCACGATGCTCACCACTGTCAGGAACTGAGGATAGAGCTCTGAGCAAGACAGAACAATGCTATCTTCATAGAGCCTCCTTTCAGGCAGAGAAGGCAGTGGACATGATTGAATGCTCAGTTACAGTTGTGAAGAGGACAACAGGAAAAGTGTGGTGTACTATCAGGATCTCTGATAACACGCACTGAACTAGCCTGATTAGCTCACTCCTTGAAGTGACATTTGAACTGAGTTCTGGAGCATGGGGGGTGTTAACAAGGTAAGGGAAAAAAGTAGAACCTTCAATGCAAAGGAACAGTGTGTGTAAAGCCTCTGAGGTGAAAAAGAAACTGATTTATTTGAGGAACTGAAGAAGGTTATGTGACTAGATCATCGTGAATAAGTGGAACTGGGAAACAGGAGAAGTACTTCGCCTTGCAGGCCATGTGAAGAATTTAAATGTGTATGCTAAAAGTAATGGAAAACTATTGAAGTGTTTTATGAGGAGATGTTACATGATTTCATCTATGTTTTTAAGTAAATGTTTTGGCTGCCATGTAGACAGTGGGTTTGGAGGTATGGTAAGAATGGATGTGGGGAGACCAATTGGGAAACTATTTCTGCTGTCCAGGCAAGAGATGAAGTCAGCTTGGATTAGAGCAGTAGCTTTGGAGATGGATAAAAATAAGTAGAGTTAATAGGCATTAGGAAGTGAAAATTGGCAGGAGGTGGTGCCTGAGTAGTTATTAGTGCTAAGGAAATGGGAAGGCCGAGGATGGCACCCAGGACTCTGGCTTAAGCTTCTGGGTGAGTGGTGGTATTGCTCACTGTGATGAGACATACTGGAAGAGGACCAGGTTTTTTTGAGCAAAATTATTTTTTAGCACATTGGATTTGCATTGACTTTAAAACATCCAAGAGGAGATATTGGGTAGGTAGCTGGATATACAAGTCTGGAGGTAGCAGTGCAGTTTGGGTTGCAAATTGCTGCCAATAACTGCCTGAATCATGGTTGGGTAAACATTTCAGGTATTGGAACCAATACTTCAGATCTTGAGTGTTGGCAAAAGGGCCCTCTCAGCCCTCTCCATGAAATAAATCTTCCAATTAATATTATTTCCAATGCCTCTTGAGAGATTATTAGACTTTTATGATGCAGGACACCAAGTTGGTCTGCATTGCCAACAACCTGATACCCTGTTATGATGATAGTGAAATATCATCTATTGCAGATAATAGTGAATGACCTTGCAACATCCATTTACCTTTCCTCCTTAGCAACAGAACCTGGGCTACTATTCCCAGCCTCTTTTGGAGTGATGTGTGGCCCTGTGACTAAAGTGCTTGCCAGTGAGATACAAAGAGTAAGTAGTGCTGTGTGGGCAGAGTTATTAACAGACAGGGGACAGGGGTGGGAAGAAGTTTATGTCTTTCTTCTTATCGCTTGGAATCCAGATGTAATAGATGGAAAACTGCCATCTTGGACTATGAAAGTTGTGTGTGGCAGAACAGAAAGAAAAAGCCTGGGTCCTTGATGACTTTGTGGAGCCCCAATATTAGCCTTAGGTTGACTAAAGTATGTCTTCCTTTAACTGTAAATTGTTTGGGAATCAATGGGCATTAAAGTCATAGTTGGATCTCTATTATTCATGGTTGAATTCAGTCCTTCTACTCTGTTTGGCAATTTCCTGGGTACTTTGCTATAATGCAAGTTATCAAGGCATGAAATTTGGTGTAAAGAGAATAGGTTTGCTTCTCACCCAAGAAAGTTTATTACTGGAGTGCTACTGGGATCTTGTTTAATATTGTTTATTTCTTGCCCAAGACATGATCAAAAGCAGCATATAGCAGGGATCAGGATGGCCAGCAACTGAAATTAAATGGTAAACAGGAACTCCAACAGAGGAAAACAAAATGAATTAGTTAATAATTAAAAACAAAAACTTTCAGATTGCATCAGTGAGCTTTGGCTGCATTGAAAATCACCCCAAAACATAGTGGCTACTATGAACTGAATGTTTGCATTCCCCCCAAAATTCATGTTAAAGTCCTAGTCCCTAAAGTGATAGTATTTGAGGGAGGGGTCTTTGGGAGGTAAGTTGGTTTAGATTAGGTCATGAAGGTGGAGCTCCATGGCCTCCTTATAAGGGCACGAGTCACTAGGGCCCTTATAAGGAGAGGAAGAGAAACTAGAACTCTCTGTCTGTATGCCATGAAAAGACACAAAAAGAAGGCAGCCATCTGTAAACCAGAAAGGGAGCCCTCATGAGCCATCAAATCTGCTGGTACGTTGATCTTGGACGTCCCAGCCTCTAGAACTGTGAGAAGTGAATGTTTGTCGTTTAAACCACTCAGACTATGGTTGCTTATTTTTTTCTGTTTTAGCGGGCTGAACTAAGACAGTGACTTAAAACAATAACTATTTATTTAAGTGATGCCTTCACAAATTGGTAACTTGGGCTGGGCTCAGCTGGAGCACTCTGATGATCTGAGCCAGACGTGGCTGCTCTTGGCTGGAGCTCATTTATGTATCTGCAACTGAGTGCCAGGCTTTGATTGGCGTGCTCTGGTTTTCTTCTATGCAGCCTCTTGTTCTCCAGGACCTGTTTACATGGTGATAGTGGTAAGGGTCTCAGAAGAGTGAGGGGAAGCGTACAAGACTTCTTAAGGCCCAGGCTTGTAATTAGTACAAAGTTATTTCTGTACCCATCTCTTGGGCAAAGCAAGTTACAAGACCACCCCAGATGGAAGGAGTGAAAAAATAAATTGTATTTCTTGATGAATTTCCAGAGTGTGTGGGAAAATGATTGGTTGTTTTTGCAATTCATTACACAAACACCTAAATACCTAATTTAAAGAAGAAACGATAAGGGAATCAAGGCTCTAGCAGGAGTAATAGATCTGATACCCTGTGTAGGAAATGTAACTCAGGGCTTAGATGTGTGACTGTGCAACCAGGCAGACCTGGATTCAAATCCTGACTGTGTTGTTGACTAGCTGTGTTCTTTATTTATGATTACCTGCTGGGCTTGTGAGAATTATATATAAGTAAAACTCTTAGCACAGTGCCCAGCAGGCACTAAGTGATAACAAAAAAAAAAAAAAAAAAAAACAGTTGTTGTAGTTGTGGTTACAATAGGATACTGCTGTGGCATAGCCCGAATTGGAGACAGGATTTACCAGGACCATAGATGAGCCAGAGAGTGGTTGGCTCAGCTTGGCACAGAGAAGAAAGGTTTATCACGAGATTATATATTGGACTAGGGCAAGGCAGAATCCAGGGTCAGACGAACTATGGACTCTCTTAGCTGTAGTCATACAGGTTAGCACAAATCTAACAACAACAGTAATAATTTACATTTATTGAGCACTTACAATGTGCTAGATGCTATTCTAAGTTCTTTAACAATATTAACCCAATCTTCATAAGATCTCATCTGGGTAGTACTGTTATTCCCATTTCATACATGGAGAAATTGAGGCACACAGAGATTTTTAGCCTCTTGCCCAAGGCCCCACAGCTCATGAGTGGTGGAGCCAAAATATCAGACAGGCCTGACTCATCCCTCACTCCAAGCTCCTAGTACACTCTCTATTCTGTGGGAAGATCCAAGGGCAGTAGACAAAGTCAGGCAAGCGTGGCATAAAAATTTCCAGAGAGTCAGGGAAGATCCAAGCAGGCACTTGTGGCATCCAGAGAAAAATAGCTGAGAAACTAGGGATGGGAGGTTGGGGGGATACGGAGAAGGGGGAGAGGATTGTCCTAATAACTGAGACTTTCTAAATAGCTTAGTACTCTCACTTGCACTATTTCGAGCATTAAAATTTCTAGTCCTTAAAATGAGGCAGATGAGAATTACTTTCCTTTCGCAACTAAGCTGTCAGAAACAATAATCTCCACTTGCTGTCTT
Organism: Rhinopithecus roxellana; assembly: GCF_007565055.1. NCBI lineage: Eukaryota > Metazoa > Chordata > Mammalia > Primates > Cercopithecidae > Rhinopithecus > Rhinopithecus roxellana. The sequence continues at coordinate 113,991,813 of NC_044562.1, read as the reverse complement.
CACTTTCTCTTCTAGTCTTTCAGCCTAAGGCAGCCTGACTCCCAGCCTTTCCCTTGGTCAAGGTTGCCAGTGACCTTGCTGGACATATCCAATGGAGTCTATTCAGTCCCCAGTGCTTGGCATTGAAGAGCTGTGCACTTTTGGTTTGTTGAGCTGCTTCTTCCCTGCCCAGATAATCTTGGCCTGAAGGAGGAGACTCTCACTCTTTATCAAACATGCCCTCAAATAATCTACTCATTCTTGGGGCAAAATCTCATTCTTCCCCTCATCTTTACAGTAGCATGTTCCTATGGCCAGTATCAGGCCTCTCCACTGTTTCAATTCTTTTTCCCTATTCCTTTGAATAATAAGGACATAAGTGCTTTTATATGTAGCCTCTGACTTGTAGTCTAGAATATGGAATTCTAAAATGGGGGTGTTAACTATCACCTACTGAGCCCACATTGTGGTACTTTATACAGAGTAATCAATTTTCACCATGAAAAATCCGTGAGGTATGATGCATACTATTTTTATTATGCAGATAAGGAAACTGAAGCTCAGAGAGAAAATTAACATTTATCCTGCAGGAAAGGAGCCTGGATTCAAATACAGGTCTTTGGATACCCTGGTCATTTTGACACCAGAGCCTATGTTTTCCTACTCCCTCATGCTGCCTCTCATAATTTACAAATTGTATAGCCTAGGATCTATAGCGTTGTCTGCAATAACATGAGTCTGATTTGCATTTATGTATTTGTTTGTTTATTGTTTATTTACTATTATTGCCTTTGGAATGCAGCAGAATCTGGCTGACTGATTAAGGAAAATTTCAGACTTGTTTTCCAATTGCCCAGGATGTGAACAGCCAAAGAGCTGAATTCTATTTGGATGCCTGAGTGCCTCTTTCTCTACAATTTGTAGCTGGAATCTATCCTTAATTAGAACATCCCTGGGATTTTATGAGGAGGTAAAAATGCACTGATGAGATTACAGATCAATAGCTCTTCCACAGGACACATAGATATAGAGCAAGCAATAGTTCAGAGATTAGAAATTGCAATCCAGGCATGAATGCACCTTGGAAAAACACATATTTTATCCCACCCCACCTTTGGGATCATTAAGTGTCACTGAAGCCAATAAGTTAAAACTTAATATGTGAAGCTTAACGGGCAAAACAGCAGATTAACGGAGGAAAACGCAAGGAATTTCTTGACCTGGTAATTTGGAAGGAGAGTAGGTGAAGTGTGTAAATTACAGAAAATTCAAAGGTGAGTCATTTTGGAAATGTATAGTAGGCATATATCACACTAACTGCAGCTCAGAATTGTGAGCCTCACCTCTAAAATCCATTAAAACAGGGCTTCCTAACATTTTTTACCACTTTAATACTTGCATCGTTTGCTTGATTTTGTCATATGTGGTCTATGTTTATTTAAAACTTCAAATGAATTATGATTCTTTCTCTGAAGTTTTAATGATGTTCCCTTGAGGTAATTAGAGGCACTTTGTGGTGGGAAGCATCCCAGGGCTGGGAATTATGGCATTATGGAAATGAAACCCATGTGCTACCTCCTTCCATTTGTAATTCAGAAGGAACAGTTGGACGTAGTGTCTAAGAGCTGAGGCAATAAAGAAAGGAAACTCAGTGTTCCAATGGACTGGTTGGAAAAGACATGAAAAGAGTAGGCTTTGACTTTCTTGCCCAAGTCTAAGTAGGAATTAGTGTTGTCGTTGCAAGAAAGGAAATGACTATGGCATCCTATTCTATCAGGAATTTAATCCCTGCCCAAGTTTTGGGACATTATGTCTAGGAGTTCATTCATTCAATAAATATTAATATTTATTAAGGGTCTATTATATACCAGGCTCTGTGTTTCACAGTGGGCATTCAGTGATGAATCAAGCAGAATTTTTGTCCTCAAGAAACTGACATTCTTGTAAGATAGACTGACAACCAACAAGTAAATATGGTGCTACGTCAGAAGGTGCTGAGTGACATTTTTTTAAAAAAAGCGGTAGGGGTGATAGATGTTGATGGAAGGAATGCTTTTGTATACAGAGTGATTTGGAAAGGACACTCTCAGATCATACCGCTTGAACAAAGGACCAGTTTGTACCAAAATTCAATGGAGCAAAAAGTAGCAAGTACAATGTACTATAAGCCTGGGGCATAGGGTGACTAAGAGAGACAGTTCACCAGAATTTCTTTGGAATTTCATCATTCCTTTGGCTTTGCCATTAAACTAATATTTAGAAAAAGACCTTGAGCTCTCATAGGGTCACATTGCCAGACAGTTATCATTCCCTTGGCTTGAAACTATGTAGAGTTCTAGTTTTGCTGGTAATATAAATCTGTGATAGTAAGGACCACTGAACAAGTCCAGTTTGGACACTGATTCAGTTTATTATTGTACCTTGTCCCCAGTGATGACAAGAACAAGCCAGGCAATTATCCAACTCCAGGGAAAACCAAATCGAGATGCTTGGACCACACAATGCACAGTAGTCATTTTTTTGACAGGTTGTCATGGTGTGTTAAATAAAATTTCTCATCTAACATTTGAGGGTGAGAAATAACATGGGACAGAAATTTCAGCAAGAACAGGTTAGGCTATTCTGGGGGAAGTTTTACCTTTAGGACAAAATTACTTATATACTTAATGCCATTTTTTTTTTTTTTTGAGATGGAGTCTCGCTCTGTTGCCCAGGCTGTCTTATACCCACATCTTCTTTAGTATATTTCAGAATTTTGCCTTGATGAGGAATTATTTGTCTGCAAGAAAGAGAATCCCTTCTTAAGAAAAACTGGAGAAATTTATTAGGAAGATACAAGGCAATAGCATGAAACCCAAGGGAAGAAAGTCAGTTGGGGCTCACAGGATGCTGGAGCTTTAACTAGAAAGTCATAAAGAAGGAAGTTATTTTCTCCACATCTCGGAATCTTGTGGTCTCTTGTTTCTGCCTCTCTCTGCTTATCCTCTTCATTTGTGTGACTCTGGAGAGTGGTTTTCTATATTTTTCTGAGCACAGGGTTACTCCTGCTTCTGTCTTTACGTTACTTCCTTGTTCATTCTTAAAAAGAGACTCACTAGAACTAGTCCTGCTCAATGAATAAATATGTGTGAAAAGCAGGTTATAAATAAATATACATAGTATAATCCTCCTCTATAAACAATTTTAATATGTGTACATATGCTTAGAAAAAATCTACAGCAAAATGCACTAAAGTGTTTTTAATAGTTATCTCTAAGTGATGGGATTATGGGTGATTTAAATGCTTTTATTTGAGTATATGTGTACTTTTCCATCATTAGCATATACTATATTTGTAATTGTGAAAAAATTATTGAAGAAAAAGTAAAGGTAAAATACATATGGTAAATCCCAGTAGTCTAGGACTAAACCCAAGAATGGAGCAGGTATGTGCCAGGTCTTGGGTATAGGGAGGGAGGGCTTAAATCACTAGGGAATACGGCAGGAGAGACTTCACACACACACCCAGAGTGGCTGGCTTTTTATTTCTAAATGTATTTGTTTTCAAGAAAACCCTCTCAGATAGCTGTCAGTACCATCACAGGAATGGAATTTGTCAACAATGATTACTGATGCTCATTAGATCTCTGGATTTTCTCTCCAGTTCCTTCTTGCCTTACTTGTGCAACTATCAACTGTGTTATGTGAGATTCAATTGGTCCTACAGAATCCCACATATAAAGTTAAGGCCCTGAGTTCAATCTATTCCCTGACTTGCCCCCCTCTGGGAGACATCAGAGTGAATTTTGTAGGTTCCTTTCTTTCCACAAGACACCACCTAAACAAACTTCTTAGAGCCTTTCTTTGGCTCTTGGCACTCACTGGATCGAGCCCATGCCACCTAGCATAGGAGAGAAAGCCCTCTGTGCCCTGGCTCTACCTACTTGCTGGCTCATCCCTGCCCCTCTCCCCTTCCACTTTGCGCTACAGTAACAAGGAATCGTTTGCAGTTCTGTAACACACCATGGCATCTCACACTCACTTACATTTGTACATGCTGCTCCTTCCTTCTGCGATGCTCTTCTCCCTTGTCTGCTTGGATCCCTTCCCTTCCTTTCTTCTGCTCAGATGTCACATCTTTTGGGCAGATTTCTTTGAAAGCTCAAATGGAGACTTTATTCTGTTTGTACCATTGTACCTTGAAGCACCCCAGCTTTGCTTCTACAAAGTTGCACCATAATTTGCTTACATGCCTATCTCTCCTCCTAGAGGAGAGGCAGGAACTAGCTCCTTGAGGGCAAGAACTGTTTCCTTTGCTTCCGTCTCAGTTATTTCTACCTCCTAGGTGCTTGAAAAATGTTTATTAAAAGAATAAATGAATAATTTCAACTTGGACTCCTGCAAATGTTGCCTATCAGAAGGTACAGTGGATTAGAGTAAAAGGAAAAAGGAGAGGATATACTATAAAAGAGGCTTTACAGGCATTATTTCCTTTAATCCCTCAACAGCCCCATGAGATTTTTATCATTCATCCCACTTTACAAATGAGGAACTGTATCTCAGAGAGGTCAAAAAACTTACCCCAAAACATGCTTCTAGAAAGTGACAACTAGGATTTGAACCTGTCTCTAATGTCAGTCTTCTTTTAACTACAGAATCTCTGTGAATCTAAAACCTTCCTCTGCTGGTTATAAGCCATGGGACCAAAAGTAGTTCATTTAACTACTTAAAGTCAGATTTTCACTTCTGTAAAGCAAATTAAACTCTAAGAAAGTAGTATAAAGGCTTTGCAGGTAAGTCTAATGTGTAACCAGGGAGTGAGTACTAAGCAAGTAGTATCTGCAAAGCCTTTATAAACTACTTGCGTGTTGTTTTCACACCCAAAGATTCTGATATTGGTGTGGGGTGGTACCCGGACATCAGGATTTTTTCAAATATCCCCAGAAGATTCTAACATACAGCCAGAATTAAGAAGCAGTGTTCCAGCTCAGTACTTCTTAAACTTTAATGTGTCTGTAACTCACCTGAGGATCTTCTAAAATGAAAATTCCAACTCAGTAGGTTCAAGGTGGGGCTCTAGATTCCGCATTTCTAACTGGCTTCAGGTGTGGCTCTTGCTGCTGGTTTTCACACTACACTTCAAGTAGCAAGATCTAGAGTAGAAAGCCTGCACCCTAAATGACCAATCTAAATTACCAAAACAAAGATAGTGCTGGCTGACATCTCCTCTCTTTAGACAAATGCACTTGCTCTTACCTATTCAATTCAGTTTCTGTGGATTTATAGTCTTCAGCCCTCAGTGGCCCTGACAAGGTCTGGCAATCGGCTCTGGCTCATCGCTTGATAGGTTTCCACAGGTGAGGAAGCCAGGTAGGAGAATACCTAGCTTGAGGCACAACTAAAAAAGAACCTTGTGCAGACAATCAGGGCAGCAAGTAGTACCAACCAAAGCAATTGGGAATCCAGCATGAACCACAGTGGAGGGTGTGGCTAGCCTGGTCTTTGTTTAGTGCCAAATTGTCTGGTTGGTTAGGATCTAAAGATAGTACAGTACGGGTGCGTTAATTGGGCAAGGTGATTGAAGGCAGGGGATGAGAGACTGTTAAAGTTTAGCCAAGGGCTTAAAAGGGCCAAGATGGCTTCCCATGAGGCCAACCTGTCAACAATCATTAATTAATAAATATGCAGCTTTTCGCTGTCTGTTTACTACCTCCCAATCCTAAACCGGGTGGGTGTCATGTGGCAGGGAGTGCGGGGGATGAATGACTTGTGTAAATGGCTGTGAGTCAGAGAAGAAACCTGGCTTGCAGAAGCCCTGCTGTTTTCCTAGAGCCAGACACTGAGTCCCTAGTCAACCAACAAAACCACTTCACCCCAAAGACCCATGAGTGATTTATAGATGGACAATTGTTATGCCTTGGTCAAGCAGTCCACTAAAACTCCATGTGCATGCTGCTGGACAGACGAAGATGCAGTTTAGAATGTCCAGTGTTCATATTACCCATGAGAGGGACAGTTGTTCTTTATAGGCAGTAAGAAAGGAGCAAATTTAGGTAAATTAGGCATGCAGGAGAATTTCCTCCCCCAGATTTGAGGAGCCTCCGATCATTTCACTTAGGAAAGAACTTCAAAACCTTATTCTCTGCAAATTTCAAAGTTTTCTTTCAGGCTTCTATTCTGCTTGGCCTGTAGGTAGGGCAGGACTCAGATGGCCTCTCAGTATGGCCTTCCAGCCCCAAGTTTCATTCTGTTTATGGACTGAAAAACCCAACACCTTCACTGCTCAAATATCCTAGACACGCAATGTTTTGTCACAGATTTGGTAGCAGGAATACCCTCGTTCTTTGTTTAGCCACTTGAAAAGGAGGATTAAAGAAAAAAAAAAAAATCAGAGACTAGCCACAAATAGATGGCATGGAGATTGTTTTGTAAAGCGGTGCCTCTAAATTGTGCCTGTATTCCTTATGGAAACTAAAGGCAAAGCCAAGTTTGCTTTGTGCAAATTCAGCAGCACTAGGACCCCTTGGCAGAATGCCACCTCGCCCTTGCTTGGGCGGTGTTTGTGAACAGTCTTCCTTGCTTTCTTCCAAGGAACAAACAGGGTGGAAATTCCTGATCTAGCTCTGTATCACCAGTAATCCGACCTGCAGGCTTGTACCTGAATACTGAAACCTTGGGGTTCACTGCTCAAATATAATACTTGGTAAAAGAAGAAAAGGGGTAAAGAGACTCTTCTTAACCTTTGCAAATGTCATGCACTATTTACATAACATTTACCACTTTTATTTTTCACAGCCTGGGATTTTGTGAGGAGAAAGGGGCAGGTACCTTAAGCTAAACTGCATTTCTACAGGTTTAAATTACAGTTTTTCGTTTCTGAGGGCTAAGCTCATTGTATGGACATCATTCTTCAGGGGCTGATTTTGCCTTATAAACAACTTGAAGTCTACTTCTTAGATAATTCATGGAACTAGTTTTCTAATAGCTTCATAAGAGAATTTTTTTCCCAAAATTAAATAAATAAGCTGCCCTGAAAGACAAGTTGCTATCTGTTGGACGGAAGCTTTGAAATTCTTTCAGTCTGGGTCATAGTAAATGCTACAAATTTTCATTTTCTAATCCTATCTTATTATATAAAATTGTACTTTTACAAAGACTGGACTCAAGCTTTCATTGTCTTGGTTGTGTAACTACTGAAGGCCTAAACCTGACTGAATAAGTTGCCATGTGAAGTCTGGTAAGTATTTTATAAATTCTAGAAAGGAAGAAGTCATAACGTCTCATTTTGACAACCTTCCTAACTGCATGTAGATAAGAAAAATAAACACAAGTCTATGCCACCCAGAGATCAAGAGAACATGAACCTTCAGGAAATGTGATAGACAAGCATATAAATGCTGTGGTCTCATTGAAGGCACTTGTTTCAACAATAATACAGGCTTTATATATTTGATCCTTTAATAAAAATAACATTTTTAGATCTCAAGGTTCTAAACAGCTGAACGGGGGGAGTGTTTTAGAACAAATATACTACACCTTGTTGTAAAATGGCGGGCATGACTACAGTCAGAGTTTGTCAACATGGCAGTGATCAGGCCACCTTTGACCTGAAAGTGATATTTTGTTTGGCTCTCACTGTGTTTAAAAATGAATTAGTTGCCACATTTTAAAACGAGAATGTTTCAAATAAAAATACAGATTTCTGGACTCTCTTGAAAAATAGACAGGTTCTAGAAAGGATTAGTGCACATCCTCGCTTGTTCTTGATTGGCTGGAACTAGTAGAGTTGATCCTCAGGTGGAACATATACTCTCCAGATTACCATAGGTTTGCTGAGGACCACTTTGTTCATATATGTTGTCTCCTTGGGGCCTGCAGGCCTTTGACAAAAAGCCAAAGGCTGAATGCTTCACTCCAGCACAGGGGTGGCAGTCTGCCCATGAAGTTTCCCAGGTGCTACCTGTGGCAGCTGTTAATCTCTCTCTTCCGCTCTCTGGTGGAGACATTCTTTTTCTTCTTGTGGAGACATTGTAGCATAGATGAAGGATCTCTGAATTGAGGGTCAGGGACTAGTCCTGAGTGATAACTCCTTTTATCTAATTGAGTGAATTCAGAAAAGCCACTTAATCTTTTGGAGTCTCAGTTTCTTCATCTGTAAAATGAGGGGTTTGTTTATTCAATTGACTCATTCAACTAACATTTAAAACAGAAGATGCACCAAAGGACTCAATTATAAAGGACATAAACTGATGATGTATAAACACATTCTATGCTGATATCTAAATCTTTTTTAAAAAGAGTGGATTTGAATGCCTTTAGGCAGTTTCCCACAGCCCCTGTCTCCCCAGGCCGAGTCATCAAGATCTTCATTACCTGTCTGACCTGTCCATCATTTGAGTTCATAAATGACCCCTGACCTCTATAGCCCTTTCCCCCATCTGACATCCTGTGGTTTTCCTCTGTCTTCTAACGTTCGCCTCTTTTTCTACCTTGCCTCTTTATTTTGTTCCCTTCCCATCTCCATCTCTCCCAGCCTAAGGCTTGCCAGGGGCTTAGCTTTTAAAGTCTGCCATTGAGTTTCTGGTGAGAGAATTCTTTTGGCTTCAGCCCTTTGTTGCTTTTTATCCTCACCTTGACAATAAGGACACAATTCCCAGTTTTACTCTGTAGCTTGGTTTACTGTTAGCAGCAGTTTCCCTCCCTTCTTTGCAGCAGCTGTTCTCATTCTTCTCACCAGTTTTTAAAAGACTTGAATTTTGAAATACGGTCGCTGTGCGCCTCTTCAGAGATTCATCCATAACTGTCAGAGCCTTTTCATTCCCTGTCTTTTGTATAGGTTTCTTTTATGAGCAGGGTGATTTGCATTTGTCTTTAATTGTTAATTTGTCTTTGCATTTACTGTGGGTGTAACATGCAGCTGAATTTGCATTTTCTTTTCACTTCCACTCTCATGGACTGGGGCTGTCTGAGGTGCAAACCATGGAGAGATTCAGGAGTGTTTGCTGAGTGGTAAACTTGGCTCTTCTGGCTTTATTTTATTTCCCCCTCCCCTTATTCTGAGTTGTTTTTATTACGTTTAGACACTCTAAACTGTAATCAAATGTAGCCTATGTTTTCCAATCCATTGGTTTCTTAATCCCATTCAATGAATATTAGGCCTTTAAACAACAGTGGTATTCACTTAATCAGGAGAAATCCTCTGTAAAAGGATATTAGATTCTTGGGTATAAAAACCATAGAATTTATTCTGTGCCTACCACTAACCAGTTGGGTGCATATCATCATGTAACTCTCTGGTCCTCAGTGTTTTTAACTGTAAAAGGGGACTAATAATAACTTTTAAAAAACGGCTATTTCACCATTTTTTCTGAGGTGCCAATGGGTGGTTGTGGAACCCTTTGAGGAGTATGGTATTCTGGCCTAGTGTAAAATACATTGCCCTGAGGACCCCATGCCGTCCTGCCCCGGAGCACTCTGTTCAGCTGCTGCTTCGTTGTTGAAGGAGCTTTGGTTCCATGGAGTTTCACCAACAATGACCACGGTGTTTCAAATCATATCAAAGTTTCCCATTAGCAAGGGGAAGAGAACCAGGCTAAAATCCACTCACAGCTTGGTGCTTCTCTTTAGTGCTGTGAAATAACATTCAAAAAGGAGGTTAATGCCTTACACTCAACCTGGAGTCCTGATGTGCCTACAAAAAGCATTAGATCTAATCACTCTTCCTAGAATGGCAGAGGCCAGACGTGGCCCTATATATTCCAACATTCAATTACAAGACTGTTCTTGAGAAATAAACTTTTTTTTTACTACATTGTAGAATATTGAGAAAATTGTTAGTTGCTTCTGTAGCCCATTCTGTAGCAATATGTAATTTTTTGCCCCTCTGAGAGAAGGGAAAATTTTGGGTCAGTTTGAACTAATTGTAGGGTGTATATAGAGGTAGTTCTCAGCAATCTGGCGATTTCTCCTCACTGCTTCCATTCATTAGAGCTTAATCACCAGAAAGGCCTTGGAGGTGGTGGAGGGGCTTCTAGATTTCCAAAAAAATCTACAGTATTATGGAAAAAGGGCTATTCCCCTAAGCCATGAACCTCCCTCACACTACTCCCTGGGACAGACCTTTTTCAGTTTAGAACTATGTCCTGAGACAAGTAGAATTAATGGATTTATTGGAATCAGAAGGTCAGTTTGATAGTTTATTAATTTTTTAAACATTTTTAAACTTTCTTTTTTTACAGAGAGGAGTCTCACTGTGTTGCCCAGGGTGGTCTTGAACTTCTGGTCTCAAATGATCCTCCCACCTCAGTCTCCTTAGTAGCTAGGATTACAAACTTGTTCAGCTCTGCCCGTCTTAGTTTGATGGTTTAGAGACTAAGGCAATGTGTTCCCTTGGTAAGGATTCATTCTCCCTCAATTCTTCTTATCATCCTTTACCACCCAAGAAATCCTTTTTTCTGGATTTGGGGAAGGGAAAGATCTCACTTTGCAGAGAACTCTGTTCCAGATGGTTTAAATGTGAATAATAAAGACTCTGATGGGAATCTAGACCCACGCTCCTAGACACATCCTAAAATTTGGAGTCCAGAGAATAGTGAGAAAAAGGACTCAGGCTAAGAAATCAGAAAAGGTGCAGAAGATATCACATGCCAGGAAAAAAAACAAAAGCAAAACAGTTTGAGAAACTGAAGAAAATGGGTGGGGATTTTTTTTTTTTCTTGAAGTTTTAGAATAAAGCAGCTGGGTTCAGTAGGTTGTATTTTATTTTATAACTTATGAATACTATTTTGTTGTATCAGGAAGTTCTTTGCTGTAATATTTGTAAGTGTAAAGAACACTGCTATTTTCTTGGAGTTTCCAGAACTTTTTAACACTGTAAACTATTAATCAGAGCTTAGGAAGTAGATTTATTGTCCTATATATCCTTGCCTGGGTAGATAAATGCAAATTTCATATCAACTATTTCTTTGGAAGCAGCTGCCCAACTTCTGTGGCTGGGAGGACAGGCCATTTGTTCTTTAAAACTTGATGAGTTTCAACTGGGCAACTATAAATTCTCTTCTGTCCTAATCTCTCGCCTAGGGGAGGGTCTTTTCTTTCCTGATTGCTGACTGACTGCTTTCTTGTCATGCTGGAAAGCCTTGTTCAAAGATCTCAAAGACTGGCTGCATCTCTTTCCTAATGAAGCACCCTTAGCTCGAAGCTGGGGGAGAAGGTCCATCTGGCTTCTGCCATATGTGTGTATGCTGTCAAACCAGTAAACACGGCAGAGTTTGCTGACAGTGAGGAGTTTCAGTTAGTCAGTCATAAATTAGAGATGAGATATGCTGTGTTCCTGCTGCTGCGAGCTTTCACACTCCAGGAAGGAATCTCCACTTACCTATGTTGAAGAAGTTAAAAATGTGGATTAAGGAACCCTCTGATGAGGCAGTACTGAGTGAAATGCACATACACGATTCAGGCTATACAGACAGTGAGCACAGACACAGGATTAAAAACCCACAATCCTTTCCTAAGCACCTGATTTGTATCTGCTTGCTCCTGGTACACTGGCTCTCCTATTTTTGCCCATCTGTATCTAGTCAATTATGGTTTTTTTCCACTTGTGGTGGGTATTGGGGAACATCTCTTGGAAGAGTCTTTAAAAATATTCCTGTGCTGGGTGAACAAATGTATATTTTCCCCCCAAATGTGCTTTATTCTTGTCTGATAATCAGGTAGGGAGACAATAATTAAATTTTAATGCATCTGTCTTTTTAAAGAGAAAAGTGCTTTCTGGCTCTTAATAGCAAAATTTCATTATTATGATTTTAATGCTTTCAGACTAAAGCAGAGTTTACATTTAGGCTGCAAGAAGCACAGCTAAACGATTCCGCTAAGACATCTTTGTTTCATTTATAGTCTTGTGTTGAGGTGTGTTTTAATGTATTACATTTAAAACAGACTGATATATTAGGCTACTTAAACATCTTAAACCAGAATAGCTTCAGATAATATTGTTATCTGTATCCAAATATCTTACCACAGTGGGGTCACAATTTCTAAAGCAGATTCTCAAACTCTTTAACCCTGAATACTCTTCTTACCCAAGAGGTCCCATGACCCCTACAAGTCATCAAATCCGTTTACTAAAAAAAGAAAAAAAAAGTTAGGATTCTTTAAATAATATGAGAAGTGGGAAACCAAGGCAATCTATTTCATTTGATTAGTTCAGAAATGTTTAGGACCCAACCTCAGCTGTGTTTTGTTTATTTGGGGTTGGGATTTAGGGCAAGGAAAGAAAAGTGGTGATGGCTGGGGTAATTCATTAAAAAGGACTAATTGGGAAGAGGACAGGAGGCCAGGGGAGGGGTGGGGGTTGCCCCAGTCCTAGAAGTAAACACTACAGGCCATTTGAAATTCCATGTTTAATTCCTGGCATGAGAAGGAATGACATATATTTAGAAAAATGTTTAGACCTTGCATATGCAGTTGGGTTTAGCCATTAGCTAAACTATACATTGTAGTTGGTTACTGTCCATTCAGTAACGTAAAAAGTTGATATGTTGCTCTGGCAGGTTGAATAGTGTCCCCTCAAAATTCATATCCATCTGGAACCTCAAACTGAGCATTTGTTTGGAAATTGAGTCTTTTCTGATGTAATTAGTTAAGAATTGAGCTAAGATCATACTGGCTTAGAGTGGGCCCCAAGTCCAATAATTGATATCCTTTTAGAAGAGGAGGGGACACAGACACACAGAAAAGTATGCCATGTGAAGACAGAGTCAGAGATTGGAATAATCCATCTTCAAACCAAGGAAGCCCAAGGATTGCCTGCAACCATCAGACTAGGAGCATCATGGTCAGATTCTCTCTCAGAGTCTCCAGAAGGAACTAACCCTGCTGGCACCTTGATTTTGGACTTTTGGCCTCACAGAAAGTGTTTCTGTGAGGAAATACATTTCTGTTATTTTTAGCTACCAAGTTTGTGGTAATTTATTATAGCAACCCTAGGAAATGAACACAATGGCTTAACAATTTCATTCTAATAGTTAATAACCATAGCTTTAGGTGCTTTATGATACCAAACACAGCTGTTTACTGAGGTTAATCATTCAAGCCACTGTTGAACTTGAATTTAGGGGAACCACCTACAAAAAGAGTTTCGCAAAGGAGGACCTGGTACTTCTAGGTTTTCTGTGGCTAAAATATGGCCCAGGGCCCGCAGTGTTTCCCAATTGTACAGTACCCCTTTGCCCCTGTGTCAGTAACTAACCCTACGCCACCCCTCATGTAGAAGAATGATGGAGCTGATGGGTGTGGTCTTGCTGTCTACACTTGGAGGGCCCAGGTTCCTTGTTGGAGGCAGGGGAGGGGCTGCAGATAATCTGAATAGAAGGTTATTCTGGATATGAGAGGGCTTGCTGGCCATCTGACTGAGGCCTCTGCGTAAGAAGACACGATATGTGGGTAACCAAGCTGCCTGCATCTCCCAGAGTGGCATTTCTAGGCAAAAGCATCCTATTGCCACTAATGCCTGGGTATGGTCCAAAACTCCTTCAGTTTGCTAGTAAATAGAACCACAGCTTTATGATCAGAAACAAAAGGGCACATTTTGTGTTTCTAAAGACAAAGTTTTAGGATCAGTTTCCCTTCAGTCCAAGCACATTTATTCTCCATTTATTTGACTTTCCAGCCCTTTTTCATAATTTCTTCACCCTCAGATCTTTTCAGTTTGGCGTTACCTTGGAAGCAGGTGAGACTTCCTTAGGGACTGGTGAAATCCAGTTGGAATACCCACCTGCTTGGAAAAGCACACGTGTTCTCTTTGCAGGACAGTGGTCTTTGCAGGACTATGAATCCCTATCTTGGTAGAGTTCCAAGTTCACCCAGCTGTTCAAGTGAAAAGCTGGAAGTCACTCTTGACTCTTCATTCTCCCTCACACCTCATATCCAATCAATCACCATATCTTATTGATTCTTCCTTTTGCAAGTGGATGCACACTTCTCCACATCTCTCCAACTCTCCATCAGCACCCTAGTCCAAGCTGCCACCATCTCTTGCCTAGATCATTGCAACAGCCTCCTAACGACGTCACTACTTTCATCTCTACCCCTTTATTCCTGTCTCACAACCACAGCCAGAGTGTCCATACTAAATATGAGTCACTTCATATTCCCCTGCTGAAAAGAGTCCTACAACTTTAAGATAAAGTATGAATGCTTGAGCAGGGCTTACATGACCTGGTCTCTCCGCTTCATCCCTGTCATTCTCTCACCGGCATTCAGTGCTCTGAATTTCTCTTAGTCCCTTTTATGGAAATTCCTCTCTCTAAACCAGTAGTTCTTCTCCTTGGCTGCACGCTAGAGTCACCTGGAGAACTTTAAAAATTATTGATGTTTCGGTCCCACCCTAGAGATTGTTATTCAACTTGTGTGGGATGCAGCTGGAAGTTTAGAAATTTTCCCAGGTGATTCTAATGTCCAGGGTAGGCTGAGAACCACTGAGGCTTCTGGATTCATCCTCTGTTCTGTAGATGGGGTCAATATTCACTTACCCCTCTGGTCTCCACTTAAGGAAGACTTGCTCCAGAAGCCCTCCTTGATTACTCTTAGACAAGGTTAGTTCGCTCATTATGTGTTCCTATTCATGCTCTACTTCCCTTAACAAACCACTCGTTGCATTTAGTTGTAATTAGTTACTTAATCCTTTGCCTTCCCTGTTAGAGTGGAAGCTCCATGAGGGCAGGAATTGTGTCTGGTTTTGCTCAATATTCTATCCCCAGCAGCTAACTTTGTGCCTAGTATTCAGTATCTAACAAATATTAAATTGAATACAGAAACAGATGTAGACACATAAGGCAGTACACACTGATAAAGTTTCTTATTTGTTTCAGGCAGTCCACTCTGGGGCACTAATTCTTACCATGGTCTGGAATTGTCAGCCTCTTTCTACAGGGATTGTCTTTCAGCACTGTGCTCTTTCGTATCAGGGACTTGCCCTGGGGAACAGTGGTTGGGACCTATTCTTCCCAGCTGCCTTATTTCTCCGATCACCAGGTCTTCAGGATACCTGGGTCCCAACCCTGACCTTGACCTACATTCCACCCTGCCTCCAGTGGTTGGTAGACAGGAGCTTATATCAGAATGCCTTTGGAAGCATTTTCAAAAATACATGTTCAAACCTCCACCCCTTTCTAAATTCTGACTGGATATGTTTGGGGTGGACTTTAGGCATGCATATTTTATAAAAGTTCCATAGATAATTCTGGTGCACAACTTGGTCTTCCATGCTTTCTAAACTGTGAAGCAACTAATAGGAAATCAAAGAGAGTAATGAAAACTCAGCTGGGTCTGTATGTTAAGGGGGAGAAGGTCAAAAGGAGAAAAGTGTTGTCTACCACTTCCCTCCACCAACTAAGGCTCTTCCTTTGTACCTATGGCACATTTAGGCATTCCTAAGTGTCCTTCCAGGAATTATGACTGTTCTTTTGTTGTCTAATCCAAAGGAGTGACCTTATGGTGGCTCTGTCAGAGGGCTGATGAGACCAACACAGACCAGGGTAGGAGATATTTGGAGCTGGTAGAATACTGTAGGACTCTTCAAATTATAAGCAGGGTTGACCTCTTTTGCATTACGTATCACAGGAAGGTTGTCCTTCCAGCTGCCTCACTGATACTGCCTTCTGTCAATTTGCAAGAAAGGGGACCTTGCACTTTGCTTTGGTGTCACTAAGTGCTCTACTTTATGTAACACAGTCTTTAGAACATTGCTCTTAAATATATGTTAGGGTCGGGCTATTTAAAGCTCAAGACTTATGCTGCTCAGACGTGAAGCACAACACTCCAACATAGTTTTAAGTTATGCAAATTGTTTCTTCTCAGTTGCTGCAAGAAGTTTTGTTTTATGATACTGGCCTAGGGCCAAACAGGTAGTGTGATATGAGTAGGCAGCCCTCCTACTACCTCTCCAGTGGAAGGCTTCAGCCAGCACTGTTCTCTAACATCCAAACAGGGCAGACATAAGAAAGTTGCATTGTGAGGATGCTTGGGTTAGTTAACGCAGAGCCAGTATCTGCCTGGAAGATAGGAGACTGGGTTCCAATCTTGGCTGTGGTATTGGGAGGATGTCTGTTCACTTCTCTGCCTCACATTCCCCACTTGGTCCAAGAAAAGAGCTGAACAGGGCCATCTTTTCCAAAGTGAAAATTTTACTTTTTAAAAACTTTCATTTTTGCATACATGCTTAAATAACAGGCATAAATCGACATCCTATATCTACAGTATATTCTCTTGTCAGCCAAATCCCTTTCTCCATCAGAGATTTGGTCTGATTAACTTGGATCCTAGTCAGTCCCAACACATGGAAAGTCCAGAGATCTCCGATGATTTCTGTAATTTCCCAGCCTACACAGCTTTACCGCTCCCATCTCTCTGGGTGCAAACTCAGCCCACTTGCCTGTGAAATCCATGCAGTCCTGGTGTTTTGTAAGCTGTAGTGGGACTTTTCCGTACCTGGGGAGGAGGAATCTGGGAAAGAGTCGTCTCTTACTCTGCATGGCCTCCTGCTCTCTCCTAGCTTCATTCTCCTTCCCCTCATCTCTGCTCTCTCTTTCCATATTTCCTGCCTTCCTCCCCAACCCCAAATTACCCCTTTTATGCAGAATAGGAAAGCAGAGGGAGGTGGGGCTCAACCTCTGTTCCTAGACTTACAAGCCCTTTAGTAACATTGGGAGTCACCCTTCTTGGAGAACAGTCTTGGTTACAGTTTTTCCCCTGGTTACATGTTTGTTTGATCTCTTACCATGTGCTCAGGTTCATCATGCATATGGATACAATGGATACTGTAGAAATTTTAGAATTTACAGGTGGGTTCTCAGGCAGACAAGCTGTGTGATGTCATTAACCCTGAGCTATATATAAAACCATCAAGACTTTAAAGCTTGAACCTGCACTATTTTGGTGCAAAAAGAAAGAGACTGATGTTGAGAAAGAGTGAGAGAAGAACTGGAGTGTTTAGGTATAGATGTGCCACTTCCAAAGTGAAGGTAGAAAAACATATAAACCATCCTATGAATATTAATAAGAATACTTTGCAAAGCACTCTGAGTTCCCAGAAGAAAGACGCTACATAAGCACAAACTTTACCTCATTCATCCTGACAGCATCCCTATGAAAGGAGATTCCATTTTAGAGACAAGGAAATGGAGAGAAGAGGAGCCATAACTTGTCCCCAAAGTCATCATTATCTCAGTGGCAGAGACTCAGCAAATTTCTTCTTATCAAGCCTCCTCTAACAGATCAGCCTTCCTGTTTCATGATACTTCTTTGCTGTCGGACACTGTTCACTATTTCACCTGTCAGTCTCATTCATCCAATCAGACTATGAACCCCTTGAGGAGAGACCCTGGGACCCTCTTTTTTTGCTGCATTTTTCCCCTCACTGTGTCCAACAGAACATCAAGGAGTCAATACTACTCAATAAATGTTTGTTGATTGACAGACAGTCAATGTGGTGTGGAAGTGACACTGATTTAACCAGCTATCTTTTCCTTTCTGGTTACTTTCTTTTTACTCCTCCCATCATTTTTCTTTTTTCTGTTATTTTAAAATAATTGCAAGTATTATGAATATCTTGCTTTAAAAAAAGCATTATAGCATTTCCTCTATCATCCCCTTTCCGGATTAATCATTGCTTTATGATAGGATTAAGGAGAACTTTTGGTAACATATTTTTTGAAAATAAACTACATGTGCATAGTACAAATTTCAAAGTGTTATAAGGTGGTATCCTGTGAAAAATAACTATTATTATACCCTTTGCCAAAGCTACCTGTTTCTCCTTCCCAGACGCAATCAACATTATCAGTCTCCTGTGTGTCCTTCTAGGGATGTTGTATGTTTACACAGCATATATGTACACATAATTTTTACTTCAAATGACAGCATATCATAGACATTGCTCTGCATCTTGTTCTTTTTCTTAATGACACCTTGGAGACTGTTTTCTGGCAGTATTTATAGTTGCTTCACTCACGGTATTCCTCTATATGTGCATACCATCACTCGTTTGACTACTCCTCTATTCATGGGCATTAGATTGTTCTCCATGTTTCACTATTTATAAACAACAATAGAGTGTGTATTTTCCTACATATTTCATATTGTGTATGTGGTAGCATATCTATAGACTAAATTCCTAGAAGTAGAATTGCTGGTTCAAAGAATTGTGCATTAAAAATTTTGATAGATGTTGCTAAATTGTTCTTTATAGAAACAAGTTATACCTATATACACTTCCAATCACAACGTAGAACAATGATACATTTTAGAAAAGCTATATATCTGAGATGAAAACGTGGGAAAGTTGCAGAAATCAGAGTGTAGCACAGTTGCATGTCCCAGCATAGCTGCTGATGGCCAACATTCATGCGCAGAATGAATGAATGTCGCCCATCCCTGCTGTGGGAGCTTGTGTTCATTAGCTCAAAACAACTCTGTGATTGTGAGGTGATTTTATTTGAAGGGATTTTAAATTGCTACCTTGTTTAACAGTTAAAGCAGCTGTTAGAAAACAAACATTTATTGAATATCCCTTGTGTGCCAGGAACACAGATGAACACTTCCTATGCTATGAGGTAGGTATTATTATCCTCATTTTTTTGATGAGGAAGCTGAAATTCAGGTTAAGTAACTTGCCCATAATAAGCTATGGAATTCAAGAAGGCCTCTGTCTTTCTAGTATGCCACGCTGATTTCTTATATTACTTGTGTGATTTAGAAGATTAAGGAAGTACTCAATCAACTGAAACTGCATTTTGTCTAAAGAAGTATATGAATTCAACAGTGTTGCAGCAGGGAAGATGTCCGAATATTTGTACTTTGAACTTGTCAGTAGAAAAAGAAACCACCTGGTAGCCAAAGGATATTTTCTGAATGTAAAAATCTCAACGACATTGTAGTATTGTCTCATGCAGTAAAGGTCTTACAGAAAGATCTGTCATCACACAGGATGACCCTGCTCGAGAAGGAACCAATTTTTAATCTTAACATTATTTTAGGATTTGGCACTATAAGAAAAGGGAGCATAAGGGAGTGGAATACAAGCTTTCCCGCACCCCCCCACATCAGGTTACACAGCTGAGCTGCAGCACTATCAATGACCAAAATTTGAGCCTTGTGGTTACTGCTATGATGAAATCCTGTGGAAAGGGGAGTTTCACTTCCAGACACAGACTGACCAGCAAAAGAACCAAGAAAATCCACACAATCATCTGTTGGTTTTTCCCTGCTAAAGAAAACTGGCAGTGATCTATTGCTGGAAGCCAGGGATGGCAATGTGCGTCTTCTGTTTGTGTTCACAAGATGTTGGTGCTGGGGGCTTTGAGAGCACATTTCTCATAGGGGTGTTTTGCATTTCACACCTAGAGGAGTAGCCCCAATACAACTAATTAGTTTAGTTCAACAATTCTTTACCGTATTTCTGCCAATATGTGAATACTCCCGGATGAGTCAGCTGGAAGATATGTGGAATATAAATTCTTGTCTTTATGTACTGTGTTAGAGGAATATCCAGTCTAATTGTGCAGATAAACACGCACACACACAAAGCTACAAGACATTCCTCCAACAAATGTTTGTTCAGAATCTGCTATGTGAAAGGTACTGAGGCTGGGTGCGGTGGCTCATGCCTATAATCCTAGCACTTTGGGAGGCAGAGGTAGGTCGATCACCTGAGGTCAGGAGTTGAAGATCAGCCTGATCAAAATTATGAAACTCCATCTCTACTAAAAACACACACACAAAAATTAGTTGGATGTGGTGGCACATGCCTGTAGTCCCTACTCAGGAGGCTGAGACAGAAGAATTGCTGAGCCTGGGAGGTGAGGTTGCAATGAGCCTAGATCATACTACTGCACTCCAGCCTGGGCCACAGAGTGAGACGCTGTCTCAAAATACATAAATAAATACAAATAAAACTGAAAGGTACTGTGCTAGGTTTTCAGAATACAATGGAAAAAATAGATCTTGTCTCTGCCTTCCTTATTTACAGATAGATAGGGAGAGAGATGATTGAACAATTACATGAAGTGAGGATTTTATTAAGTGCTAGAGGTATTCAGAGAGGTTACATTAGACTGGCTCCGTAGAAGAAAGTGTGAAGTACAAGGTGAATGTCAGGGTGAATCCCTATTTACTTCAATAGGGATGGCACCATGTTCAAGAGACTGAAGAAGAGACCTAGAGCCAGCGAACAAGACATGGGGTTAACTGAGGGAATTTATATACAAGGCGGTGTAGTGGCAGCCAGCTGGACAGAAGAACTGCAATCACTTATGAAAAACGTGCAATTTGTATAGAATATTTACTTAGCACCCTCCCCCTAGCAACCTCCACCTGGCAACCTTCATCTAACCAAAAACAAAGGGCCTCAATCCCCAGTATGACCTGCATTCCATGGGATGGCCTGGGAGTTCAGATGTTCCTCATGGATAAGAAATGAGTCTCTGGGCTGACCACTCTCAGATTTCTTAGCTTGGAACTCTAAACACATGTTCTTCTTAGACCATAGGGTCGTTCTCAGGGTATGCTTAAGTTATAGCTGCCAGGTGCATCTGCCATACAGGGTCATTCTCAGGGTGTGCTTAAGTTAAGTTATTGCTGTCAGGTGCATCTACCATACAGCATGTAGAAGCCAAAAGTGCATATGACCAAATATTTCCATTGTTTTTTTTTTTTTTTTTTTTTTTTTTTTTTCCTGATGGAAGAAATCTTCCAGTTGAAAGTAAATGTGAAAGTCCTAAATGCTGCTAACCAAGTACTTCCATCCTTCCTTCTTCTGGGTTCATGTAGGGTAATACTTTCTCACCCTCTTTCAAGTTAGGCCTCGCCATTGGTTGAAGCAAGCAAACTTGATATGCATCACTTCTTGCTGGGTATCATAACAGCCACATCCAATTAGCGACATTTTGTTTTCTGACTGGTGTGGTGATCTTCATGGACACAAATGTTGAGAGAAAGCGTCTGTCAGTCACTTTCCCTGAAGTACCACGATGAACTGAGCCCTAAAGCATTTATAAGATACACATCACTGTGGCTTTAGCCCACTGAGATTTTGGAGTTGTACATTTCTGTAACCCATCCAGTCTCATGGATGGGTTTCCCATTGATTTAATTTTTTTTTGACAAATGTTTCTTGCAGAATGCTAAGCATTATTCTTGGATGCTAGGAATAAATCATAGAAAAATACAGATACGTTTCTTATTCTTTTAAAGCTTCTGTTCTGGTTGAGGGAAGGTTAGGAGGTGAAGCTGGAGACAGATAATAACAAACACGTAAACAAATAAAACCAAAATTAGTAACATTTTAGATTACGATAATTCCTACCAATGTGGTAAGATAGAGGGTGCTTTTTTATTCATGGGTGTTTTAGACAGGGTGGTCAAAAAAGACATCTCTGAGAAGGTAACATTTGTAGCTAAAAAGCTGAAGAATGAGAAAGAGTCAACTAGATTAAAATCTAGGAGACAGTGATCCTGAAAGAGGGCATAGTAAAAGCCCTAAGATCAAGGAGCTTGGCTTGTGTGAGGAACAAAATGAAACCAATATGGCCTGAGGAAGGTGCTTTGCAGGGAATCAGCTGTGGTACTGAGATCAGAGAGGCAATAACCTCATGTTATAGCTATAGTAAGAAGCTTGATTTTTATTTTAGGTAAAATAGGAGGTCATTGCAATATTTTAATCAGGAGAGTGATGTGATGTTATTTATGTTTTTAAAAGATAACTGCTATGAAAGAAGGCCAAGCTTGGATATTCTAGGGAAGAGATTTTGGTGGATAAGAGATTCTTATCCATGAGGAACATCTGAAATCCCAGCCCATCCCATGGAATGCAGGCCATACAGAGGATCGAGGCCCTTAGTTTTTGGTTAAATGAAGGTTGAGATTTTGGTGGCTTGGTTTAGGGTAGCAGCAATGGTAGTGGAGAGAATTGGATATATTTGAGTTATGTTTTGCTCATATAATGTAGAGGATTTGCTGACAGATTGAATGTGGGTGGATATTAAGATGATGTCTACATTTTTGGCCTGAGTTTAATAGATAGTGCCATTCACTGAGAGAGGGGGAATTGGAGTAGAATGAAGAGAGGGATTTGGAGGACAACTAGTAGTTCAGTATATGTAAGTTTAATGTTCATATTACGTTTCAAAATTAAGATATCAAGACAGAGTCTTGGGTCTCAAGTAGATGTTAATCCTGCAGGTAAAACAAGGAGTCATTGGCAGACAGATAGCATTTAAAGCAATGAGAATAGATGAGGTCATGTAGGGAATGGGTGTAGATAGTAAGAGGAGAGTCCAGCACTGAGCTCCTGGGCACTCCAAAATTTGGAGGCTGAGTAAAAGAGAGGTTATGGAAGAGGACTGAGAATGAATGACCAATGAGATAAGAACAAAAGCAAAAGAGGGTGGAGACCTGGAAGCCAAGAGAAGGAAAAGAGTTAAGAAGAGAGAAATTGGTAAATATGTTGACTACTACTGAGAGGTGAATGAGATGAGAAGATAGGTGTTTTTTTTTGACTTGGGCACAGAGGAGATTGTGGGTGAGTTAAAATGAGCAAATTAGTGGAGTTAGATGCTAAACTGCAGAGGATTGAAGAAGGAATGAATGCCCAGTGAAAAAGAAGCTATGTGTAGATAAATTGTAAAAGCAATAAAGGAATGGACCGACTGGTAGATGGTAGGCATGTGAATCATATGTGTCAGTGGTGATTGTTTTCATCAAAACCATTTTTAAAGGATAAGAGGTTCTAAATCATATTTTGTAGTTAGAGGAATAATACAAGGGAGACAGGAAAGAGGAAAGAAGTGAGGGAGGAAGAAGGAAGAATAAAAGAAGGGGAAGAGGAAGAAGAAAGGAAAGACTAAATACAAAGTACCCGAGAGCTATAGTATTATGAACGCCAGTAGAAGGCATTGGGCTTTGACTTCGACAGGTGACAGGATTTATGAAGACAGAAATCAATGTTAACATTATTAGCCAAGGTGCATATGTGATAGTTAAGATGGAATCTTGGTGCAAAAAATTAGTAGGATGGATTGGTTGAAGCCATGATTTTATCAGAGAAATAGTAAAACTAAAACTTGGCTATACCTGATACAATTGGAGAGTTGGAAGTTTGCTCAGTGTGGGAGTCCGTTCTACCACTGACCTAACAGGTGTCCATCTGGTCTCGGTTTGAAGGTCAGGGCAGATTGCAGAGACCTAATACCTGAGTCAGCTTTGGGAATTCATTATTTAGGCCACAAAAATCAGGGTGGATTTTAGAGTTTGAAGTGATTTGACCAAAGCAGTATTTTAAGCAGCTTCACAAGGAGGAAAGCTTTAGGACTAGAGCAACATCATCATTATCACCTGGGAACTTTTCAGAAATGCAAATTTTGGGGCCACGCCTCAGACCTCCTGAATTGAATGCACTAGGAGTGGGTCTCAGAAATCTGTTTGAACAAGCCCTCCCTCCAGGTGATTCTCATGCATGCTAAATTTGAGAACCATCAGCTGCTAGATAGCAAACATATGGCGAAAGGAAGCCAGATGCCAGAGGGTGAAGGAGTGAATATGAAGTAAGAAGTGAAGGCAGCTGGAGTGATCACTTTCCCCAGTTAGCTCTGACCTCATTCCTGGGATTGTGGTTTGAGAGTGCTCCTTTAGGACCTCCGTATTCTGCTTACTTGGTAGTATCTTGACTTCTGTTTGCCTATACCTCATTTTGTTAATGCATTTTTTTAGTGCTGTTGTATTTGTGGTGGTATGAACTATTTAATTAGAAAGAAAATTTTATTAGTAGAAGAAATGACTTCATTTTTTAAAAGCATTCTGATAGTACCCAACATGGTGATCTGCATGCCATAGTTTCTTTAAATAAAGACTAATTGACATACTAATGCACCTAGAAACTACAATGTCCCAGCATAATTCTGCCATGGCTATTTAGGAGAAAAATGAAAAAAAAGAGCCTGAAGCAATAAGGGCCTAAAAGGAAGAGAACTGGTTGTGGGAAGATTTAGTGGTCCTAAGAATCTTTGGGAAAAGTTGAGAAGTAGGACTGACAAAAGATGACTGATGAGAGGTGACTGGTAATTTGGCACAGGTTAGCAAATTAACACAGTGCTAGTTCAGGGTGAGGAATCTAAGAAGGCTTTCCCCTTCAACTATTTAGTCTTCACTGCAGAAGAGAACAAACACATTTAATATGAATGTTTTCTATCTCTGCCACTGCTTATCAGTAAGACTTTCCCTTGCTCCAATGTCAAAATAGTCAGGCTACTTTCTGACTTGGTTGGCCAGCCATTGATCCATTCAAATCCAAGCTGTTGGCCTCAACTTCCCTCCTTGGCATCAATTTGATTTATCTCCTAACTTCTGGGTTCCACGCTCTAGCTGTGAAGTTTCCCACTTCCTTTAGAGTTCAAGACAGCTGATTTCCTCTTTTTTTGTAAGACTATGATTGTTGATCACTTAGGCTAAATGTCTGTACGTGTGCTCGTGGTGGTGGGGAGTGTGTGGCTGAAAGAAGGAAGTAAACAGATCCTGAAGGTGCATCAGTTGTTTTCCTCCTTCCATTGTGGTTAGGTGTGTCTCCTGTAGTCCAAAAGGTCAGTCAGGGAAGGAATCACTACATTTCCTAGTCCTTAAATAACTTCTGCCTGAAAGAATTTTTGATTGATGAATTTTACGGGGAAAAAAGTCTTCAGAAAATGCTTTTGGCAATCTTCAATAGGACAGATGGAAATGTGCCTGGCAGGGTCTGATGTTCTAGGATGAAGTTTCCATCATCTTTTGTCTAGTCACAGAAGGTACTTTGGAGTAAGGAAAGTAAAGCTGAGTTTGATGTGGGCTCATTTGGCTAGATGTATGCTAGTCGGACATGCAATATTTTTGGCATGGGTGTCTAAAGTTTTCTGTAGTAAATAGGGATCTTAGTGAACATTTGATAAAGAAAACATAAAACCTCAACAATTGCAGTCATGAAAAGAAAACATTAAAATAGAAATCTAAAATCCACATGTCTGTAAGAATCTGTACATGTAGACAAAAACGTGTTTATGGGTCATAGCAGAGCCAGAGCCACGATGTAAGGAAAGATCTAGGTTAGATCAACTAAGCAAAAAATGCTCCTGGCAGATTTACTGAGCTTCCGGCTGAGCAAAGGTATTCTGCAGTTTGTATTTTTGATGTGTGTTGTTAACTAATTAAACGCATGCAGCCTTCCTGTGAAGTGAGTCAGTGTTCCTCATTTCACATATGAGGAAACAAGGGCAGAAAGGATAAATCACTTGCCATTTTGCCAGCCAGAAGCATCACCCAGACATACTGCTAGCATTTCCAGCGAGGTTTCAAAGAATGACTTTAATTTCAAATTTAGTTTGGATTCATGCAAGGCCGCTGAGGTGAAATTTTCAGGTCTCTAAAGCCACTCACTTGGTCGTGCCTGAGAGGTAGATAATGGTCAGGAAGGGTCTACTTGGAAGGTGTGGGGGTTTTAAATGCTTCTCGTGGTGACTTAAATGAACACTTGTCTTGTTTTCTTACTATAAACTTTCCATCCCTGAGTACCACTTATGTGCTACACAGAACAAAGAGCAAGCTTGCTGGAAAATTAATTAATTCAATAATCGATGGCAAAGGAACTTGAAAGCTGGCCAGACCAGCAACCTGGTGTGATTTGTAGCAACAGAAGAGAAAAATACCTGAGGAATGAGTTTAATGTTTATTTTTTGGGTACTATAATCATTGGCAATAAGAGAAGGGGCCATTGAGAACAAGCATTATGAATTCAATTTTTCTCACATGTGGTGGGAGTTTTCTGTGTGGAGTGACCCCTACCTAAGACAGAGCACTCAGGAGTGTGTTGTTGGTAGGGTAGGAAGTAAGAAGGTTGTTATGGGAGAGAAAGACTACCTCAATCCACAGACATTAGTGAAGAGGGTGTGATTTCTTAAGCAAACGGTGCAGAGGAGCACAGAAACCATAGAGTCTGCAGATGGTGTGATGGTTAACTTTATGGGTGAACTTTACTGGACCATGGGGTGTCCTGATATTTGGTCAAACATTATTTCTGGGTGTGTCTGTGAGGGTGCTTTGGATGAGATCCACATTTGAATCTGTAGACTGAGCAAGGCAGATTGTCCTCCCTCATATGGGTGGGCCTCATCCAATCAGATGAAGGCCCGAATAGAACAAAAAGGCTGAACCTCCCTTGAGTAAGGGGGGATGCCTCCCAGCTCACTGCCTGAGCTGGAACATTGGTCTTTTCCTGCCTTCAGACTCAAACATTGGTTCTTCTTGGTTCTTAAGCTTGTCAGCTTTCTGACTAAAACTTATGCCATTGGCTATCCTGGTTCTCTAGTTTGCTGATTGCCAACTGCAAATCTTGGGGCATTTTAGCCTCTATAATCATATAAGTCAATTCTTTATAAATCTCTCTCTCTCTCTTTCTATACGTATACACATATACATATATATTCTATTTTATACACACATACATATGCATATTATATAGTCTATTGGTTCTGTTTCTCTGGAGAACTGTCACTAATACAGATGAAAATGGGGTTTTAGGACACATCCAAGATTTTGAAGGATAAGATTTTTACCTGTGGGTGGTGGTAGTCAGTGGCAGGAAAAGAGGGTAATGAAAATCCAGTATTAGGCAAGAGAGACATACCAGGAAGATGGGAAAATGTAGACTCGTGGGCAGTGAAAGATTCCAGCTGTGTGCTCCACTCCACAATCTGTAAGTGTAGAGATTATCACTACTGCATTTTGCCAATGGTAAAGGGAACTAATTAATTAGAGGAAAGGAGGATCTTACAGTATCTTACAGTATTGGGAAATTTTAAATTTCATTGGAGAAGTTGTCAGAATGTTTCAGAATGAGTCAGAAAGAGCTAAATATTTAGGGGTGCGTGGTTTGTGAGCATATGATTCATAGTGGGAATTTCATGTGCTAAAAATATCACTGAGTAAGTGGGTTTTTCTGGTGGTGTTTTTTGGAGTTCAAATTTGCCTTATTAGCAACAAAGCTCTTATAGGAAGTGATTATACTTAGAAAACTATCTTTCAAAGATGAAACTCAAATAATTTTGTAGATGAATTTTAATATGGTAATTTCTTATAATGACCTTTCTTAAATGAACCTTGAGAAAAAATATCAGCAGGTGTTGAATGGCTGGATGAAGAGCCTCGTGTCAAGTTCTGAGTAGAGGTTCAGAAAGGAATAAGCAAAGATAGAATATTCAAAATCTAAAGTCCAACTTTCAAGATGTATCAAAATACCTAAAGATTGCTATACCAATTATTCCTCTAAACTCTTTCTAGGGATCTAGCTTACAGTAATAATCCAGAATATGGAAAAAGTGACTGTACAAAGACGTTAAGATATTATTAATAAATGTAAAATGTAAAAAATTTTGAAAATTAAGCAAGCATTATTCCCATGTCTTGAATAGTGTTGAAATAAATTATAGCATACCCACTTAACAGAGTATGCTATTTATATACTATTATGCACCAATAAAATGTTGGCTATGAAGACTATATAATAAATATGGAAAAAGTGTATATACTCATGTTAAATGGAAAGATTAGAATAATAACATTTAATAATAAACTAACATTGTTACCTATTAGCTAATATCTCAATTTTACATTCTTTACATGTTTTAACTCATTTAATTATCATAATCATACATGGTGCGTATTATTATTACTCCCATTTTGCAAATGAAGGAACTGAGACATAGAGACGTTAAGTAATTTTCCAAGGTTACACAGCTAGAAGTAGAGTCCAGGATTGGAATGCAGGCCATCTGGCCCAGAGACGGGATATAAAATTATGTCTATTATATGATTAAAACTGTCTGTTAGGATAAGGTGAAGAGAGAATATATTGAGTTTAAAAGGTAAGAACACTTTTTATATACAACCATATTTCTACAAAGCTATTACCTTCTATGACGCTCTACTTACCCAGTCATTGAAATAAACATGATCTTGTCAGTCCTGAAAGTACTGAATGGACTGTGTGACTCCTTGGAGGAACATGCGCAGTTGTTTTCTTGGCATTGTAAGAGTGATCTGCAGTGGTCTTAAGTATAATTTACCATTTGTCTTCTCCCTTGTGAATCTGGTTGCACACAACTGGAAACCAGAAGAGGTGCCTGATATTCGCATGGATAGACCCAAATGAAACTTTGCAAGTTGATATTACCCTTTGAGGACATTGTGGAGCCTAAAGTTCAACTCACACAAGACCATTTTATAAGAATATTATGTGACATTTAGTTGTTATTGACAGTTCACAAGTCATTTTCATCATCATCTTACAAAAAGATTGCCTTTATTTTGCAGATGAAGAATTAAGGTTCTTCTAGGCAAACCTTGAATGCAGCAAAACAATGAAAAAAAGAAAGAAGAAAAAAAGAATTAAGCTTCAAAGATCACTTAAATTGCAAAGGCCAAATTCAAACCCTACTATTCTGTTCTTTTAAACAAAGATGTGATCACACTATTTCTATATCTCTCTCTCTTCTTCCCTGCAATTTGCTTTTCTCAATACTATATCATGGACATCTCTTGAAGTTAATAGGTAAATCTGACTCTTTCCTTTTTTTTTTTTTTTTTTTTTTTTGAGATGGAGTCTGGCTCTGTTGCCCAGGTTGGAGTACAGTGGTGTGATCTTGACTCACTGCAGCCTTCACTTCTCTGGTTCAAGCGATTCTCTTGCCTCAGCGTCCCAAGTAACTGGGATTACAGGCATGCCACCATGACTGGCTAATATTTGTAGTTTTAGTAGAGATGGGGCTTTGCCATGTTGGCAAAGCTGGTCTCAAATTCCTGACTTCAGGTGATCCGCCCGCCTCGGCCTCCCAAGGTGCTGGGACAACAGGTGTGAGCCATTGAGCCTGGCCAGACTCATTCTTTTGATAGTTGCATGATAAGCTGTACCATATGGATCTATTGCTATTTATTCAAACTTTCCACCCTTTGTAGACATGTAGGTTATTTCAAGTTTTTGTCATTACGAACACAATTGCAATAAACATCCTTATTATATATATCTTTATGTACTGGTACTTCAATTTTTACAGGATTGATTCCCAGAAGTCAAATTGCTGAGTCAAAGGATATGTGCTTTTAAAATTCTAATATATATGTCAGATTCCTTTCTAAAAGGGTAGATCAAAGGCATTTCCGCTGATGAGGTATGAAAGTGCGTGTTTGTCTGCATCCTCACCAGCACTAGAGGTTGTCACTTGTAAATTTATTCTAGTCTCCTATAGAATGAGCCCTCGTATTCTGACTTTATTTCTAGACTTCTGTCTTAACAACAAAGATTTTGGGCCCCCAAATTAAAAAAAAAAAGTTATTTTTATGAGATTATTCACAATCTATTAGGCTTGAACTCTCTTAAGAGGCTGGTTTTGGCTTCAGCCCCTGCTTTGTATACACACAATATATCAATAAATAATAACCATTATGGTTGAACATTAAAGTTGACAGCGTAGTAAGTTATGAACAAATCTCCTCATTAGCAGCACTATTATTTTGGTGTTTGCAGCAATCTAGTATTCACAGCTAAGTTGAAAAAAGAGCCATTATGTATATAAGACATTTTTAGCTCATTTACTCTGAACCTGCTTTGCAAATGAGAGCAGTGGGCCCTCACGACATGGTATAATGTCAGAATAGGATGCAAACTGAAGTGAGGAGGAATAGGACCTCTTTGACATGAGAGCATATTAGTATGTACTTGGATGCTCATAATTTTAGAACCAAGTTAACAATTGTTTTGGACTGGATTCAGATGTTAATTTCCACCTGAGTGACCCACATATTTTCTTGTTGTTGAAATGGAAGGGCTACTGTTCTGGTACATTTATGTACATATTCCTGCCTTTGCCAATTAGCCAAGAGTTGGAATTGTGACACTGTATTACTGTGCTTAATTCCTTTTTAAAAAATTCTTATCAATATTGTACAAGCTCAAGTTGGGAAGTTAATTCATCTGAGAAGTGGTTTGTACATTTTTATTTTTTATTATCTTGTATAACATCCATTTCCCTTTTTTTTTCTGGCAGTGACACCTTGATTTTGCTTTTGGGAACTGGCCTTCAGTAAATGAGGTTTAGACGAGCCTTGCATGCAGCACCTCCCTCCAACCCCGACTCTGGTATATTATATTCCCTTGGCATATGGTTGGTTCAGGGACAGGCATATAACCTAGTCTAAGACAATGGTGCTCAATTCTGGCACATTTATTAGAATTATGGGCAAGAGACTGTCCCTTTCTGCAGTAATTGCTAGCTCTGGGTTGAGGTAAGCATGAGCTATAAGGTCACCATAAAGAAGGGGTACATCTGGGAATGAAGTCAACCTAGAAGTTTGCAGAGCCAACGGTGGAGACAAACTGAGTCCAGATGGTACCATTTGAACTCCTGATTCAGGTTTCTCTGAACTTTTTATTTTGTGAGCCAATCATTTTTCTCCCTCTCATTATTAACTCCATCCATGTTGAACTGAACATTTTTTACTTGCATCCAAATGATACCTTAAGTTTTAAATTGTTTTGATTTTTCTATTGTATTACTATTTATACGATTTTTTTCAGGGGCTTGTTTCACTGAAGGAATAAAAGTTATTTTTCAGACTATTTCTAATACAAAGTATTGATTAGATATAAAACAAACAAACGGGCAAACATAGGAGCTGAAGGATAAACTTCTCTTTGGCAGTTCAACAAATATAAAAGGTTACTCTTGGCTGGGCATGATGGCTCAGGCCTGTAATCACAGCACTTTGGGAGTTCAAGGCAGGTGGATCACCTGAGGTTAGGAATTCTAGACCAGCTTGGCCAAAATGGTTAAACCTTGTCTCTACTAAAAATACAAAAATCAGCTGGGTATGTGGCACATGCCTGTAGTTCCAGCTGCTGAGCAGACTGAGGCAGGAGAAATTGCTTGTACCTGGGAGGTGGAGGTTGCAGTGGGCCAACATTGTGGCACTGCACTCCAGCCTGGGCGACAGACCAATACTCCCTCAAAAAAAAAAAAAAAAGTTAGTCTTTTGTGTTTTGACTGAGTTTGTTTAGTATGTTTTCACATGTTGGCATCTGAGTTTCCTTCCTCATTTATCAAAGTTAACAACTTTAAGGAATTTTAAAATGATTTTAGTTCTTTAGATAATAGCATATGGAAACTTATTACCCTGGTACATTAAATACTGTTCTAGGGGCTGGGAATACAGCAAGAGCTCCTGACAGCACCAACCGAGACCAGAATCCTCTTTTGGCGCACCATGTGCGAATCACAAATGATTTCTCAGCTTGCCCTTTATTGTGTCCTGGTTCAGGCACCTAAAACAGATTTGGGGAATTAATATTCTTTCTTCTGAGCCTAGATCATGTACTAACTCTCTTAGAAGAGTCAATAAGGGCCGGGTGCGGTGGCTCACACCTGTCATCCCAGTACTTTGGGAAGCCGAGGCAGGCGGATCATGAGGTCAGGAGGTCAAGACCATCCTGGCTAACACAGCGAAACCCCGTCTCTACTGAAAATACAAAAAATTAGCCGGTCGTGATGGCGGACGCCTGTAGTCCCAGGAGTACTGTGACCCCGGGAGGCGGAGCTTGCAGTGAGCCGAGATCGCGCCACTGCACACTCCAGCCTGGGCGGCGACAGAGTGAGACTCCGTCTCAAAAAAAAAAAAAAAAAAAAAAAAGGTCAATAAGAACACTTTATTGTTTCAGCAATAAAATATAAGGATGGGTAGGGAAACACAGCATATTTTCCCCCCAGAGAGTTGGGGAAGGCCAGTTACCTTTGTTGAGACTCCAATCTAGGAAATATTTTTGTCAACAAAAGGAACAAAACAAAATAAAACATTTCAGCTGGGCACGGTAGCTCACGCCAGTAATCCCAACACTTTGGGAGGCTGAGGCAGGCAGATCACCTGAAGTCAGGAGTTTGAGACCAGCCTGGTCAACATGGCAAAACTCTGTCTGTACTAAAAATAAAAAAATTAGCTGGGCATGGTGGTGCACACCTGTAGTCCCAGCTACTTGGGAGGCTGAGACAGGAGAATCGCTTGAACCTGGGAGGCAGAGGTTGCAGTAAGCTGAGATTGCATCATTGCACTCCAGTCTGGGCGACAGAACAAGACTCCATCTCAAAAAAAAAAAAAAAAAAAAAAAAATATTATCCAATGATCTTAGAGTGGCCAAACGTGGGGCAAGACTGGGAGTGACCTGAAGCAGGGCCACACAGGTGAGAGCAGCATGCGGGTCCATGTGCATTGAAAGAGGAGTCTTGCCTGGGTTGAAGCACTGTAAAATGTGCTGGAGAAAGCAAACATCCTCAGAAATACTACTACTATGAATGCTATACTTAAACCACATCCTGTGCAAGGGCAAAACCGAAGACATTACCTAGACTTAGTAATGAAGAAACGTACATGAGGAAATGACACATCAAAGCACAGGGTGCAGGCATGACAAGGGTAGTGTGGGGTACGAGAATATGATGGACAGTGTAAGGAGAGACCTAGAAAGGAGCTTTAGAATAGGGACGTTTCCCTTAGCTCTATGTGGCTGAGTCTTCACCAATTCTTTAAGGAGTGGAATTGAGGTGAAAGAAAAACATTTGTATAGTGAGTGCTATTGGCCACATATAATGTTAGGTAGTCTAAGGTCCAGTGAATTTTACATTTTCTTTTGTATGGTTTTTGCTTAAAAGCATAGAAAACTGCTTCTGGCTCTCATTCCATAGGAAAAAAAAAATCTGTCATTGTAGTTACTCATCTGTAGTCTCCATGAAATCTTTAACCTAGTGGATCCCTTGTAGTGGTACAGTTAAGATTCTGGTGCCCAGAGGGAGCAGACAATAGGAGTAACACCTGAGATGGAATGATACTCACATTGGGATGATTTCCATGTGATTGTGCCACCTGGGCCATGCTCCCAAGCAGCATATTCAAGGAGTTCCTAGGTTCTAGGTTACACATTGGACCTCCAAAGCCACACACCAGGCATCTACAATACCAACCCCGTGGATGTTCTCTTTAAACAGCTAACATGACGGGCGCAAGGAATCTCCCCAGTGGTACCTTCACATCTCCTCTATCCATCTGGCTTTCTTTTCGATAATATTCTAGCTAGTCAGAAAGACTAGGGGTCAGTGTGTTTGTGCATGTGAAAATTTAGAACAATGGAAAAAGCAACAGAGGACAGGTTCTGTATTCTGTCAAGCACCCAACACATCCAAGGTTATTTGTATGACCCTGCACAAGTTCCTTAACCACTCTGGCCTCAGTTTTCTCATTTGTAAAATGTGGATAATAATACCTACCACATAATGACTTTAAGAGGATAAAATAAATCAGTACATATAACATGTACAGAGCAATACCTGGCACATACTAAGCACTAAATAAATTTTAGTGATGATGATGATGGTGATGACAATGATGATCATGATAATCTCTCACTCTAATAATTGGCCATGGTCCAGTCAGCCAGTCCAAGTAGAAAATAAAGTTTTGACTGCCATGACTCTTCTAGGGAGATAATGGATTAGAAATGTAGCTGTAAAGATGGTTTGGTTGTTCAGATAGACTGTGTACTATTTCATAGTTATGTCAGCTTATTTACATTGTGTAGACTAGCAATGTTATTTTCTGTTGAAAGCAACCTATGACAGTGTAAAGGACACAAATTAACCAACATTTTCTATGTGGAAAGGCACCCATGTGCTTATCACAGAGGTTAATGAGCATGTTAGGGGACATACCATTACCTGAAAAGTTTTGGCTATCACCAAAAAAGTATCCTAGGAGCCATTAGAGAAGCTGATATCTTTATATGGCAATATCTCTTGCCCCTTACAGCTTGAACTTTGAAAAG
This sequence comes from Rhinopithecus roxellana, assembly GCF_007565055.1. Taxonomy (NCBI): domain Eukaryota; kingdom Metazoa; phylum Chordata; class Mammalia; order Primates; family Cercopithecidae; genus Rhinopithecus; species Rhinopithecus roxellana. The sequence continues at coordinate 113,957,918 of NC_044562.1, read as the reverse complement.
CTCAAGAGATGCTACGGCTTGAGATTAAAAGGCCAAATCGAGAATGTGCTTACACATGCTCAACTCATGCTTTGCAGATAGTGATGAGAGCATTTTAAAATTCTACTCTTACCTAGATGCTGTTATTTGTTTCCATGATACTGGTTCTGGGAATGGCACTGAGCACATTCAACCATTACAAGTGATGGATTAGATAGTAATTGATGTGTGTTATGAAACTCACATCTGGGCCTTCCACCAACTGAGAGTCAGTTTGATTTGATCTGGCAAAAGGAGTTTCAAAGCATTTGGTTTTTAAATTATAGTGATTTATAGAAAAATGACTCTTAAGATGACTATCAGCTGGTAGCAGGTTGAGTTCCCAGAAAAAGTACACTTTCATTGTCCTCATTTCTCCAAATGGCAAACCTGGTAGGGTACTCCTCTTCAATGTGGCCTCCTGGGGCCCTCACTTATTTTTGCTGGGTGTGTCCCTACAGGTAGACTTGCTAATACTAAGATTGTAGTTCACTGGGCTGTACATTTATTTTGGATTATTGGATAATATTGGATTATTATAACTGGAATAAAGCACTTTAAGCATAAAGAAGTTAGAATTTTAAAAACATAAGTTTATCTGGACAAGAATATGTTATTTTCTTTCTATTCAAAATAGATGAAGAATGCCCCACAAACTTTCACATGACTTTAAATTCTACATTCTGATTCTCACATTCTCTTTCTGTTATATTATGTCCCTAGCAAATAACCTACAAGCACTGAATACCATCCTCCTCCCTTGACAGCTCCTTCCCTAATAAAGCTTGCAGAAATATGATCTCAGTCTTTTATTCTGTTGTTAGATTTTACCTTAGTATGATTAAGTTTCTGTCTCTATTTTACCTTTTCTGGGTATTTACACGTTAGGCTTTTTATTTCTGGCTGAGATATAAGGTTTTCTCCCTTATTCAAGGAATTTCAAGCATCATTAAGCAGGAAGGGAGTCTTTCTGGAACTGGGTTAGACAGTCTTGTGATCTCATTCTAGACCTTCTTGTAAGTCTCTGGAGGTGAACCTGATTTAATCACACCGGAAAGATCCAAAAGAAAATCATTAGGAATCACCCTCCACTCAGATATGGATGCTGGAAACCTGTACCAGGAGAGGAAAGACATGTTCTGGTGTCTTCTACAAAATATAGGTCTCCTATGTAGGTCTCCAGGGTAGTACTTCTCCAATTTAACATGCATTTGAATTATATGACATCTCGTTAACATATTGATTCCAATTTTGTAGATTTGGGGTAGGGCCTGAGGTCCTACATTTTTAATAGCCGCCTATATAATGCTACTCTGATGTTGCTGGTTCCTAGATTTGAGTAGCAAGAGTCCAGAAGATTCTGTTCTTCTAATTCTTCTTCCTTGACTCTTCTTGACTCTCTTTTTCCTGAGATGAAGCTTATATATATATGTGTGTGTGTGTGTGTGTGTGTATACATATATAAATATATACATATATTTTTATATATACTTAATGTATAAAAGTGTGGCACACTTAATGTTACTTTATTAGTATGATGATATTCCATATAACAGTTTCTTTAAAATAATCAAAAGATACCATTTACAAATGTGCTAGGTATTTTTGTACATACCAGACATATAAAGGTAAACAAGACAAAAATCCCAACTCATGGAGCTTTCATTCTACTGGGAGAAGTGGAAAATTACCAAATAGTAAATAAATACATAAAATCATGCCAGATGGGAATAAGTGCTCTACAGAAAAACAGGTCATGGTAAGGGGTGAGGAGAGTGTAGGTGCTTTGGTATGGTTGTCCTGGATGACACCTCTCCTCTCTTCTTCAAACCACAACAAAATGCAAATTATGTTATTACTAAATAAGCTAAAATTTAATTCAGACAGTAGAAACCCGAGGAAAGATCTATTGAATGAAAACAGAAAGTCGTTCTCTCTCACTACTACAAAATTTTAGTTTGCAAATGTAGCGTATGTTGAATAATATGGTTCTCCCGAGGAGTAAACCACTCCCCATCTGATGGCATAAAATCTTCCAGACTGTTAGGGCACCACTTAACATATTACCCACTGGCATTTCTAAGTAGGCTAGAACATTCATGAGCTCTGAAAAAAAATCAAGCAACCCTCTTAAACAATGCTTAGTCACTTGACGGACTCCACTGTATGATCAGAGGCTCTGATATTGCCTTCAGAATTCATACTGAACCCAAAACCTTCCATTTATAGATGAAGATCCTGAAGTTAAAAGGATGGCAGCTTTAGCAGCTTATTGGCCAAAGCTCCACTGGTGGTCAGGTGAAGAGCTAGGACCAGAGTGAATGCTGGTCTCTAAATTAGCAGCTTGCTGGTCTCTACACTCTGCGTTATTGCCCCCTGACAAAAGGGCTTCAGTTGGTAGGATTTAGACAGAGTTTTAAACACAATGTTCTTAAGATGTTTCACAGAAAAGATTAAACAGGTATGGTAATACAGATCTTTTATTTATCTGTGAAGATACAGAGCTGCATGATCAAATACTATAGATTCCTAGAGTGTCTGTTTTACAGCATCTGTACTTGCTTGGTGCAAAACTCAATAAACATCAACACTAACAACAAACTGGCATCTTTCAAATAAACTCATATCTTTCTTAAAAAATAGAATTGATGATGGTGTGGTATAGCTAGTATGTCCGGTCAAAAAATAAGCTTTCCTTCAGAGAAAAGCAGCTGGTGCTACAAGATGTGCTTCTGAAAAGGGGAAAAAGAATGAAGTAACTTCTAAGCAAGTTTTTCATTGAAGGAGAATGCTAAATTTGTGTCATTACTCTGAAAATTAGTAAATCAAGAATGTTTGTTTACATTAAAAAATAGAATTGATGAGCATTCAATAAGCTCTTTGGTGGCAGGTTTGTTGAATGGGTGAGTGGTAAAAACACCAGCAGCTCCATTTTGAGGTTTCTTAGTCCCTGGGCTGTCTACTTACACTTGCAAGCAACGTAGGTAGAAGCAAGCAAAAACCATCTGGGTAATATATCTTCATTGTAGGTTGGTTTTTGTTTATTTTGTAATTCTAACCTCTGGTTTTACCACTACTTGATTTTTAGTAAGAGTACTTGAATTGGTTTGTGTTTGCCCTTACTTACAGTCAATGTACATAGAAAAAAACAAACAAATTTAATGTAGCAAGAATATTTCTTCTGTTCCTTAAGCTTTTCCTTTTTAATTTTTTTTTAAAACAGTAAATCTTATTACCGTCTCTGATTATTCAGGGACTATCATATGAATTGTACCAGTGGTAATTCCTTTAGAAAGACAAAATTTCTAGATTTTTTGCCAATTGAAGTATTCAGTGTAAAAACAGATTTCTTCAAATGTAGCAAATTGTTGGTTCATTTACTAACCATGTTTGTTTCATGTATTTGCATTTGCCAGACAAACACTGAGAATATATATTTTAATTTTATTGCAAAACCACCATTTCAAGGCATACCGTGAAATTATAATTTATGTTACTGAGATTTTTGTAGTTTTAGAATGATCATTTCAATTTAGCCCTGGGTACCTTATACCATTATGCTAGGAACACTTCCAGTTTAAACATATATAATTTATTTTTAACAGATTTTGCTTGGGGTACACAAATGAAATGCAACAGTCATTACAGAGATTGTCTTAGTTCATTTACTAAACATGAATTCATGTCCTCAGTTTCTCTTCTTCTGCTCACGGCTTCCTGGCTTGGCTTCTCTCCCCTACTTTGATGCAAATTTCAGGTTGAAGGACACATGGGGCTCCTTTTGTTTGCGGGGGGATGTGGGGAGAAATGCAGATGATCTTGGCATATGGCATGGGTATGTTATTCAGCTATTCTGAATATTTTAGATAGTTCCCTCTGAAAAATTAAATTTCTAAATGATCCTTCTTTCATTCCCAACCCCTTCACTTGTGAAACACTTCTTGGCTTCAAAACTACCCAAATAAACAACCTTGATCTTGAAACCTTTCTTTTTTCGAAGATAATGGTTTCAGCTTTTGAAGTGATTTTACCTTTATTCAGAAAAAGTTATTAAAACTCAACTTCTAATTAGAATCCTCATTCTCTCTCAAGTAGAACAGATCAAAGAAATGAAGGTGGAGATTCTGCATATCACAGCCTCATGAGTTTTCAGCAGGAATTACAGTGTTGAGCATATACATTTAAATAATTTAAAAGTATTATGTAACAGACTGTGTGTATTGAGCCTATGCGCAGCAAGTTCTGACCAAGTATTAGTGTTGTGTTTACATTACCTTTGCACACCAAATCTTTGTTGCTTATTATGTATTGTCAAGCTTAGTACACATGATGTACAAACTATTTCCTTTTTTCTGTACTTAGAACAATGTTTGAGGAAGGTCTCACTGTATAAAGCTGTTTGTTGCTTGGGCAGATTTTACACCATTTGAAACTGAAATTATGTAGAACAATTATCAAGAGTGTAACAGAGATTTTGGATTCAGCAAATAGGCGGGGCTCAAAAATTAGTTTTTCATCAGTAGTGAATAAATCTCTCTAAAGGATTAAGGTAGCAGAGCAAGCTTTTGCAGATTTGTATGTACTGTATACTGAGATTTTATAAGATGCTTTAAGGAGCCATATAACTTCCCAGGCAGAAGCTAAAAATAAAGACGCAATTCTGTCAGCATTATGGGTTGTTAGGTGACTTTGCTTCAGGCCATCAAGTAAAAATGGCACATGCCATTAGCCTTACTGGGAGAGGATTTTAAATATCTTTCTTCAAAATTGTGTTCTCCTTTGATTTATTCTGTGGTCCTTTTTATTTGTCTCACATTTCTGAAAGAAACCTGTGACTGGGGTGCCCAAGGGATTATCCTTTTTGTAATGTGACAACATGTCACATTAACTGTAACATTACAAAAAGTAAAAAAACTGTAACATCCATACAGTTTTTCTTTGATATTGGATACTTTCTAAGCATTGAATTCATTGTGCTGCTAAAAACAAAACAAAACAAAACTCCACAAAACTCCAGAAGCGGCACCAATTCTCTTAAGAGAGCAAAGAACTCAAATATGCCTGTGTGTCTTTGCAAAGCAGAAGCCTAAGGATCATACTGGAAAAACTAAAAATGTTAGCTCTGGAGAGAGTCTGACCTCTTATTGGTTGATGTTTTAATGGTGCTTCCAGCCTTCATGATGCCCATACCCTCTATTTTCTCTGATATTCAGTCTTCAGAGGAGAAAGATGAAGTGCATCTTCATAGGGAGACACACGGGCAATAAGAAGGTGGAAGTGACTTCAGTGGATGGCCCTGGCTCGTGGGCTCTCATTACATAGAGGCTAGAGGGGCACAATACAAAGATCAAATTCAGCAGAGATAAATGACACACATCATCCTCTTAGCTGATCGATAACCAGCTTCTGAGTGTAACCACTGTCAGCCAGCTGTATCAGTCTCTCTCCAAGACTCACAGAGAAGCGAAGATTATATCCCTTTCAAGCCTGGAAGCCTTTAAAGTCAGAAAACCTATAGGGATACAGGCATGTTGCAATGATTTTTCTATAACATTACAAATGTCTGGTTTATCGATGGAAATAGAGTAATTTTACCAATGCAAGCAGCATGAATTAAAACAAAAGCAAAAACCAAGATAAATTATGCCATATTGCTAGGCTTTTCCATAGCCACCCTACTAAATACTGCCATTTGAAGAGTTTAAATAACGGAGGACTATTACATTTTGATACCATACAGAACTTGCAGATTACTAAAGCGGATACTTTAGAATGAAGTCTGAGCAAGTACTGACTAAAACAAAGTCTTAGCAACAGCTTCCAGTGAAGCATAGCTACATATTTCATTTGGACATTTCAAGAATGAAAACGAAAGGGAACTTTTAAGAGGCCTTAAACCCTATCTTCCCACCCTCTCCTTCAAGTATAAATTTAGATAAGTGTAATGTACAGAACACAAGCATCCAAATAGGCTCATTTGATTATATGGCTTTTCTGTCTAGGAATTATGGAAACAGGATGTTTTATTTGATGTTGGGATATATTACTGAAAGTTTTTGCTAAGGTTAATAAAAAGGAAATTTAATAGATGCATTAAAATGTCTGAAATAGGCTCATGAGTTAGAGCAGTGAGCTCACTGCACTTAAAGCCTGGAAGTCAGGATTCGACGCCACTCAACAGCGTGTGTGTGTGTGTGTGTGTGAAGTGAGGAGGTTGCTTTAGGGAAAGAAATTTCTTTGGGTCAATATTTTAGAGCATGTTGCTTCAGAGAAATCCCTATAAGTGGCACTTAAATTCTTTTATTAATAGAAGTTGGTATAAGAATGACAAATTTCTTTTCTGGAGACCGTTTACCATCATTCTCATCAATATTTAACCACTGGGAAGCAGGGGAGGCCCATTAGGTTAGCTCAAGGATTGCTTAAAAATCTGTGATAATTTGAATCGAAATTCAGTCTGAGAAAAGTTGGGAAACCTGTCTGGTGAGAAACCTGTTCTTTTTTTCTCCTCCTTTTCCCCTCCCTTCTCAAAGTTCTCCTGATTTGTGAGCCCAGGGCAAGTTTAATTATAATTAGTTAATGTCAGTTAATTAGGTAATGTTCACATAGTACTTTGAAGATGAAAAGTGTTTTAGAAATGCTAAGTGCTATCATTATTAATATCAGCAAAGGGGAAAAATTGAGCATGCCAAACACTTTTAGAAACTGCAGAATTTGAACATGCAGTGCTTGGTGCCATGTGACTCGTCAGTTCCACCATCTCGATTCTTCCTGATGAAATGTGAAGCAGGCTTTTGTCTTCATTGTTTGGGTGTCCAGAGCTCCCTTTCTCCTTCCCTGTCATATGCTGTCACTGCTCAAAGAGTTGAGTGAGTCAGTTCCTCCCAGATAGATGTACTGGAGAACATACTCTCATATGCATATGTGTTCACACACAGAAAGATCAGCCATCAATGTGAGCTCAGACTCATGTTTATTTCTGAACTCAGACATTCCTTAGGCTCCCACTCTTTGTATTTTCTTTCATCTTTCTTTCTCAGAAGAAAACAGTAGAAAATAACAAGAACCAAAAGAACCCAAATTGGAATATCTAATTTATTTAAGAAAAATGAAACTGCCAAGTAAAAAGTAGAATCTCTTACTTGCAAACACATGGAATTCTCTTAGTTGTAATTAAGATGCACACTTTGGAGGCATATGGCTCCTAAGCTTTAGAAATACATGGCTGTCCCATGCCACTTGCAGAACGTTTATAGGCCACATTATATCTGGACGGTGCTTCACACAACCTTTTATTAGCTATGCTGAAGAAAGTGGGTCAATATAATTTCTGATTTACACAGGAGGAAAGGGGACCCTGGCCAGAGCTAAGTCCAGGTGAGGGTGGAGATACTCTTTGGAAAGGAATGCTAATTGGAGACAATGCCTTCCTCCACCTGTCTTCCTAACATAAAGTTTCCTCATAGATTCAATTTTGAAGAGGCTTATAATGAACAATAGGTTAAACTCTGGGATCTTGGAATGAAATAAGTCAGTCTGTGTTGGTGGAGACACAGGGGCAGGAGAGTTGAGAGCCAGCATTGCCTTCTGGCTCAAGACTTCTACGAAGCAAGTGCAAATCACCTTTGAGTGCTCCAAGGTCATGGAAAATCAGTAGGAAACTCCTGGCTCATGATTCCTTATTTCTTTGTTTAACTTGTGGATTTCTTACTGCCTTTCCTTCACGTAAATTGGTTAGGTAGGAGAAATAGCAGGGAAGTGGCATGGAAGTGTCTTGGAATTGAGTTAAATTGTTCCCAAGGGTCCAAATTGGTTTTTTACTGTTTGGTGGAGTAATTTGTGCATCTCATTGAAGGGCTAATGAACACTTCACTTTGGCACTTGGAAATAGACATATTCAGATCATGTTAATCAAACATAATTAACTTTCAAGGAAGGAGGCTGGGAGAGTGGGTCAAAACAAATATGCTGAAATAGAACAGGGCTGTATGCAAAGTCCTGCAGTTAAAAAAAATTTTTTTTGACTGCATATCCATAGAATAACCATGCAGTTTATTAAAGCAAAACAAATCAAAACAAAGCAAGACAAAACAGCATCCACCCAAATTTAGAGACTTTTGTTGACTAAAAGCTCTATATATGTGCAGTGATATGACCTGAATGCAAAGTGCTCAGGCACTGAGGCTTCTATGTGGCAGGTGTCTAGCACCAAGGCTGAAGGAGGGCTCCTCAGGCTTGCAAAGGCCACTTCTCAAAACAAAGTTTTTCTGGGCTTTAGATTTTGAAAAAACTTGAGTGTTTTAGGAATGGTTGAACTGAAAGGGATTTAGCCTTAAAAAAGTGAAGTTTCTAGAAATATGATGGATGTTTTAAAATATTTCAAATTAAAGTCCAGGCATGGTGGCTCAGGCCTGTAATCCCAATGCTTTGGGAGGCCGAGGCAGGAGGATTGCTTGAGGCCAGGAGTTTGAGACTAGCCTGGGCAACATAGCAAAACCCTGCCCTGTCTCTACAAAGAATTTAAAAATTAGCCGGATGTAGTATAGTCCAAGCTACTCAGGAGGCTGAAGCAGGAGGATTGCTTGAGCCCAGGAGTTTAAGGTCGCAGTAAGACATAATTGTGCCACCGCACTCCAGCCTGGGTGAGAGTGAGACCATGTCTTTAGGCCCTTTTTTTTTAAATTAAAAAACCAATTTTTGAAATATTAAAAAGCCTTATAATCTGGAGAAGAGTTTAGGCTTAGAATGACTGTGGCCTAGGAAGAGGTGATCAGTCAAGCTGTGGTTCTAGACTTTAAGGTTCTTAGTAGGTTGCCCCAGCCCTTCTCCCTCATGCTGTTCTTCACTGCTCCCTTATCAGAATTCTCTGTCCATCTAGCCTGGGTTGGTTCACTGTTCCCCAAATGCACCTTCCTAGTCACGAGGTGGGGCCTCTCTTTCCCTTTACTCTTGTCTGCACTGCATTTCTTTCCTAATGAATCCTTCTAAGTCTTGCCCAGTGTTTTACACCCCTGGCTACATATTAGAATTACCTAGGCAGCTTTTAAAAATTCTATGCATGGGCGCCACTTCCAAAGGTTCTAATTTAATTGATCCAGGGTGGGATCCAAGCATCAGAATTATTTCAAAGCTCTCCATGTGATTTTAATAGACCTGGGCCACCAGTTTAGCTCTAACTTGACTTTGGTGACGCATTCCTCAGTTTCACTTGTTCCTCTGACTGCCTGCTGGGACATTCACTTGTAATTAATATGTCTGATATAATTCGGTCAACAAAAACCAACTATCTGCTGTATGTCATTCATCATCCTTCAGGGTGTGTATGTCTAATAATTTCAGTTGAATCCTAAATCCTTTGGATGTGTTTTATATTCTTCACTCCTTCCTCTCTAAAACCTACTAAAATACCTTATCCATAGAACAGTGTGAGTTTTTCTTTAAATTATTATAGAAAATCAATACATATTTCTTTTTTTATTATACTTTAAGTTCTGGAATACATGTGCAGAATGTGCAGGTTTGTTACATAGATATACATGTAGCATTAGATATACATGTAGCATCAACCTAATGTAGAAGACAGGTTGATGGGTACAGCAAACCACCATGGCACGTGTATATCAGTACATATTTCTTATATAATTGGCAAATAAATGCTGATAGTTGATACTAAACTTATAAAAATCATTATATCCAGAAATGTGTATTAAAAAGGGAGAGCACTGGCATTTAGCTAAATTATTGAGTGAGACAACAAGTTAAGCACTTTGGGAGGCTAAGGCGCACAGATCACTTGAGCCCAGGAGTTTGAGACCAGCCTGGGCAACATGGCAAAACCAGTCTCTACTAAAAATGCAAAAATTAGATGGGCATGGTGGCATGTGCTTGTAGTCCCAGCTACTCAGGAGGCTGAGGTGGAGCTGCGGTGAGCCATGATCGTGCCACTGCACTTCAGCCAGGATGATAGAATGAGGCATGGTCTCAGGAAAAAAATAAAGAAAACGTAAGAATATTTTGGATGCATTTATTTTTGTGGTAGATGATATCATGAAAGGTAATTGTGATGGCTCACCAAAGTGCCATCCAAAACAGAATAACAGGGTTTGGCTGACCCTGGGAATGGCTTAGCATGATTTTGCCTATGGGTAGTTGAGACATGAGGCTGCAAGGTTAATTAACTGTTTCAGGCTAATGAGAACATCTTTGCTTTCTTTACTGCCTCAGAGAGAGTGGCTTTTTGAATCATGGAGCTGAATTTTGTTTTACCCTTACAGGTGGATTTGTGCAAGCCAGAACAAAATCTACATGCCAAGAAACTGATGGAATAACTAAACTGTTAATAAATTCCAGTGCCACCTAATAATAACACTTTGTATTTATATAACGTTTTTCTTGGAGGAACTCAAAGCACTTTATGGATTCTGAAAGTTAATCAAGTTGGGAATTTTTCAGTCATTGTGGGAGTGAGAACCAGGCCTACAAATCTCCAAGCTGTAAGCTGGCTTTCCTTATTTACACATGTGCACCCTGTTAATGTGGGGACTTCAAAAAGTCTGAGGCTCTGTGGCCTTAGAGAAGTTGTAACATAAAGTGAACTGAAATCCATTTCTGGTCAGCTGGTATAAGGATCCAAACAATGTTTAAAATATTTTACTGAATGAAAACATTAAAAAAAAATCATATGCAGCTGTCTGGCCTTACTTTGTCCCCATGACAATTGCTGAAATATAATGATCCCTGTGTTTGTGTTTCTAGTTATTATAGGAATAATTGTGAGGAGAGTGAGTAAATTTTACTTTTTTATTTATGGGCATTTTCTTGTTTTTCTCTAATATGTATAATCTTTGAATAATAACAGACTGGGGAAGTAGCAGTTTCTACAGCATGTCGAAGGGTAAGAGGATAAAAATAAATATCTTGTGACAAGAGTGTTAAGTGGTGGCTTGATTATTTTCATAGCAATTAGAATATCATTTCATAGAGGAGCTCTTAAAACAAGAGTCTTTAAATATGAAGAAGAAATGTACCCTGGGATGGGATTTTAGAAATTTTGGTTAATAATGAGGATCATGTAAATGATCCATGTCATCGGAGACTGATAAGTTGTATGAACGTAATCTTTAAATCTGTGCACGCTGGGCTGTTTCTGCCCTTGCTTAGGTTCTCCTATCGTACCACTTGGTTGACAAAGACTTGATTGTTTATTGTAGAGCTGGGTTTTGTCTAGGTAACTGCTTACTTTTTCTGGGGTCCTAGGGACTTGAAATGTGTTCCGTGTAGCAAGGTTTTATGTATCCTTTAAAGAGGCAGATGGAGTTGACTTTGAGCATCTGCCATATTGTAGTGGAGTAGATCTTCTAAAATTAGAATATCAGCTCTTCATTCAAAGACACTTTGTAATTCCACATACAGTGCAATGAACATTGCTGGGCTCAGTAGACATTTGTTGACTGATTTTTTAAATATAGGGTTTCCCACAGGGATAGGAGTAGCTTTGGTGATGGTCAAGATGATTTTAGATGGGGCTGAGACCCATCACGTAGAAAGTTATTAGTTTTTCGATTCTCTCTACATTTTTTTCCTGATTATTTAATGGGGGTAGCCTTATTTGGGTATTGATATGTCTTTAATTATTTAGGTTTTGGTGTAAAGCATGCTAGTTATCCATTTTTCATAATGATATAAAGTTTGTTTTATAATAAATTTAGGTAGAAAAAAATGAAAATATTTATAGAAAAATATTAAGTGAACAATAGCCCAGGCAGTGTGTGTAAATGTCAAAAAATTGATTTATGAGAATGACAGAATTCCCTTATTACTTGGGTTTATTCCTAAATTTAACCATTGTTTTCACTTTCTATATTTTTACTGGAATTATCTATGACTAATTTGACTTCTCACTACTCCTAGATTATATGATTACGAAAGGTAAAAAATCATAATTTTCTTTAAATTTCTTACTTTCTAGGTACAGGAACATGTTTTTCTCAGGGATCTTCAGCAGAGTTAAGTGTCCACTGTATTTAACGAATGAACCTTTCATGCATGCGTTTAGAATAATATAATCAACGTACCATTTGGGGAAGATTTGGAAAATAGTCCCTCTATGTTCTGTGGTTCAGATGTGGAACCGCTACATGAGAAAGGTTTTGAAGTTGTTTTTGTTAAGTTCAACCAATTTAGCTTAATTATCTTTGCTTTGAGAACATTTGGTCATGCAAAGAGGGTGAAGAAACATTAGGGAGAGGTGGGAAAGAAAAGCGTAGAGGGTGGAGAGAAGGGAGTGAGCGTACAAAATGGCAGGGAGGGAGAGAAAGTGAAAGAAAGGCATCCAACAAGAGCAGAGGGAGAGAAACTACGTAAAACAATGTAAAAATATTCTGTGAATTAATATGTTTGTTTGCAGAATATGTGTTGATAAGGAAACTATTTTTAAGTCTGTTGAAATATGGATAGATTTGTATCCTGATAGTGTTGCTCTCAGGGACTCAGAGATTCAAAAGAGGAGGCAGACCTGGACTGAAGTTCTAGTACCTGCCGTTAGCTTTGTGACCTTGGGCAAGCCCTGTAACTTTGCTAAACCTCAGCCCCCTATCTCTAATAGGCAGTGATAGTATTTGCCTTCCAGGATTGCTGGTAGCAGTAAATAATACTTGGTTATTATGAGAAAGTAGAGACTCTCTTACAAAACAACTAACAAGTGCGTTGTAGAGCTGGAATCACCAGACCTCCAAAAACAAACAGGAAACAAGGTCTTAAACAAACAAAAACAACTAACATATTCTAAAGGAATGTGAGTTTCTCTGTTCTTTTCCTCAGAATGTGATCCCTTCCGTCTGCAGCCCTCTGCATTTCATGTTGGTGATGCTCTCTTCCTGGCTGCAGAACAGGCAGCCTGCTGCTACTTGGCGAGTTCATGACACCATGCTCCAGAGTCTGCTCTGACCTCCATTCTCTGACCTCCATCTAGGGGAGTGACCATAAGCGTAAGCCAAGCTGGAGTGAGGTTTTTGAGACAGGTGCTATGATGTATTTGTTGTGTGTAGGGGGGTGTAAAAGTGAGCTACAGAAGTTCTTCCCTGGGCTAAACTGTGGCATAACGGAAGTTATTTCAGGCATTCCTTTTTGCCCTTTTCTTCTTCCACAGGAGAACTTCTCAGGTACACAAGATTGTTGTCTTGTATCTCCTCCCTGTTATCACCCAGTCCTCACCCTTACACTGAAACCACTTTCAAGAAAGCAGCCATTTAGACCTTGTGTGAAATCAGGGTAACATTACCTTTCCCAGGTGTGTTTGCAATTTGAGTTGTTTTGTTTTCTTCTTTTTTTTTTTTTGGCCAGTTGTGGCACTCTGGCCCTCTTAAAGGGATTTCAGACAATTCCAGAACTTTCTGAAAAAGAACCTATGTGGGTAGGTCTTATAGACAGAATCCTGGAAGAAAACCACACACTCATGTCCCGGGAGTTCCCTGGGCCTCTCTCATAGACCTCAAGGCCGATGTTTCCAGGGCAGACCTCCTTTCAGATATTCTGGTCTATACATCACACCATTTTTTGGGTTGCTTCCTGGATTCTGTTTGGAAAATGTAATTATGTTTGGTGCATAGTAGGCACTTAATTCTTATTTTTATGGGTTTGCTAGATGGCAGGGTTATGTAAGTGCCTCTATCTGCTGGTCGTAAGTTGATCCTTTTGCCCTTCCTTGGGGTAGCAACAGTTCCTGATCCTCTTCAGCCATTCATGGTTAGGGTGCTGTAGTTTGCTAAGCACATTTATAGCAGTCTCAGCTCCATGCAGTAATTCTGTCTCTCTGTCTGTCTGTCTGTCTGTCTGTCCATCCATCCATCCATCTAATCTAGCAATCGTCTAACTGTTCATTATAAAGAGAATAGAGGGAAGGGCTTGAAGCCTTTCAGACATTTTCTCTGGACAGTTCAAGATTTCAGATGGCTCTGCTTACCTTCCCTGGCCTTCAAAACACTGGGCTTCATAGCTTTTAGGACAAAGTGTGAAACGCTGGCACTTTTAACAGGGCTTCATCATGGAAAGGCCACTTGAGATTTGCTGTTGCAGGCTGCTAGTGTTTCGTTTTGATGTTATGGCTGCTGTTCTGGGTTTTAAATATTTTAATGAAAATTTTTATTGTGTTTGTAGACTGGCTTTTAGCAAAGACTGCAGTTCTAAATATTCTAATAAATGAATGGGAGGTGTGTATAAAGAGAATTAAAAAGGAAGCCTAGTTAAACTATACGTACAGGATATTCCATAAACCACGATCGAATCTGATGTTTAAAAGGTGAAGTGCGTGACTAGGTACTGGAGGAGTTGATGATGCTTGTCTTCCAGAACTAGTATAACCACAAAATGTCTGCACGTTCTTAGGTGGTTTGGTGAGTTTTTGTTTCTCTCTTATTTTCAAGTGGATTATTATTGTTGTTGCTGTTGCAATGGAGTCACCATGGTTCAGAGCTGTGCCTGGTTACACACAGAACAAAGAACATGAGGAAAGGGATGACTTACCTAGGAAACCTAGCCTGTGTAACTATCTTCTGCCTCTTGCAAATAAGTGATGAAACCTTATCTACCTGTTTATAAATTTTACAAATAGGCCTGAATACCTAAACCTGTGTAGAAAACATTTCCAATGAGCAATACAGTTCGTTTTGTGAATTGTACTCCTTCCTCCCACTCTGGTTTTGGTGCCTTAGGGCCTTTCCATAAAAAGATGAACTTATGCAATCTAGCTAGGTGGTTTTCACAGTGCTTTAAAAATGCATTCTCTTTTTGGTGTCATGGTGCCAGGAGCGCTGTAGGAGAGTGTGGGCTTATCTTTTCCCTGCTCCCAAACATCGAAAGATAAGATGGAAAATAATTATGAAAAGTGATGGTGCTGGTCATTTCTCTGTTTGCTCTCAGACTGATTTCTTGTTCTCAGCCTCTGCCCTGCCTAGTCAGGGTCAGCCATAGAGATGCACAGGCAGGAAATTGCATAGAGGGAGGAGAGGAGATACTGGCTATTCTGCCAACTCTCTGCCTCAGGTAGCATCTCCAGCAGTTTCTAACTTCCAAACAGGCTCTGCCATTGTGGCCCCACACCCCGCCCTCACAAGCTTGTTAGATCCAGCTTTTTCTGCGCTTCTCTGTCTGGGTTCTGGTACTACCTACCTCTTCCTGCTACCTCCTCCCACTTGTAGTAACAAAACCCCAAAACATTATTTTCTGATTATACATAATGCATGGCCATTGTAAAGAAATGTAAACAACATAAAACTATAAGAAGAAAAGTGTCGAATTACCTGAAATCCCACTATCCAGCAATGACCATAATCAACATATTCGTGTATTGCCTCCCTGTGTTTTGGGAAACATTTAGATGATACTAGTGGCTTCTCGGGGCTATAATTTGTGGATAAGCTTCTGTGATAAGAGCCTGTGCTACCTGAGAATATCAGGCCAGTTCCCAGGATGATGGGCACAAATGCAAAAAAACAGCAAGTCATGGATTTGAGACCCTGACCCTCTACCAAATATATGTGTGCACGTGTGCACGTGCACGCGCGCGCGCACATAAACACACACTTCAAAACCCGGTTGCCTTGAAGGCCACTTTCAGAGTACATGTCCTTGGAAGAAGCCCCATTTTGCATGTTTTTCACTGCAGGTGGATACTGAACAGCTTCAAAAGTTTATTTCCAAAGGAAAGTAGGCTTCTGCAGCAACTCAAAGAGGTCTACAAGCAACTATGCTCCTTGAGCAGAATAACAGCAACAACAAACCCTGTATTTGGGTGGTAACTTTCTTCAGATGAGCTCAAGGTGTTCTGGCAGTATCTAAATTACTGTGGGGAAGTTGTTTTTATTTCTTCTTGTGGATGGGAAATCTGTGGCCAGTGAGGCAACCATGTAACCAAAACCCACTGATCCAACATCTTCTGATGCTTTCTGACTCTGAGAAGCTAATAATTTCTCAGTTGTAGCCCTGGGCCCACTTCCAGAGATTCTGATTCCATAGGTTCTGAGATGGGGCATTTCCCCAAAGCTCCTCACGTGTTAATGTATAGCTAGGTCTAGGAACTCTTGCTATAGGAACGTTGTTATGTTCATTCACTGGCCTGGTAATTTAAACCCACGTGGTGCATGGCACAGGCTGGTCTTTATAAAATATTGGGAAACTTTAAACTGTCAGTTCTTCCATCTTAGGGTAATCAAACTGGAGATATTCAGGCCTTTCTTGTCCATGATTTGTCTTCCTGCTTCTGGTTTTCTGTACTTGCCATCTTGCTCCATTGGGTGTAGGTGACTCCCATCATTGGGAGGCAGAAGGTAGGTCCAGACCTGTGATGACGAAGACACAAGTTCTCGGTAACGCTGGGAAAAGGTCACAGTTCCTCCCTGGATCCCTCCTATCTCCTCTTGGGCCTGCTGGCTGTGGTGTCATAGGTTTCCCACTGTGCTCTATGCCAGCTTGTCTTCTCTGTCAGCATACATTAATAATAAAAGGATATAAAAAAAGTCAGACTCTCCTTCCCTCTTTAAAACACCTTAGTCCTAGGCCTAATTTCTTTGGTGCCTGTATGGTTAGCTAATCTGAATTAATATGTTACTGGAGAAAAATGGATGTATTAGATTCTACTGCTGCAAAACAAATTAACTCAATACTGAGCTGCTTTGCTTAAAGCAGCAAGTATTTATTACCTCAAGTTTATTTGGGTCAGGAATTTGGGAGGAGTTTAGTCAAATGGCACTAACATGGGTCTTTCCTGATATTGGCTGGGGCTTCAGTCATCCTTGATCCTTGGCAGCAGCTGGGGGATCAGCTTCTAAGATGGCTCACTCATGTGGCTGTTGGCTGGAGTCCTCAGTTACTAGTGGGCTGCTGCTGTCAGGACACCTCAGTTTCTTTCCTTGCAAAGAAGTGGCCCCACGGAGCTGCTTGAGTATCCCCATGGCATGGCTCTCCCTAGAATGGCTGATATGAAAGAGAAATAAGATGGGAGCCACTCAGCCTTTTATGTCCTAATCTCATGATAGTGTTGCTGTCACTCTACCACATTCTTTTTTTTCCCCCCCCAAGACAATCTTTTCTATTTCACTATATTGTAACTTTGCTTTTGGAATACAGAGAAACATATCATAGCTAATATCAGTGGTTTGAGTTTCTAAATAGAAATTATACAATCCATGCAAGAAAATTGAATAGCACTTTCTACACAGATGCAAAAACAATCTGCTCCAAAACTACAAGGGTAAAAATAAGTGATTGGGATTTGCATGCACCCTTAAAAATATACCCCTTTTACCAGTCCCCAATATTTTACTTCGAATAATTCTGTTTTCTTTAAAAATAATATAATTATAAAGACTTTCTGTAGAATCCTGGCCTATTTAAAATGGGCCAAGTGCAGGAACGTGGCTTTAAGTAGAAGCTTTTCTATGGTTAATCTAGTAACAGCATGTATAGTGATTAAGATAAAAAAGAAGGATATACTTACATGTATTCATATTGATCTGTAATTTTATTTTTCTTTTTTAGTTATTTGTTTTAAAATTTATTATTTTTAAGTTTTAGGTTCAGAAGGTATGTGTGCAGGTTTGTTACATGGTCTACCCCCCGCCTTTTTTTTTTTTTTTTTAGCTGGAAGTGGGTCACTAAATACAATCCACACTTAAGAAAAGAGGAATTGGGCTCCACCTTTTGAGGGGAGGAGTATCGAAGACTTTGTGGATGTATTGAAAACCTACCACAGTGGATAACCCTTTAATATGCTAGCCTTTCCAGATCCCATATTTACGTATTAATAGAGCCTAAAGCTGCTCAAGGCTTAATAGATTCTAGAGCTCCCTTCCCTGACTTACTGACTTTAGACAAAGAAGAATGGGGCGTTTCAGTCTTGTTGGTTTGTAATACCCTCTCCTCCCTGCAATGCACATGCTCATGCAGGTAGACATTCACACAGGCACACAATCACCCTGTGGCTCTGGATCTGGTCCACATAGTGGTCACCTCACAACTGTCACAAGCAAAACTTTCTCTCCCCCAGGATCTTCCCTACCCCCATTCCCAGTCAGGCACTGGTCTCTATGGTTTCTGACTTTTATGTTGAATACTTCATTCTGGTAACCCCATTCTTTGTCCTCAGTTTGGCCTTGAAGAAAAGCAGAGCAAGAATTGGAATGGCATTTGTAAGGAGGAGGAAAATCTTTTCCTTCCGCCCATGTTTTCAGGAGTTGTGATATCCCCTATATCCTAGCAACAGTCTTGGAGGTGAGGCAATGCTTTGTGTGAATCAAAGCAAGTCTGAGTGTAGCATCATGACTATTGAAAAGGCCTTTAAGATGAAAAAACTGTCAATTATATGTCTTTGAATTGGATTCCATCCAAGCCCTCTCTGAAGGAATCCCATTTTCTTGGTGTCTGTGTTGGGACAGGAAGGGAGGAAGGAATCCTGGAACATGGACTGCTGGACTGCCTGAGAGCATGAAGCAGTTCCTTTGGACAAAGAATGATATCTATTTCTCAGGTTAGGTTACTAAAATGTGATGGATGGATAAACCAAAGATTATGGTTCTGTCGGGCTTCTTAGGACATCATGAGTTACAAGCTTGTAAATCACCTGTGAAATATGCCATTAATCAAGGGTAAAGAGGGATAAGGAAACCTCTCTGTGTAGGTCAAAGATGGTAAAGGAAATTGTCATAGGAGGAGATATTCTTTGTATCTGGTCTAAGGAAGATCTGTAAGCTCCTCGGAATAAAGACCTAATTATTACAAGAGATATAGGAACAGTGTTACTGATTATAAAGTGGCATGTTTTTTATATCTTCCTAGGGACATGGATAGAATTTTACGTGGTTTGATATTTTGCTTGGGTGTGTTTATGAGGGGTGTTAATTAGGAAGAACAGGTGGCACTGTTATAAAGCACCTTTTTTATAAAGCATCCTTTTTTGAGTGGTTACTGAGTGACAGCATCAAAGCAAGGCCTATTCCTTGACTTATTTTATTTAACCATCACAGCAACCCAGAGAGGTAGCTTATTATTAGCTCAATATTTATGGGTGAAATGCTCAAGGCTACACAGCTAATAAGTGGCAGAAGCAGAACTTGGATTCAGATATATTGGCTTCCAGCACTCTGTGTATTCTGCTTTGCCTTATCTCTATTAACAGTACTTGTTAGTGAGGGGGCTACAGATATCTCCCACTTCTCATATGGGATGGTTTTATGCTTTTCTGCAAAGCAGGGAAATGACCTCTTGCCTTTGTTTAGCATCTAATCTGTAAAATGGGCTAATGGCTAAATTAATGTAAAGAGCAAATGAGATATGTTAAAGCATTTTGTAAACTAGGAAGTACAGTTTAAGTACAAAGCATCTGCTTTGAGTGGTAATATGAGCTAAATGTTTGTTTCCACCCCCGCCCCCGCCAGAATTCGTATGTTCAAATCTAACCCCCAAGGAGATGGTATTAAGAGATGGGTCATTTGGGAAGTGATTAGGTCATGAGGGCTCTGTGCTCATGAATGGGACTAGTGCCCTTATGGAGGAGGCCTGAGGGAGTTTGTCTGTTCTGCCGTGTTAGGACCCAGCAACAAGATGTCATCTGTGAATCGGAGGGCAAGCCCTCACCAGATACCATATCTGCTGGCACTTTGCTCTTGGACTGACCAGCCTCCAGAACTGTGAGAAATAAAGTTCTGTTGTCTGTAAGCTGATCATTCTAAGGTATTTTGTTACAGCAACCCCAAGCAACTAAGACAAGTAGTCAGATTAACTCACGTTATTTAAGAGTGCTGGTTATATTCAATGCATTTTACTAAGACTGAATGTTTGCAGAGTTTAGGTGTTAATGGGATTTCAACCTAGTGCCCTGTGTTATTTCTTGAGAACTGGAGAATAAGTAGTAGGGCTAGCTGAAATTGGTACAGCAAAAAGTGTCATTACCTGCATAAATTCTGTACTCTCTCTCATACTTTGGAGTTGAGCTATATGAGTAGTAAATCACCACCTCTCTAGAAGGTAAGCAGTTGCCTATTTTCAAATATTAAAATCTAAGGCAGGCAAAGAAAAATGGGTTAAGATGATTACTTAGTGCAAAATACAGGAACCACCCTGAGTTTCAAGTACAAAGGAAAACAATCTAGGCTCTTATCCCCATATAAATTGAGGTGGGAAAGAGCGGTGTACAATGAAGGAATTGAATAAATAACATGAGATCTTTATGAGATGAAATTTCTCTTTGTAGAGAGAAGGTCTTGAATGCAAAATGTGAAATATTTATCTTCTTGCTATTCACTATTATCTGTTTTAAATAAGGTTGTCTAGTTCGTTAATAATGAAGTGGACAGCAGAACACTATCATTCTCAAGATGATTGTACACATTTATAATAATTTACCATTTTTAGGTGCTTACTCTTGTTTATTAGTTTTCTCTTCACCAATATCTGTAAAATGGAGGCGATCAAAATTTTTCTTACTTAACAGATTCAGGAATTCTGTAGCTCACATAGGTGAGCTTCCTACGATACTATACTTTGAGAAAGGAGTGGGTAAAATAACTTGGATCGTTAGTTTATTTTGGTCCCTGCAGTTACATATGGACACATGGTTCTGTGTTCTACCTCCCGTGCCAGCCTTAAAAATAAGCTCAGGTGACGAGAGACTACAATGCAAAAAGCCTCTTAGTCCACCGCCTCCCATCACCTCATTTTTCAAAGGAGACAACCAAGCCTAAATGAACACATGATGGGTGAAGGACCTGTAACTCAGACCCAGATTGCCTGTTCCTTCAAGCTTGGTTTCATTCAACCCTCATGTGCCACACGTTGAGCCACCCCAGGCGCTCCATTATCTGGGAAGCTGCTCTCTTTGCCTCTGCTTTGCTTTCTGGATGGAGATACAGTATGTAAGGGATGGGGGTGGGCAGCAGTCAGGATGCAATGGGACTGAGCCGTGTAAAAGATTTCAAAACTCCTCAACATTTTTTTTTCAGCCCACAACATTTGCATTGGCTTCACTCCCTGCCCACCTAATCATCCTCTTATTCCCCATCAGACAACAAGTACAAATGCCGGCAGCCACAGCCTCAATTTTCCCGAAGCCACCAGTTCCTGTAAAGCCAAAGGGAAACAGAGAGGAGGGCTGAACACTCTTGGCTCAGTTTCCTCTTGGAATTTGGCCCAAGTTTCTTCACTTTCCTCCAGATTGCTTGTAGTCTCTTGTCACCTGAGCTTATTTTTGAGGCTGGTACGGATGGTGGAACACAGAACCACGTGCCCACGTGTAACTGCAAGGGCCAAGATGGTGATGTAAGAGAGCCGGATACTCGCAGAACCAGCCAGATAGTTGTCAACAAGGTGCAAAGTGAGACTGAGAATGGCTCTGAGCAGGGAAAAGAATGGTGCAGATTATGCATGGGACCACTGGGATTTCCAGACTCATTTCTAATGCCCCAACTTTAATTCAATTCCACACTGGTTTGTCTCTAGATTGTGCCAGACATTGTGCTAGGTTTTGGAAAAAAGAGCTCAAGGATAAGACCCATTCCCCTGTCTTCCAAAAGGTCATCACCTCATCAGCATCACCTGGAGACTTGACACCATTTAGACACCTGATCTTCACTCCAAACCTGCCAAATTATCATCTCTGGGATGCTGGCCCAGGGATCTTCTATTGAAACAAGCCTCCCATGTTAATCTCCCCAAAGTTTGAAGGAAGGCAAGTGAGAAAACATTAGAAGATCTCCACTTAGAAGTGGAGGGACACCTGTGTGTCCAGGCTTGGAAACAAACTCATGAATCCTGAGACCTGGAAAAATAAACTCTTTGAGTTTGGGTTTCCTGGGGCTTGTGGGTGATTGGCTGGGCTTCTTTAGGTATGAGGGATGAATATCTCAGGTCACTTAAGGAAATTTCTTAATTTGAATACAAAGATCAAGTCAAATTTTGATATTTATTGAGCACGATGGTCATAGCCCTTCAGAAGGTGAGGGAGTCTAAGGTAAGCTCTTGCCTTCCATTTAGCATTGGTCCTAAGACTCACCGATGTAACCCAGAGGATAAAAGATAAAATAAGTAAAACCTTAGAGTGTCTGTGCTTTGGGAGAAGAGAGTATGGAGAACATCCTCTTGCGTGGGGGGCATTTAAATGTGGAACTGAGAATCTTGGGAGAGAGGGTAAGATGAGTAGAGGTGGACAAGGATGCTCACTGATGGGGACGCAACTGTTATTGAAGGTCCATGCAATTAAATAAGCTTTCTGTGAACTAAAAATAACATTTACTGAGCACTTTTCGTGGGCCCTCTCTACAGCTTACAAGTGTTAACTTCCTTTTATCCTCACAGCAACACAATGACTGAGATATTATTACTTGCTCCATTTTCCACATGAGAAAATTGAGGCACAGAGAGGTGTAGTTAATTGCTCCATGTCACATGGCAAAGAAGCAGTAGATCCAGGATCTGAAGCTCAAGAGTCTTCCTGTGGGATGTCTGCACTCAGCCCTGTCCCTTAGCTTAGAAAGCCATTTGAGGAACGTGCTCACACTGCTGAGCTCTCTTGTCCCTCCAGGCTCCTGCAGAAAAAGTCCCTGCTGATATTCCAGGGCAGAGGAAGTGAAAGCTGTAACCCTCATGAAATGCCAGCATTGAAGGAGAGGGTGCAAAAAGGCTGAGAGAGCTGGAATAACTTGAGACTTTTCCAGGGCCCACCATGGCAGCACATTTCAGGGCATTTTATATCTGTCCAGGGCAGGAGGCAATCAGTGCCCTTTCTTGGTGGGACTCAGGTGTGCATTTACAGAGGAGCCAGACCCCTGGCTGCTGGTTTTGCTTGCCAGGGTCAGCAGGTCTAGGGCAGGAACATAGAGGCAAGGCCCACTTTACAGGAGTTGGCAACATGAGTTACATAGGTGAAAAAGAGAAACATCTGGAGGAATCCCACAGTGCTGGCAAGAATAACGTTGCAATGCTTGACCTTGGGGTTGGATGCAGAGATAAATGAAGGTGATCGGCTAGGAGATTGGGATATGGAAAAGGTTGGTGTCGAGTGGGGGCAAACACCATTAGAATGGTGAGTTTGGAAACTGAGAGGTCCTGCAGCAAGACTTATAAATGACTAAAAATGGCCCAGGGAAATGATTGGAGTTTGTCAGTGAGGAATGAGAATGTTGTGTGAACGTTGAGGTCACCAAGTTACGTCAGCAGTGCTAGAGAAACCTGGTGTAGAGGCAGCTTGAAAGCGTCCTTGAGTGGATAAAGGGCAGGGTAATATGAGATGTTCTAATTATGCCAGACCTCTCACAAAGCAAGATAAAATCAACAGGCAGTTATTAAGAGGCAGGAGAGACAACTAGTTAGGGGAGAATGTATAGAAGATGTGGTACTTGAGCAAAACAGCTCAAGCTTTTATTATTTTCTCATTCATTCATTAATTCATTCACCCATTCATTCCAGAAAGTTAGGTGAAAGGATACACACACACACACACACACACACACACACACACACACACACACACACATATTTTAGGTTTAGAGATCCAGAGGGTTAACTTTCCTATCCTGATCAATAACTTGGGGCAAACACCTCCATCTCAGAACCTTCTGGGGTCATGGCTGGCATCCATTGGTTTGGGCATGTAAAGGAGCCTATGGATTAGGGACCTCTTTCTGGAATAGATCTTGAAATATTATCAGTCTTAAGGTATTTCCTAATTAGTTCTTAGTAGTTACTATTAACTACTATTTAGAGGATTTGGTGAAAACTGAGCTGTGTTTAAGTGTGTGTGTGTGTGTGTGAGAGAGAGAGAGAGAGAGAGAGAGAGACCCTGAACACAACATTCCCCTTCCCTTTTCCTAGAACTGACCCTGCTCGAAGCTACTAGCCTTGGTCCATTTGGGCTGCTATAACAAAATACCATAATCCAGGTGGCTAACAAACAACAGAGATTTATTCCTCTCAGTTCTGGAGGCTGGGAAGTCCAAGATCAAGGTGCCAGCAGATTCAGTATCTGGTGAGGGTCCACTTCTTGGTTCATAAATGGTGTCTCTTCACCGTGTCTTCACATGGTGGAGTGGTGAGAAGTCTCCGTGGGTCTCTTTTATCATGGCCTCCTGAATGCCATTCAGGAGGGCTCTAGTCATCTGCCAAAGTCCCCACCCCCTGATATCATCACTTTGGGGATTAAAATTTTAACCTATGAATTTTGGGGTAACACGAACGCTCAAACCCTAGCACTACATTTCCATGGGATGACAAGGGGTGAAATAACTTCACCAGATATAACAGTTTCTGCATCCAGAAAAACTGGGTCCTAGTGTTCTATGATGTGTGCATTAGAAAGTTGGCTTAGAGAACTTGTTTTAAGAGTCTTTTAAAACAGAATAAAAAAGCTTTCATGTTTTGGGGAGAAAAGAAAAGGTGACTTTTGTGTGCTTCTTAATGCATATGTACAGCTTTGAAAGGATTTATTATAGAATTCAAGAACAGAAGATTAAGAAATTAAGAATCATGATGCTTAAAATAGATACCACTATTTTTTTTTCCACTTTAAGCAAAGCAATCTGCCAGGCAGGTGAGATTTCTGAAGTGGTGACAATGAAATACACAGAAGCCTGGGATGCTATTCTTCTACCAGTCCCAGTAATACTTCCAATGCACTTTTGATGAATATTTTAAATTTTATCCTAGCAACATATAGATAAGCAGACCTAGGAAAATGACCATCTGATGTCCTTCCCTGACCCTGCTACTCTAAGTATAAAGGACTGCAATGCATTTAACAACGTTCCTAATCTCCTACACAATCAAATCAGCACCTAATTCTGTGCTTTCTTTTTCAGGTTATAAATTTTCTTTTTGTTTTTGAAATCAGTGACAGCTAGGAAGGAAAAAAAATCATCCTAGGTATTTTTATAAGCTGTGTAATTGCTCTTCTCCCCTCATCAGGTTACTTTATTCTTCCGTTTGCTATTACTTTCATTAAATCATAAACAGAAAAGAGTTAAGGCTAGTTGGGGTTTAGTGAGGCTTGTGTGTATAGTTGAAAAAAGTATAATCACGACTGTATATATATATATGTGTGTGTGTATATATATATAGTATAGTGTCAGAATTTAGCTCTAAATATATGCAGACACCCCGTTTTTTGGGAGGCAGTAGTGTTAGGAGTCCTGTAATACTCGGTTTATGTATTTGTGCCTACTGTTACATTTATTTATGTCTATTTCTTATCTACTATATTGTAAATTCCTTAAAGGCAACAGCTCACTGTCATCTCCATGTCTTCAGCTGTGCTTCACTATTAATGGTGGCTAATAAATATTTATTTAACAAATGAGAAACATAGAAGGGAAAAATCATGTACACCTGCCCTACTAACAAACTATATGGTTTGAGTTGAGGGGTACCAAACCCATGTCCCTTCTCAGATTTGAAATTTGTTCATTTCATTTTCATTGTCTTAGGGTTATTATTATTATTTTTTTTCCAGAAAGCATCTGTTAAAACAGGGATTTATCTGGGAATAGAGCTTTGAAGGCATGGGACACAGGTGGATGCACTTTGAATGGAGAAGAGTGGAAGGAAACATGGAAGTTGTGAGGCTGCTGGTGTGGACAGTCCCAGGCAGGGATATCTGGGGGTGAAAGCTGCTGAAAGGCAGTAAGGCAGTATCAAAAAAGGTATATGTTACATCTTTCATAAGGTTCCCAGCATGAGATATGGAGACTTTGAAGACATTGGGCAATTAGAAAATCCTGCCCTTAGGTTTTGCAATGCTGTCTGAGGCCTGCATTCAGAACTGCCAATGCAAAATATTGACCCCTAAGTGCTCACCTGCTTCTGTGCACAACCCCAATGATGACACTTAGCAGAACTGTAGACAGCTGTAGTCTTGCCAGGTGAGCAATAACCCAGGAGCACATTCATCCTCTCCTAGGTCCCTGTACCTCGGAGAAATTCCCAAAAATTACTCACTGCCTTAAAAATCCTCCAAAAAAAGCAGGATGTAAGCCTAGAGGGTGATCTCGGGAGACCATAACAATCATAGAGCTCTCCAAAGAGAAAGGAAGCTCTGACAACAGTCAGAGGCAGTAAGTCCCATGACACCTCCCAACTGTGTCCCCCTACCCCCCACCCCCTGCCATTTTTCGGAGCCTCTTACACAACTAGCAAGGGACTCAGTAATAAAACGTTGGCAGTAATTCTTCTAATTTTGCCCTTTGAATCCCTAATTGGGAGTGTCTGGAGTCACACAAAGTAGCAATGTCAAACAACAACATGTTCCAGGACAGACAAGTCAACCAAAGATACCATGGCTTTTGACAAATATGTAATAATATTTTCATACATTTTTCTGATATAAGGCAGGGTTTACTTTGAGTGCAGAATCAAAAACTGGTAAAAAAAAAAAAAAAACAACAACTCAGTTCTCTTGGTGGTAGAAATGAGAGTAGTGATGGGGCAGGTGGGAGAGGGTGAGAAAGAGAGAAAGGGTGGGGGTCTCTGGGTGCGGCTGCTGTATTTCAGGGTCTGTCGGTGTTTCCATTATGGAAACCTAAGGGGGCTATAATTTAATGTGACTGTAAAAACTTACCCTCTGAATGGAAAGTTATCACCTTGGAACTTATTCTGCTGATATTTTGCAATTTTTGAAGAGGTAGAAGAATGCATTTTCTCCCTGTGTTAAAATTAGAAGAGAAACATAGAAAGCCTACTTCATTTAGCTATTTTTGAGAGACCTTTGAAATAAGATAATGTAATATGGACTTGGAATTCAACTTTTTTCTATTTCCACAGCTCTCTTTTATTTTTAAATATTGTCTTAATTTATATCCTCTTCTTTGCCTTCCAGAATGTGTGTGTGCGTGTGTGTATAAAATATATTGTTCTGTATATCAACCCTCTCTGTACCTCCTCTCTACTAAACAAGCATTTGCTCCTATCTGCAAGACACTGTGTTGTGGGGTCAGAAAAACAAAGAAGAATAAAATATTCTCTGTCTTTAATAACAAGGTTCTCTTCTGTTGGAGAAACATTTGGTTCGTTTTATTTCTCTATGTTAGATTTTAATCTCTTTGAGAGTCAAAAGAGGCATCCTATGCATAAATACACTTGAAATCAACACAATACAATGTCAGAAAGGCTTATAAGTCTTCAAAAATGGTAAATTTCTTGGGTATCATTAATCTTCTGCCTTCAACATTTCTTTCTTTGATCCTGGTTGAGTGAACTCCACAAAGCAATCTGTCCTAAGGTGTGGTAGGCAATAGAATGGTCCCTCAAAGTTCTCTGCGTTCTAATCCTTGGAATATGTAACTGTTACCTTACTGGAAAGGTTAATTAAGGTTGTAGATGGAATCAAGGCTGTCAATCGGCTGGCCTTATAATAAGGAGATTATCCTGTTTTATCTGGGCACACCCAAGTTCTCTTAAAAGCAAAAGAGGGAGGCAGCAGAGCAATTCAAGATGTGAGATGAGGATTCAACCCTCCATTGTGGGCTTTGAAGATGGAGGAAAAGACTACAAGCCAAGAAAAGTGGGCAGCCTCTAGAGCTAAAAAGGCAAGGAAATGGACTCTCCCCTACAGCCTCCAGGAAGAAATGCAGCCCTGCTGATATCTTGACTTTAGCCTGGTGAGACCCATCTTGAACTTCTGACCCGCAGAATTTTAACTAACATCTTAACACAAACTTAGTGGCTTAAAACAACACAAATGTAGCAAATGTAATGTTACATTTATATAATAACAAATACATTGTAATACAGTGTAAATAACAAATGTATTATTACATTTGTATAACATTGTTACAAACAATACATTTATATTGTTGTGAACATGTATATTGTTGTAAACCCCTAAGTTTGTGTTAAGATGTTACAGTAGCAATGGGAAATTAATACACAAGGTAAATACAGAACAGGTCACCTTAATAGATTACTCAGTTAATTTCCCTTTTGGCTGATCAAGTTCTTCCAATTGTCCCTCTGAATTTCCTAAAACCATTCCCATTCTAAGTCCTCATCCATATCCTCCTCATTTCAAGCTTCATTCCATGGACTTTTCATTTCTCTATATCTTATATGTTCCTCTCCAAAACCTACTTGTTCTGTGTCTCCTTGTTTAGGGCTTCTTTCTATTGATGGAAAATTTCTGAGAATAGGTATCAAAGATGATATTTTTGATATGGGAGAAATAAGTTTTGTTCTATATCAGTCATGATCTAATCAAAAGACAGAAGTCACATAGTTATTTGAACAAAGAAATGTGAATATAAATTATTAACTATAGCAGGAGATTAAAGGTTTGAGGCATTGGATACTAAGACTAAAAAGAACTTTAAAAGAGTATGGAGACCCAGCAATTTGATTACTGGCTATATACCTAGTGGAATATATAATAAATTATTCTACCATAAATATACATGCACACAAATGTTCATTGAAGTACTATTTACAAGAACAAAGACATGGAATCAATGTAAATGCCCATCAATGACAGACTGGATAAAGAAAATGTGGTATACATATACAATGGACTACTATGCAGCCATGAAAAAGAACAAGATCATATATTTTTGCAGGAACATGGATGGAACTGAAGGCCATAATCCTTAGCAAACTAATATGGGAACAGAAAACCAAATACCACATGTTGTCACTTATAAGTGGGAACTAAATGATGAGAACACATGGAAACATAGAGGGGAACAACAGACACCGTGGCTTACTTGAGGTTGAAGGGTGAGAGAAGGGAGAGGATCGGCAAAAACAACTATTGGGAACTAGGCTTAGTATTTGAACAACAAACCACAATGACAAGTTTACCTATATAAGAAAGAAACCTGCATATGTACCCATGAACCTAAAATAAAAGTTAAAAAAATAGAGAGAGAGTATGGACAGAGCAGGTATAAAGGAGCAGCCCTATCCCTAGGGCTGAGCTAGAGCACCCAAAGAAGAGCCCCCTGACTGCCCACAGCTGTGATATAGACCTTGCTGGAGGGCATGACCATGGTTCCCTGGGTAGTGGGGAATTAATTGTAATGCTGTGCTGGTGGAACTTGCTGAAACTGTGTCCTTTAGAACTTGTTAGAATTCCACCCATAAGGATGCCAGAGAAAGCTTTTCACAGGAAGGTATATTGCTGGAGGCTCTTTGCTGTGAAACTACCCAAAGGGAGATGCCAGGAGAAATGGCTGGTCACTGACTGGTACTAGCCTCTATGCACTACAGGAGCCAGATGCTGGAGAAAGTGTATGTGCTGCAGGAGCTGGGCACTAGAGAAGCCTTGCATGCCAGATTCAGAAATAGGGAGGAAGGCCTCCTCTTCCTGCAGTGTCATTCCAGCACCCTCTGCTGACAAAGTGTGACGTCACTCCAGGTGGCAAAGGAAAAATATTTACAGGGCTCAACTCTATTCACAGAGCAGGCAATGAAGGGTGAATCTGGAGTTGAGAGGCAATAATTGAAAACTGGCAAGTAAGGTAGTGATTCTCAAAAATGTGATCTGTGCATGACTGGACATCCTGGAATTCTTCCTGGGGGTCGGTGAGGTCAAGACTATTTTCATGATAATATTGCAATTTTATTTGCCTATTTATTGTGTTGACATTTGCACTCATGGTGCAAAAGCAGTGGTGGTAAAACTTTCGGCAACAAACAAAGCAGAAAACAAAGCAGTGACACCCAACTGTACTAGTTGTCATTGTATTCTTCACCTCCATATATAATAAATGATCAATTTCTCTTGAGAATCCCTGATGAAGCTGCAGGAATTATTAATTTTATCAAATTTCAAACTTTGAATACACATCTCTTTATTATTCTGTGTGGCAAAATGGGAAGAATGCATAAAGTAATTCTGCTGCATATCCAAATATAATTGTTTTGAGGAAAAGCAAGTGTGCAATTATTTGAATTGCAAGCTGAACTAGCTGTTTTTTTCATAGGATGGCATTTTAAATTGAATGCATGACTGACAGACTATGGTTATGCAGACTTGGGTATTTGGTAGACATTTTCTTTAAAATTAACAACAAAATGAGCCTGTCACTCTAAGGAAAAACTGAGCATTTGTTACCAGTGATAAAATTCAAGCTTTCAAGTGGAGATTAGAATTTTTTAAAACTTGTATCTGTCACCATGAGCTTGCCAGCTTCCCAATCCTTAAAAACTTTTCTAGATTGATGATATTACAAATATGATTTTTTGATATTGTGTAAAATGTATCAATATTTAGAAAATCTGATAACCCAGTGAATTAATATTTTTTAAATGACAAATGTATGCTGTCCCAGAATCATTCATGGGCCAAAGATCTATTTAAAGTGTAAGATAGGCCAGTGAATTTTAATGTAACAGAAGGTAAAATGTTCTTTGATATGGTTTCAGATTCCATATTGCAGTTAACCTTTAAGACCCTACCACTTGTTGAGTTCTGCATAGTACCAAAGAATTTCCGTGGTTACCTGCAAAGGCTATTAAAATTCTCACTCCTTTTCCAAGAATGTATCTGTATGAGGTTGAATTTTCTTCACCTATTTCACCCAATATACCACAACAGATTGAGTGCAGAAACAGGTATGAGAATCCAGCTGTCTTTTATTACTAAGTCAGACATTACGGCAATTTGCAAAGATGCAAAATAATGTCACTCTTCTCATTAAATTTTTTGTTTTGTATAATAAGGTTATTTAAAGTATTTATGTTAATAAATAATTGATTTATTACATTTTGTATTAATTAAATGTTTAAATAATTCTCAATTAAATTTTTGAATACAGTACACATTAACAGAGAAAACTCACATACACAAAAGCTCTCTGGGGTACCCGATAATTTGTAAAGATTTTAAAGGCTCCCTGAGGACAAAAGTCTGAGAACTGCTGACATAGAAAATCAATGGGTGGAAGTTGCAGATTGTGGCTTACAGGTAAGGAAGTACTATCTGAAAACTAGAGCTGTCTCAATCACACTGGTCATCAGAAAAATGAAATCTAGATAACCCAGACAGAAACAATTTTTTGCCCCTTACATTTGCAAAATATTTTTAAAATCTGATAGTGTTATGTTTGGTGAGAGTAGGTAAAGAACATAAGAACTCTCACTCATTGTTGGTGAAGTCTGAGTGGTGTGATCATTGATAAGAGCGAACTGGCAATCTTTTTTTTTAACTGACTCATATGCTTTGAAGAGGAATGGGCAAGAATATACATTGTTAACCTTTTTTTGTAATAGCAAAACAAACAAACCGAGCCCTGCATAATGGATCAATACAAAGTGGCACCTGGATATAATAGGTTCCATACAGCTATTAAAGTGAATGTACTTGCTCTCAAAATGTATGTATAGACCTTAAAACCATAACATTGAGTAAAAACAGAAAATTGCAGAGTGACAGGTATTGTACCATATAATTTATATATATTTTGAAAGCCAACACATGAAGAATATATTAATACATGTTCGGTTGAACCACATAAATTGATTTTGTGTGTGTGTGACAGGGACTTGCTCCTTCACCTAGGCTGTAGTGCAGTGGTGGGATCATGGCTTACTGCACCCTCAACCTCTCAGGCTCAGGCAATCCTCCCATCTCAGCCTCTTGAGTAGCTGGGACCACAGGCATGTATCACCACACCTGGCTAATTAAAAAAACATTTTTTTATTTTTTTAGTAGAAGACAGGGTCTCATCATGTTGCCCATGCTGATCTTGAACTCCCGGCCTTAAGTGACCCTCCTGCTTCAGCCTCTCAAAGTGTTGGGGTCACAGGCATGAGCCATCATGCCTGGCCAAACTTAGATTCCTTAGGTTAAAAAATAGTTGAATATAGGTGAATTCATATTATTTAAATTAAATATAGAGACGTTTAAGAAATAGCCTTGAAGTAATAACACTAAATTCCTGTGGGGAAGATGGGGCTAAATTAATGAGAAGAGACTTCAACTTAATCTATAACATTTATTTTCTTTTATAAAAGTGAGTAAAATGACAAAATGCCAAAGTTGTAAATTCTAAATGGTGGATATTTGGAGGTTGATTTTACTATTATATATTAAGAAATCTTTTTAAAAGAAAATAGAATTGTCCAAAAGAGGATGAAATGACTTAAGAGGCAGCATGCTTCCCTTTACTTGCAGGGTCTAGCATGTTGGAAGAGACATTAAACCCTCCACTGGGGAGATGGCCAGAAAACTCATGGCCTTTACTCAAAGGGGTAAATGTGTTTCCAGCAGCTTCAGGTCCCGTGGCAGCCTATTGTGTGGGGAGGAGACACAGGGATGATGGATTTCTTTAGGGCCCCTATAAATCCCAGTACATAATTAGGTCTCTAATAGGCTGACTTCTGGTATTTGGAGAAGGAAGATTTTTGCGTAGCAGAATCGTCACTTAGAAGAGCTGAAAATATTGACTTCTGAGTAATACTGACTGTGTAGTTTAACATGATCCATTTGGATTTTTTTTCACCAGCACTGTGGAAGTTAGAATGGTCAATTAGACACAGACAAAATGGACTTAAGATATATAAATTGCACTAAGGGGCAGCATGTAATCTAATGTATACTGAAGCATCTTTGAGTTGTATCCTTATTTTTGCCATTTTTGAATTACTTTTGAAGTAGAACTTTTAGTGAGAACCTTGCAAGATAAAAAATGAATGACACAATACATAAGCCGTTCATTCTTGTAAGCAGATGTTATTTGTGGAGCTCTGATGTGGAGGGGGAAAAAAGACCAACTGACTAGTGTTAAGAAAATTCTGGTCTACATGGACAGCCAGATCCTGTACAAGTGAAATTCCCACCAAACAAACCGTAGGAAGTGAAACCCTGTGCCTTGGCAGTGATGACTGGAGAGAGCAGTAAAGTCATTGCGGAAAAGACTGTGTGAGGAGCCGGCCAGGCACTTGGTTGGGAACAGTATCCCAGGGGAGATGTGTCACCCAGAGGGTTGGAAGGGAAATGGTCCAATTTACCTGGGTAAGGGATTACTTACTCTGGGATTTGGGATTTTCTGCTGAGTCTAGAGGTTAATTCTGGAATAATGGATTGAGCTAGCAATGGAGAGTGATTCACAGCCGAGGCCTGACTCTTGCAAACGAGTCAGGAAATATGAGGAGTGTGAAATACAGCAGGCAATGGCTAAATAGTTTAGGGATGGTTATTGTTATTAGAATGCATGAGGCAGTCTTATCCTATATATAGCATGTGGGTCTGAGCATTTGTTCAACTCCTACCTCCACCCAAAGAACTCAATGTGACATCAGGCTGGGGAGAGCTGCTTGTCTAGGTGAAATTACTTAGGGGATGCCAATGGATCTTCAAATTATTCACATTTCGATGACATTTTCTCATGAAAGATATAGGACTGCTTAGAGCCAGCTGTCAGACAGATAGTGACACTGAAATGTGCTCTGAGGAGGGCCCTAGACACTTCAGGGTTTTATTTCTCTAGGTTATGGCCAGGCCAAGGCAGAATCTTCAGTAAGCCTCTGTCCTTTACTCACTCCACCCTATGTCAAACTTGTCCCAGTAAGTTGCATTTTGTAATGTATCTGAAGGACCTTTTCTCATTACTCGTTAATCTCTGTCTTCTTGGTTTAGCACTGAGATAGTTTACTTGTTCTCCAAATAATTCAGTCATTCATATATTTAATATGCATTGGCTAGTACATGAGGTACACTTAAACATAAATTTTGTCCTCTGGAAGTTTTTCATCTACTGAAGGAAATAAGGCACATCCTCAAACAGTTTTAAGGCAGAGTGGAATAAAAAGTGCTATATCAACCAAGAGCAAAAGGACTTCAGAGAAGGGAGATGTTCAGATGGTGATGTGTGGTAGAAGGCCCTGGAGGAGGACATAACTGAGAGCATTGCAGAAGAAGCAGGGCAGAGGTGTAAGCGCTCTGACCAGTTTGGGATTTGGTGTTCCTTCAGACTGATGGCCTTTACCATCAAATCCATTTGCTCAGCATTTGTTTAGCAGAGAGAGAGAAGCCCAACATAAGCCTCTTCTCTATTGCTTGAAGTCATTCAGACCTGGCCTCAAGCTTGTATACCCTATTTAGCAGGAGAAAAACCCTGCAGTTACCTGGACTTACTCTCCTTGGAAGGCAGTGTAGCTACCTACCATCTGTGGCTATTCACACTTACCCCTGCCAATATTCCCCATCCCTAAGTGGCTTTATTAAATTATTCCTTCCTAACACCTACAGTGCTGTATCTGAAGGGAGTCCTAGTAAACACAGTTTGTTCCATTTCATTACAGCTTTAAGCATTGCTGGGGTAGTTGCCATCTGGCCTTTTCCTTAATCTAGTTCTGGGAAGAAGCAACAGCCTGAGCAAAGGTTCAGAGGCTGGAGAGCTTGGGGGTATCAGATCAGAATGTGAGAAGACAGAAGGAAGAAATGCTGCAAACACCATCAGCTCGGCGAGGTCTTTGAAGGCTAGTCTATCTAAGAGAATTGGTGTCAGATCACTAAGGCAGAGCAAAGCACTGAAAGATTATGAACCAGGATTATGATTTACATAATCAGATTTACATTTTCAAATGATTTTTTGGTTAATACGAGAAAATAATGGATTTAAAAATGTATAAAAATTATGTATTATCATAATTTTTGTCTATAAACTTTTACATTAAAATGTTTTTATCAGAATAGGAAGAGCTCTGGTCTACAGATCCCAGTGAGATCAATGCAGAAGATAGGTGATTTCTGCATGTCCAAATGATGTACCTGGCTCATCTCACTGGGACTGGTTAGACAGTGGGTGAAGCCCACGGAGGCCAAGCCAAAGCAGGGTGGGGCATCGCCTCACCCCAGAAGTGCAAGGTGTTAGAGAACTCTCTCCCTTAGCCAAGGGAAGCCATGAGGGACCCTGCCGTGAGGGACTGAGCTATCTGGCTCAGATACTATGCTTTCCCCATGGTCTTCACAACCCACAGTCCAGGAGATTCCCTTGGATAACTACAACACCAGGGCTGTGGGTTTCAAGCACAAAACTGGGCGGCCATTTGGGCAGACACTCAGCTAGCTGCAGGAGTTGTTTTTCATACCCCAGTGGCACCTGGAATGCCAGCGAGACAGAACTGTTCACTCCCCTGGAAAGGGGGTTGAAGCCAGGGAGCCAAGTGGTCTAGCTCAGTGGATCCCAGCCCCACCAAGCCCAGCAAGCTAAGATCTACTGGCTTGAAATTCTCGCTGCCAGCACAGCAGTCTCAAGTTGACCTGGGATGCTTGAGCTTGTTGGGGGGAGGGGCGTCTGCCATTACTGAGGCTTGATTAGGTGATTTTCCCCTCATAGTGTAAACAAAGCTGTGGGGAAATTAGAACTGGATGGAGCCCACCGCAGTACCACAAAGCCACTGTAGCCAGACTGCCCCTCTGGATTCCTCCTCTCTAGGTAGGGCATATCTGAAAGAAAGGCAGCAGCCTCAATCAGGGGCTTATAGATAAAACTTCCATCTCCCTGGAACAAAGCACCTGGGGGAAGGGGTGGCTGTGGGCACAACTTCAACAGATTAAATGTTCCTGCCTGCTGGTTCTGAAGAGAGCAGTGGATCTCCCAGCACAATGCTCAAGCTCTTCTAAGGGACAGACTTCCTCCTCAAGTGGGTCCCTGACCACCATGCCTCCTGACTGGTAGACACCTCCCAGCAGGGTTGATAGACACCTTATGTGGAAGAGCTCTGACTGGCATCTGGCAGGTGCCCCTCTAGGATGAAGCTTCCAGAGGAATGAACAAGCAGCAATCTTTGCTGTTCTGAAGCCTCTGCTGGTAATACCCAGGCAAACAGGGTCTGGAGTGGGCCACCAGCAAACTCCAGCAGACCTGCAGCAGAGAGGCCTGACTGTTAGAAGGAAAACTAAGAAACAGAAAGGAATAGCATCAATATCAACAAAAAGGACATCCACAGAAACCCCATCCGAAGGTCACCAACATCAAAGACCAAAGGTAGATAAATCCACAAAGATGAGGAAAAACCAGTGCAAAAGACTGAAAATTCCAAAAACCAGAATGCCTCTTCTCCTCCAAAGGGTCATAACTCCTCACCAGCAAGGGAACAAAACTGGATGGAGAATGAGTTTGACAAATTGATAGAAGTAGACTTCAGAAGGTGGGTAATAACAAACTCCTCCGAGCTAAAGGAGCATGTTCTAACACAGCACAAGGAAACTAAGAACTTTGAAAAAAGGCTAGATGAATTGCTAACTAGAATGACCAGTTTAGAGAAGAACATAAATGACCTGATGGAGCTGAAAAACACAGCATGAGAACTTCGTGAAGCATACACAAGTATCAATAGCCAAATCGATCAAGTGGACAAAAAGATATCAGAGATTGAAGATCAACTTATGAAATAAAGCATGAAGACAAGATTAGAGAAAAAAGAATGAAAAGGAATGAACAAATCCTCCAAGAAATATGGGACTGTGTGGAAAGACCAAACCTATGTTTGATTGGTGTACCTGAAAGTGATGGGGAGAATGGAACCAAGTTGGAAAACACACTTCAGTATATTATCCAGAACTTCCCAACCTAGCAAGACAGGCCAACATCCAACATTCAAATTCAGGAAATATAGAGAACACCACAAAGCTACTCCTCAAGAAGAGCAACCCCAAGACACATAATTGTCAGATTCATCAAGGTTGAAATGAAAGAAAAATGTTAAGGGTAGCCAGAGAGAAAGGTCAGATTACCCACAAAGGGAAGCTCATCAGACTAACAGTGGATCTCTTGGCAGAAACCCTACAAGCCAGAAGAGAGTAGGAGCCAATATTCAACATTCTTAAAGAATTTTCAACCCAGAAGTTCATATCCAAACAAACAAAGCTTCATACGTGAAGGAGAAAGAAAATCCTTTACAGACAAGCAAATACTGAGAAATTTTGTCACCAGCAGGCCTGCCTTATAAGAGTTCCTGAAGGAAGCACTAAATATGGAAAGGAAAAATCAGTACCAGCCATTGCAAAAACATACCAAATTGTAAAGACCATTGACGCTATGAAGAAAAGACCATTGACACTACGAAGAAACTGCATCAACTAATGGGCAAAATAACCAGCTAGCATCATAATGACAGGATCAAATTCACACATAACAATATTAGCCTTAAATGTTAATAGGCTAAATGCCCCAAATTAAAACACATAGACTGGCAAATTGGATGAAGAGTCAAGACCCATTGGTGTGCTGTATTCAGGAGATCCATCTCATGTGCAAAGACACACATAGGCTCAAAATAAAAGGATAAAGGAATATTTATCAAGCAAATGGAAAGCAGAAAATGCAGGGGTTGCAATCCTAGTCTCTGATAAAATAGACTTTAAACTGACAAAGCAGGGCATTACATACTGGTAAAGGGATCAATGCAATAAGAAGAGCTAACTATACTAAATATATATGCACCCAAAACAGGAGCACCCAGATTCATAAAGCAAGTTGTTAGAGACCTACTAAGAGACTTAGACTTCTACACAATAATAGTGGGAGACTTTAACACCTCACTGTCAATATTAGACAGATCAATGAGACAGAAATTTAACAAGGATATTCGGGACTTGAACTCAGCTCTGGACAAGTGGACCTAATAGACATCTACAGAACTCTCCACCCCAAATCAACAGAATATACATTCTTCCCAGCACCACATCAGACTGATTCTAAAATTGACCACATAATTGGAAGTAAAACACTCCTCTGCAAATGCAAAAGAACAGAAATTATAACAAACCATCTCTCAGACCACAGTGCAATCAAATTAGAACTCAGGATTAAGAAACTTACTCAAAACCACACAACTAGGTGGAAACTGAATGACCTGCTCCTGAATGACTACTGGGTAAATAACAACATTAAGGCAGAAATAAATAAGTTATTTGAAACCAGTGAGAAGAAAGACACAATGTACCAGAATCTCTGGGACACAGCTAAAGCAGTATTTAAAGGAAATTTATAGCACTAAATGCCCACAGGAGAAAGCGGAAAAGATTGAAAGTCAACACCCTAACATCACAATTGAAAGAACTAGAGAAGCAAGAGCAAAGAAATTCAAAAACTACCGGAAGACAAGAAATAACTAAGATCAGAGCAGAACTGAAGGGGATAGAAACATGAAAAACCCTTCAAAAATTCAATGAATCCAGGAGCTGGTTTTTTGAAAAGATTAACAAAATGGATAGACCACTGACTAGACTAATAAAGAAGAAAAGAGAGAAGAATCAAATAGACACAATAAAAAATGATGAAGAGGATATCACCACTGATCCCACAGTATACAAACTACCATCAGAGAATACTATAAACACCTCTAGACAAATAAACTAGAAAATGTAGAAGAAATGGATAAATTTCTGGACACATACACCCTCCCAAGACAAAACCAGGAAGAAGTTGAATCCCTGAATAGACCAATAACAAGTTCTGAAATTGAGGCAGTCATTAATAGACTACTAACTAAAAAGAGCCCGGGACCAGATGGATTCACAGCTGAATTCTACCAGAGGTACAAAGAGGAGCTGGTACCTTTCTTTCTGAAACTATTCCAAACAACAGAAAAAGACGGATTCCTCCCTAACTCATTTTATGAGTCCAGCATCATTCTGATACCAAAACCTGGCAGAGATACAACAAAAAAGGAAAATTTCAGGTCAATATTCCTGGTGAACGTCGATGAGAAAATCCTCAGTAAGACACTAGCAAACTGAATCCAGCAGCACATCAAAAAGGTTATCCACCATGATCAAGTTAAGTTCATCCCTGTGATGCAAGACTGGTTCAACATAAGCAAATCAATAAATGTAATCCATTACATAAACAGAAGCAACAACAAAAACCACACGATTATCTCAAGAGATGCAGAAAAGGCCTTCAATAAAATTTAATATCGCTTCATGCTAAAAACTGTCAATAAACTAGGTATTGATGGAACATATCTCAAAATAATAAGAGCTATTTCTGACAGACCCACATCCAATATCATACTGAATGGGCCAAAGCTGAAAATTTGCAAACTGGCACAAAACAAGAATGCTCTTTCTCACCACTCCTATTCAACATAGTATTGAAAGTTCTGGTCAGTGCAATCAGGCAAGAGAAAGAAATAAAGGGCATTCAAATAGGAAAAGAGGAAGTCAAATTTGTCTCTATTTGCAGATGACAGCCCCAAATCTCCTTAAGATGATAAGCAACTTCAGCAAAGTCTCAGGATACAAAATCAATGTGCAAAGATCACAAGCATTTCTATATACCAATAATAGACCGAGATCCAAATCATGAGTGAACTTTCACTCACAATTGCTACAAAAAGAATAAAATACCTAGGAATACAACTTACAAGGGATGTGAAGGACCTCTTCAAGGAGAACTACAAACCACTGCTCAACAAAATAAGAGAGGACACAAACAAATGGAAAAACATTCCATGCTCATGGATAGGAAGAATCAATATTGTGAAAATGGCCATACTTCCCAAAGTAACTTATAGATTCAATGCTATCCCCATCAAGCTACCATTGACTTTCTTCACAGAATAAGAAAATACTTTAAATTTCATATGTAACCAAAAAAGAGTGCATATAGCCAAGGAAATCCTAAGGAAACAGGAACAAAGCTGGAGGCATCATGCTACCTGACTTCAAACTATGCTACAAGGCTGCAGTAATGAAAACAGCATGGTACTGGTACCAAAAAAGGTATATAGACCAATGGAACAGAACAGAGACCTCAGACATAATGCCACATGTCTGCACCCATCTGATCTTTGACAAATCTGACAAAAACAGGAGATGGGGAAAGGATTCCCTATTTAATAAATGGTGTTGGGAAAACTGGCTGGCCATATGCAGAAAACTGATACTGGATCCCTTACTTACACCTTATACAAAAATTAACTCAAGGTGGATTAAATACTTAAATGTAAGACCTAAAACCATAAGAAACCTTGAAGAAAACCTAGGCAATACCATTCAGGACATAGGCATGGGTAAAGACTTCATGACTAAAACACCAAAAGCATTGGCAACAAAAGCCAAAATTGACAAATGGATCTAATTAAACTAAAGAGCTTCTGCATAGCAAAGCAACTGTCATCAGAGTGAACAGGCAACCTACAGAATGGGAGAAAGTTTTGCAGTCTATCCATCTGACAAAAGGCTAATATCCAGAATCTACAAGGAACTTAAACAACTTCACAAGGAAAAAATGAACAATCCCATCAAAAAGTGGGTGAAGGATATGAAAAGATATTTCTTAAAAGAAGACATTTATGTGGCCAACAAACATATGAAAAAAAGCTCATTATCACTGGTCATTAGAGAAATGCAAATCAAAACCACAATGAGATACCATCTCATGCTGGTTAGAAAGGTGATCATTAAAAAGTCAGGACACAACAGATGCTGGAGAGGATATGGAGAAATAGGAACGCTTTTATACTGTTGGTGGGAGTGTAAATTAGTTTAACATTGTGGAAGACAGCTTGGAAATTCCTCAAGGATCTAGAACCAGAAATATCATTTGACCCAGCAATCCCATTACTAGGTATATACCCAAAGGATTGTAAATCATTCTATGATAAAGACACATGCATACATATGTTTATTGCAGCACTACTCACAATAGCAAAGACTTGGAACCAACCCAAATCCCCATCAATGATAGACTGGATAAAGAAAATGTGGCCCGTATACACCATGGAATATTATGGAGTCATAAAAAAGGATGAACTCATGTCCTTTGTAGGGATACGGATGAAGCTGGAAATCATGATTTTCAGCAAACTAACACAGGAACAAAAAACCAAACACCACATGTTCTCACATGTCCTCATAAGTGGTAGTTGAACAATGAGAACACATGGACACAGGGAGTGGAACATCACACACCAGGGCCTGCCATGGGGTGGGGAGCCAGAAGACAGATAGCATTAGGGGAAATATCTAATGTAGATGATGGGTTGATGGGTG
Source organism: Rhinopithecus roxellana (assembly GCF_007565055.1). Classification (NCBI taxonomy): domain Eukaryota; kingdom Metazoa; phylum Chordata; class Mammalia; order Primates; family Cercopithecidae; genus Rhinopithecus; species Rhinopithecus roxellana. Next base: position 113,916,928 of record NC_044562.1, on the reverse strand, counting down.
CAGCAAACCACCATGGCATATGTATACCTATGTCACAAACCTGCATGTTCTGTAAATGTACCCCAGAACTCAAAATACAACAAAAAATGTTCTTATCATTACTTATAGTCATAAGTATGGTTAATATATTGGTATGTTTCCCTCTAGGCTTGTTTTGTTCTGTGTGTGTGTGTGTGTGTTTATATGGTTGATATCACACTGAATGTACAATTTATTTTCTGTTTTGTACTTAACAACATCAATGCCCCATATTATTAAAAACCCTTCATGAATATAGCTTTTATTGGTTGTACAATATTTTGTGGAAATACAATTATTTCCTCAGCCATTTCCCTATTGTTGAACATTTGGGTTATCTATTTATCTATTATTCAATAGTGTTATAATTATTTTATTAAGATTCATTTGGCAGCAATATGATTTGGAGAAGAAGGTTATGTTGCACAAATAGCAAATGATTGGAAATGAGAGCCAAAGACTGGAAGAGATTTCAGTGATTCAAAGCCTAAATTCAGTAGCAGTAAAGGAAAGAAAAGGAGGCCATCAATTGGGTTGTTGTTACCTTCCCAAACTTAAGTTTTCTTAAGGTCTGCACCAGGTTTCTTTCCTTTTTCTCACCTAGTGAACCCTCAACAGGGTTTGTAGAATGAATGAATGAGTGAGCAAATGAAAACTAGGCTGTTATGCTGTTGTTGTTGCCAAGGACCATCACATCACATCCATTCTAAATAACGTTCTTACTCGTACAACCTGCCTGCCCCAAAGAAAATGTTACCTATTTTCGTCAACTACCGCCCAATCAATCCCAATACACCAGACCCCTGTAATGTATTTATTTATTTCAGAACAGAACACCCATGAAAACAAAGAATAGTCATCAAAGAAGTTAGTAAATGTCCTTCCCTCATTTGAATATGTTTCTTATTTACTTCTGATCAATGGACAAATATTTATATACAAATTACTATAACATGCCCAGCACTGTGCTCGGTGCTTTGCCGAGTAAAGCATGTATTCTGCCTTACACATGACATAATTTAATCAAGTAACAGAAACTAATATGCAGCCATAGAGAGGATGATTAGAGATAGAGTTTAGTCAGGAATGCATTTATTACCTAGAGAGGCTTAGAGAAAGAGTAAGAGAATGGGATAGGAACATTAGTAAAGACAATAGAAGACAAAGCCAATTTTATAAACTAAATTGGATTCTGTCAGTGTTGTGATTTTGTCTAACTCCATAAACTGAAGGCAGGCAAACTCCCCATTTGCTGTGCAGTGGATCTTTACTTCCCTCTGATAAATGGAGATCTCTACACTAATTTAACCAGTGTCTCACCACCACATTCTCAGCTGAGATCTGGTCTGCATGTGCAACCTCAAGGACAGACAGACCTGCACCTAACACTAGCTATAATACATGTGAATAATCAATATTTTCTGGTGTGATGATCTCACTCTGGGAAATAATGCTCATGCACTAATTGAGCTAATGAGAATATATTAGCTATTGGTTTAGTGAAAGTGATGGCAGAGTAATCTAATTCTTACTGGCTCCTGGATAATCTTCAATTTAAAGATAATGATGTTAAGAAATGCTAAATTGAGTACGCTCAAGTGCACATGGTATGTACTCCTTAGGTGGGACAAACGGCTCTCATAAAGTTATAATGATTCTTCAGAGGGGAGATTCTCCATCTGGGGTTCATGGATAGAACTCAGGAATTCTGTGTAATTGGATCAAAAAGAAACTACAGCTTTATTTTCACTAATCACTAATGAAATTTAGTATTTTCTTTCACTAGAATATAGTCAACTAATTATAGTAGTATTAGCAGTACTGTGACTTAGTCACTACTAGAAATCACAGATATTTTTGTATCACATTATGTTTGTGTCCTATATCATGAAATATTATTTAGGTTCAATAGTACTGCAAGAATATGATAATTGTTAGACGTGAAACTAGGTCTTGTTATTTAATGCATTAATGAAAAGTATATTAATACATCAGTAATTTGTTTTTAAAATATTTTGATATTAGTATTTAAATATGATTCATTTCCTTTGTATGTCTATGTGTTTTATTTTATGCTTTTAAAAACACAATTATGAGAAGCCATCACAGACTTCACCTGACTGTAAAGAGGTCTGTGTGCAAAAGGTTAGGGCCTCTTGCTTAGAATAAGGACCATGGAGCCTTTCTTCTCCTATAGAAAAGTTGCTATTTGCAATACAAATTCTTTCTGTTTTTCTGACACAGGGGGATCCCACCAGTCCCTTTCTATGGGGGAGAACTTGGAGTGGTTCTGCTGTCAGTTTACACAGTGAGATCTTACACCATATGTAACTCTCAAGGCTGGAGAGATGATACGCCGCCAACATGGTTGGGAAACATGGAGAAGCAGAAAGCTCGTAGCTGGACCACCCTACAAGAAGTGGCGTCTGTAAAATTGTAAAATGCTGCACACTGCTGCACTTCCTCCCTGGTTATTCTGCTTCTGAACCCTCATATATTATTTAAAAAGTTTTAAACAAATAAACAAGCAAAACACAAGGATGCATAAGCCAGCCTTTCTTCCAGCTCTCTAGCTTGGTGGAGGGATGGAAATAAGGCGGAAAAGGAAAAACATATTGTTGGGCCAAATAGTATTTTACCTCCAAACATAGGCCACCATTGGTGGTATGACCTTGGGCATGTGACACATCATCTCTAGACTGTGGTTTCTTCATTTTTCAAGTGAGAGGCCAGTTCTGATCCTGACTGGGTCCTGAGGCTGGTAAAGATGGCTCAGTACTTCAAGGCTCAAGTTTTCCTCCTGTGATTGTGACCCTCTGATAGTTCAGGTCTGAGAAAAGAGGAATGGAGAGAATGGATAAAATCTGGTTTCTCAGAAGCCTCCCGAAGGCTGACTTGGAATGCCGTAGTGTTTGCCGTGTTAGGACAGAACACAGAGGCTCTTTTTGGCACTGGCTTTCCTGGGTGTTCAAAGGTGAAAAGTTGAACAGTGTCACCAGTGAGGCAGTGCAGATTCCACTATACAAAGACCTTTGGAAAGCTGACTCTTCATGGATCATGTGTCTTAGATGACTGGTCTGTATCTGTCAGAGGGTAGGAGTAGGCTATTTGGGTCTAAGAATAAGCCTAGTTCAAATGGTCATTATTTTCCTTAATGTTTACTTTCCATAGCCCCTCTCCTTTTAAATTTATTTTTATATTTTGCATTACTTCTGCTTATTTTAAAAGTTGCTTGTTCTCATGCACTCAGCTCTGAGAATGAAAATAAGCTTTTCAGATAAGATTTTTGTTGCTCAAGCTGGGAAAGTACACAGGGCGCAAAGGAAAAATGTATGACATTTGAAGTATAAGCTCCTGGTTTATTGGGTATGATTGTGATAATGCAGGGTCTCAAGCTACATCTCACTTTATTACAAGTTGCCTCATAAAATAGACCCCCTTACCCCTGGGAGATATGTTCTAAGACCCCCAGCAAATGCCTGCAACTGCATATAGTATCTAGCCTTATATACAGTATCTTTTTTCCTGTACATATATACAATACTAAAGTTTAATGTATAAATTAGGCACAATCCCAGTGACTCGAGAGGCTGAGGCAGGAGGATGGCTTGAACCTGGGAGGCAGAGGTTGCAATGAGCAGAGATTGCACCACTGCACTCCAGCCTGGGCGACAGAGCAAGACTCTCTCTCAAAAAAAAAAAAAAAAAAAAAAAAAAAAGGCACAGTAAGAGATTACCAACAATAACTAACAATAAAATAAAGCAATTGTAACAATATACTGTAATGAAAGTTACGTGAATGTGGTCTCCTCTCTGTCTAAATATCTTGTACTGTTCCACAGGTAACTGAAAGCATGGAAAAAGTGGAGCCATGGATAAGTGGGGACTACTGTACCCTGACTCAGTAAGCAGAGATCACAGTAGTTTGAGAAAATAGCTTCAGTGCTCTCTAGAATCTGAATCCCATAGCTTCAGTGTTTTGCAGAATCTAAAGCACACCCCTCTTTTCAACAACTGCATCTCTGTTTTGAATTCCAAGAGAGAGAGATGTACTTGTGAACTCATGGACTAGTTGTAATAGGGTCAAAAGATAGCTCTATTAGAAATTCCTTACTGCTATGGGACTGCACCTAGGGACATTTTGCTTGTTCTTAAAAGTACAAAGGCCTTAATTTAGCAGAATGTTTTGTTGGTTGCAATTTTCTTATAATCTGTTTTCAGGAGAAAAGAATGCCGATGAAGTATCTACTGGTGCTCTGTTTAAGAAAACAATTTTCATGAGTTGCTTTGTGATTAGTGGAAAATCAGTTTAATACCTGCTATCTTATAACTACCATTCATGACTATTATTAATATTCAGAAATGACCCAAGGTAAAAACAAAACTTCAAGTCATTAAAGATTCAAAAAGGTTTAAGAACAACAAAGTTTGAAACTCAGTTTGTTCTTGCTTAACACTTATTATGAAATCTCATATTAAACCTGTTGATTAAGTGTTGGAAGTTCTGGCTAGGGCAATCAGGCAAGAGAAAGAAATCAAGGGTATTCAGTTAGGAAAAGAAGAAGTCAAATTGTCCCTGTGTGCAGATGACATGATTGTATATTTAGAAAACCCCATTGTCTCAGCCCAAAATCTCCTTAAAATGATAAGCAACTTCAGCAAAGTCTCAGGATACAAAATTAATGTGCAAAAATCACAAGCATTCTTATACACCAGTAACAGACAAACAGAGAGCCAAATCATGAATGAACTTCCATTCACAATTGCTTCGAAGAGAATAAAATACCTAGGAATCCAACTTACAAGGGATGTAAAGGACCTCTTCAAGGAGAACTACAAACCACTGCTCAGTGAAATCAAAGAGGACACAAACAAATGGAAGAACATACCATGCTCAAGGATAGGAAGAATCAGTATCGTGAAAATGGCCATACTTCCCAAGGTTATTTATAGATTCAATGCCATCCCCATCAAGCTACCAATGAATTTCTTCACAGAATTGGAAAAAACTGCTTTAAAGTTCATATGGAACCAAAAAAGAGCCCGCATTGCCAAGACAATCCTAAGTCAAAAGAACAAAGCTGGAGGCATCACGCTACCTGACTTCAAACTATACTACAAGGCTACAGTAACCAAAACAGCATGGTACTGGTACCAAAACAGAGATACAGACCAATGGAACAGAACAGAGTCCTCAGAAATAATACCACACATCTACAGCCATCTGATCTTTGATAAACCTGAGAAAAACAAGAAATGGAGAAAGGATTCCCTATTTAATAAATGGTGCTGGGAAAATTGGCTAGCCATAAGTAGAAAGCTGAAACTGGATCCTTTCCTTACTCCTTATACGAAAATTAATTCAAGATGGATTAGAGACTTAAATGTTAGACCTAATACCATAAAAACTCTAGAAGAAAACCTAGGTAGTACCATTCAGGACATAGGCATGGGCAAGGACTTCATGTCTAAAACACCAAAAGCAATGGCAGCAAAAGCCACAATTGACAAATGGGATCTAATTAAACTAAAGAGCTTCTGCATAGCAAAAGAAACTACCATCAGAGTGAACAGGCAACCTACAGAATGGGAGAAAAGTTTTGCAATCTACTCATCTGACAAAGGGCTAATATCCAGAACCTACAAAGAACTCAAACAAATTTACAAGAAAAAAACAAACAACCCCATCAAAAAGTGGGCAAAGGATATGAACAGACATTTCTCAAAAGAAGACATTCATACAGCCAACAGACACATGAAAAAATGCTCATCATCACTTGCCATCAGAGAAATGCAAATCAAAACCACAATGAGATACCATCTCACACCAGTTAGAATGGCAATCATTAAAAAGTCAGGAAACAACAGGTGCTGGAGAGGATGTGGAGAAATAGGAACACTATTACACTGTTGGTGGGATTGTAAACTAGTTCAACCATTATGGCAATTCCTCAAGGATCTAGAACTAGATGTACCATATGACCCAGCCATCCCACTACTGGGTATATACCCAAAGGATTATAAATCATGCTGCTATAAAGACACGTGCACACGTATGTTTATTGCAGCACTATTCACAATAGCAAAGACTTGGAATCAACCCAAATGTCCATCAGTGACAGACTGGATTAAGAAAATGTGGCACATATACACCATGGAATACTATGCAGCCATAAAAAAGGATGAATTTGCATCATTTGTAGGGACATGGATGCAGCTGGAAACCATCATTCTTAGCAAACTATCACAAGAACAGAAAACCAAACACCGCATGTTCTCACTCATAGGTGGGAACTGAACAATGAGATCACCTAGACTCAGGAAGGGGAACATCACACACCGGGGCCTATCATGGGGAGGGAGGAGGGGGGAGGGATTGCATTGGGAGTTATACCTGATATAAATGACGAATTGATGGGTGCTGACGAGTTGATGGGTGCAGCACACCAACATGGCACAAGTATACATATGTAGCAAACCTGCATGTTATGCACATGTACCCTAGAACTTAAAGTATAATAATAAAATAAAATAAAATAAAATAAAATAAAATAAAATAAAATAAAAAAACATGTTGATTAATTTAAGTTTTACTAACCCTTTAGAAAGAGAGCCAAATTTTGCTGAGCTAATTTCTTGAATTGAATGGTATTGACCTCCCATTTGGCATGGAAGACAGTATATTTAAGCTTAGATATATTTTTTAGGCTGTAATATAATAACTTTAGATTTATTCACCACTGCTGCTAAGGAATTATTAGCCACCTCATTCTAAATGCATTTGGCTTGAGTGCTCTGTAGAATAGGAAAAATTACGCTCAGGAAATATTCACCTGGCAAAAGGAAGATATTAATACGTAAGCATAGTTTTTTTTTTTTTAACTTCAGAATAAGATAGTTTATGAAAAGGAAACAAGAAAGTGAAGCAAACTTTATGTAATTTCTAGGATTTTTTCTTTTATCCCTTTAGGGACAGCAATGGGGGATAAGAGGATTCTTTTCTGGTTGTTAGTGCATGTAATTCCAATGAACATTGATGGATTTCTGGACTATAACACTTTAATCATGAGATCTGGACCCGGAGTGGTATGAGATTTGTTTATTATTTTATTTTACTTGGGAATGCACAGGAATATTATTCACAGCCCTGAATTTTCTTTTTCTCCATCCATGTATCATCTCTTTCAGGCTCATTATCTTCTATCTGTAACAAGATGAATCATAAAATCAAATGCAAAATGTTCTTGTTTATACCTGTGGACAGAGAAATCAGAGTGCTGTTCAGTGATAAGAGGCAGTCAGCCTTATTCTTTTGTGCAAAATGTACAAAAGTATATACTTGTAAATACTTGCAAAAGTGTGTACACCATACTTGAAGCCTTAGGTCTGGTGGTTTAATGGAGTTCAGTTCACAAACAATGTGAAGAGGGGCATGTGACACAAAAATTAAGCTGAGTAGTTGCAACTGTATCTAACAGAGTTTATAACTCCACTTTGGTCTGATTTCACATTCTGAGGCCTTCTTTCCACAACAGGTGTCAAGAGAACTGAGCTGGGGCTTTATTCTGTAATATCCTGGCCATGTCAATTGCTCTGAATATTGTCCTTCTGTGTCTTGGAGGCATATAGTTATTTTTTTCCCCTTTGGAATCGGCAATTTCCTTCCCTCCTTAAATCAGGTGAGGACAGCCAAATACAGCTTTACAAAAACATTAACTTCCTATTCATTTAACAAATGGCTATCAGTGAACCAGATGCTGATGTACATGCTGAGAATGCAGCAGTAAACAAAACACACACAATTCTTGTCCTCAAAGAATGTATAGTCTACTTGGAAAACAAATATTAATTAAACGAAAAATTATATAATTTCAAATTGTTCCAAAAACTATTGTGGAAAAATACAAGGTACAACCAAAGGTTAAAATTTACATTAGTTTGGGAATTCAGGAAAGACCTTTCTAACAATGGTGCTAAAGTTACTTGACGGATGAGCAAGAGTTAGCAAAAAAGTGAGTTGGAGAGACAATCATTCCAAGCATATGGAAACACAAGTGAGAAGGCGCTGGAGAGGGGAAGAACTGGGAGCATTGGTGGAATGAAAAGGTGACCAGGATGGCTGGAACATGGTATATGTGTGAGAGTGAGGGGTATGGGATATATCTAGAGCTATGGGCAGGGGCTAGATTATGAGAAGAATAAGTCACATGGTTGATGATATGTGTCAACTTGACTGAGCTAAGGGATGCCCAGATCGCTGTTAAAACATTATTTCTGGATGTGTCTGTGGAGGTGTTTTCAGAAGAGATTAGCATTTGAATCAATAGACTGAGTAAAGATCTGCCCTCACCACTGTGGGTGGGCATAATCTAATCCATTGATAGAATTCCTGGATAGAATAAAAAAGGTGAGGAAGAGCTAATTTTCTCTCTTCTTGAGCTGAAACATTCATCTTCTCTTGCCCTCAGGTGTCAGAGCTCCTGATTCTTGGTCCTTTGGACTTAGACCAGGACTTGCAGTATTGGCTCTCCTGGTTCTTAGCCATTGGAGCTGGACTGAATTATATCACCAGGTTTCCTGGTTCTACAGCTTGCAGATGGACTTTTTGGCCTCCATAATCACATGGATCAATTCTTATAATAAACCTCTCAATCTCTCTTTAAATATATATACTTAAAACCTATTGGTTCTGTTTCTCTGGAGAGCCCTGATTAATACAATAAGCCACTGTACCCTTTTAAGCAAAGGAATAACACAACTAGATTTAACTAGCCAGAGATGACTCTGGAAAATTAATTGAAGGAGGAGATAAGAATAGGTGATGGAGTATTACTGCTTTAGGTTAGGAAAAGATCACAGTAACTTGGACTCCAGGGTTAGCACCAAAGATGAGCAGGAGTTAGCAGATTTCAGATATTTTGTTGGTAAAATTGAAAGGACTTGGAAATGGCTTAGTTGAGGAGATGAAGGAGAAGGATTTGGGGCTAGTGTAATTGGGTGGATGGAGAAGATGCCATTTACTGAAGTAGAGAAGGGTGGAGTTGGGGCAAATTGGAGGGGGAAATAAAGATTCCATTTTGAATATACCAGGGTTGAAATATTTTTGAGACATTATAGTGAAGATGTTAAAGAATTAGTTGGACATAAGGGTCTCTGGTTCAAGATATAGGTTGAAAATACATGGGTATATAGATGCTACTTAAAGCCACGTTGAGTGTGTAAGATTTTACTGAGAAAAAGAATACAATAAGAAAGAAATAACCCACGAGACTGAGCCCAGAGTTTTTAGCCCTGAAAAACTCTGAAATTTAAATATCACGTAAAGAAGGTACTGTTAATGAGTTTAAGAAGGTACTAGTAGGAGAGGTAAGAAAACATTCAGGAGAAATGGTGTCATAGAAGGAACAGAGGAGGGTGTTTCAACAAGGGAAGAGAGGCCAAGTTTGTTGAATATGATTAGTAGTTTTGTAAGATGAAGACTTAATTTTAAAGCTTAGAGGCCATTGGTGACCTTAGTAGGGGTAGTTTTGGAAGTAGAGGCAGAACATAGATTACAGTAGGCTGAACAGTAAATAAGCAATGACAAAGTGCATATAGACTGTGTAGTCAATGTTTTGAGAGAAGTTTGACTGTCAAGGGAAGCAGAGAGAGTAGTGGTGTCTGATGAGAATTATGGGTTAAGGGAGTACTTTTGAAGACATGAAGGGCACTACAGCATGTTTAGAAACCAGTGGGAATTAGCAAGAGAGACAGAGCAGCCTCTCTGAGAAGGTGGAAAGGGATGGTATAGCAAGGGTGAGTCGTACCAACATGCCACAGTGAACAGGGTTGGGATTTTGCAAGGCAGGGCTTACAGAAGCAAAGAGTAGGAGGGATTAACAGGTATTTGCCAGGAGTCATTTTAATGATAGATCAGACTTTATCTGGGTAAGAAAGGAAGTGGGAACATAAGTTCTCTCTTCATGAGTAGAGAGAAGTCAGTGGATTAGAAACCTTAATGAGGAACATGGACTACTGCAGTGAATGCATTGAAGACAAGAATCCCTACTTTGGGCACTGGCTTCACCCATGTATATTTAGGTTCTTGCATTTTTTTTTTCCCCAACTGCCCCCAACCTCTTTTTTGAACTTCGTATTGCAAAGTATGTTTAGAACTCCACAAAAACTCACATGCTTACCAATAAAAGTAGAAGAGTAAAACAAGTATTTGATGAGATCTGATCAAGTAGATATTTGATTTTATGGTCTAGGAGCCTGATCTGATGTCCTTTACTAAACAGGAGAAGTATTCTGGGCTCCTTGTCATTCAAAGATTTGACATCTTTGACCTCCATCAGTTGAAGGCTTTGCAAATAATTCAAGAACTGATGTGAAAAGTCTGTGGGAGTTTGTTAGAGAAAAATGTTTACCGGAATGTCAGCATCTCTTCACTTAATTCCCCTTCTAGTTAGATATCTGAATTTTTGTGGTTCCTCCGCCAACAAGATAACATAAAATCACATTTCTCTGTTTTTCCTGTATGAACCCAAATGTATTTCCTGGCTGGAATCAAGCTGTGTCTTAATTATTAAAATTTTTTGTTTGTTTGTTTGTTTCTGCCCAAACTATGTTCTTGACCCTTAAGCTTATACTTGTTTGTTGAAGGCCCATTAACTGACTGTCATTGAGCTAGATGCTAGGAATCAGGAAATGAGAATACGAATCTCCTCCAGGGCAGGCATGCAAAGCACAATTCCATGTGGCAAACACTCTTAGGATACACTTATCAAGGACTAGGGAAACACAGGAAAGGAAGCGATTGTTGATTCCTCGGTAAAAGAGTTAGAAAAGGCTGCTTCCAGGAAGGAGTTTTTGAGAAGGACCCTTACAGGTGAACAGGAGTCGGTGGTGAAAGTATGAATGTGCACGATAATGTTTGCCACCTGGAGAGAAGTCTGTTATGGTTTAAGTCTAAGTTGTGTGAATCTAGCAACAGGGTTTTTGTTTAGAAAGTATGGCTTGGCCAGATTTATGAACCTAGCTAACAATTTGCATATCATTGTATTGGGTGGAAAGTAGTTAAAGGTTTCCTTTTAGTCTTAACATATTTCTGTTAAGCAATTACTTTTTGCCTTAGCCAAAATTATGCTTCAGAATGGACACTACTACAATTTCAGATACCTCGAGTTGCAGTGCAGATGCTGCCAACCCCCTTATCCTCACTGTCCCTTCAGCCCCTGCCGGCTGAGAGCATGGACCTTCTGATCAGAGCTGTGCCACCTACCCCCAGAATGATTCTCCACTGTCTCTGCTTTTTTTGAGGCAAAATTCCGAGTGAGTGAGTTTGATGGGCCAGTGCTGACCATGCGACTGCACCCAAGCTGCAAGGGAGCCAGGTATGACAAATGTTCTGCATTTCCAGTTTGCATAATGAGAGGCAAGCTGTGTCTCATGCCAAGATTCGTAAAGTAAGAGATTCTCCAAACATGAAAAAAGCTTCAAATAACGGTTAGCTAAAAACCACAACGATGACAACAAATATTCACTAGCCCATCTTTTATGGATGAGGAGAATAGAATAGCATATAGAGAGTGTAAAGTAATTTGCCCATGGCCCAGTGGTGTAAAGTAGTGGAGGCAGGCGCTTAACCCAGGAAGTCTGACTCTGGAGCTCGTACTCTGAACCATGTCCTATAACAAAACTGTAAGTGATAAAGACTTTAATTAGTGATGTACCAGAGACATGAGGATGTCTTTGGCTTTAAAATAGATGGAAAGTAATGGGTCTGTACAGCAGCTGAACTTATGTTTTATTAGCACCATGGAATCACCTGGGGGTGCCCAGGTTGTTTTGGTCACAGTCAGGAACAGAACAAGAGATGCTCTTGTACAGTTGAGAGCCTATAGGTTGGCCAATTTGTATCAGCACACAGGGCCCATGTCCCTGTGGCTGAATTCCTGGCACCTGTGTTCTCTGTTGAACTCTTTTCCTTCCATCATTCTTTTCCAGCCTTGTCTCTGAACCCCTAATTCCCCATTCCCGCTATGACAAACTTTTCTGGGATGTTCTTCCTGGCCACTGAGAATGAGAACCCGAGAATATATTTAGAGGGTCTTTTCTGGGAGAAGAACTCTAATGTCAGTCACATATACACACACCAGATGCAAAAACAGGAATAATAAAAATGTATAATTTTAGCTAAAGCCAAATCTGGTCATCAGATGTTTCTACGAAGCTATTCTCCTTTCAAGTGAATTTTGAATGTTTTGGATCCTTCAGTGAAAATAAGTAACTTGCAAAGTTTCTTGTAAGCACCAGTCAAAATGTTGCAATAAGTCATCCTCCAAGCCACACAAACATCAAGGCCTAATTATGTAATTTCTAATTTTTTTAATCTTGAAAAGCAAAACAAAGGCAACAGAAGATTCTTGTAATTAATTGCTGTAGTTTATCCCTTTACAAAATGTTGGCTTCTCAGTGACTTTCTTCCATGTTTGCGAAGTGTAGTACCAACGCTGTCAGAATAAATGAAGGCTTCCAAAGCATTTCATTCTCCCATTGTTTTGCATCTCTTTCTTCCTTTGTTTATACCTCATGGCATTATCCAGATACCAGGATTAAGTTTCCTTAGAGCGTTCTTTATCTACCTAGAAGTCTTTAGTCTCTGAAAGCAGTAGGTCTTCTAGTTAAATTTTGAAAATGCAAGGCCATTCCTGAATGCTTTGAAATAATAAATACTTCTTATTCCTTTTCATAAATAACTGCCTGTGGAAGTCAGAAGGCTCCTGGCACTTGAGGAAAATATATACCTAGACATCAAATACTCATGAAATCTCTAGTATGTTACATTATACCATTTCTTGGTGTTGCTCACAGATCTGAATGTAGTCTTTTAATTTTCTTTCAGTCACTGCCAATATTTATCTTTCGTTTATTCTGTTTCCCACAATTATCTACCTCTAAACATTATCAGAATTGTCCCCAGGCATCTAAACTTTAAATGAGATTGTAACTTTTCCATTTGGCCCTTGTTTCATTAAACAAATATGTGGGTGCTACATGATTTTGCAGTAGATACTGTTTATGTGGGAGTTGGATTTGTACTGTGTTTACAGCTAAAGAGAAAAAAATTCAACACTTTATTGGACATGCACTAGCATGTGGGTGAGGTTGAAGAAAATAATTGAGCGTTGAAATAAAATGCAGGCCTGGGAAAACATTCCTTTTTGATGGAGTAGGCAGGAAAGGCCAACAGCTGGCACACATGGAAATCTTGTAAGGGTTAGCCTCCTTTTCCAAAACGCACTTTCAGGAAGTTCAACCTCCTCACTGAAGCTGATCACTCCAGAAAAACGCAAAGTGAATTATGTCTCTATCTGGAAGCCAGACATTTACCACCAAACAAAATCCATGTGCCTTGACTCCACTGTATATGACCTCTTCCGCACTTCTAAAAGCTGTCTGTCTGTCTATCCATTCATCCATTCGTCCATTTTTCCACCCGCCCACCCATCTGTCCATCCGTCCGTCCATTCGTCCGTCCATCCGTCCATCCATCTGTCCATCCATCCGTTCATCCATCCATCCATCCATCCATCCATCCATCCATCCATCCATATTTATCTGCAATTAATTATCATTATTAGTGGTGGTTTTATTTTATAAAGTTGCTGTGAATACTGAACTAGTGAATACCAAACCATTATTCTTAGGGGAAGTACAGAATTAGGTTCCTGTGAGTCACAATATTTTTGTCAATGGAACTATATAGAACCTTTTTGTATGTGAGTTTCTATTTAAAGACACCTTATATAATATATATTGTTAACACTGAGCTCATGGCCAATGTACTATAACTCATGCCTGAGCAAAGCTTACCTGACATCATATTTTCTCCTGAAGGTAGATCACCGACTCCATGCACTTAGAAACATTAGGCAGCACTAAAGTATTACACTTGGGGGCCATTCAAATGGTTAAATCAGCAACAAAAAACACAAACATTTGATAAATGTGCCACTAAATGGACCACAAAAAGGATACTTGTCCACAATATGAGAGCTAAAATAAGGAGGTAGAGTGTCACCTTGGTTGGCCTCAGTTAGAAACCTGAGCTTTGGGTGACTTAAATTCTTCACTGCTCTGAGCATGTACATAAGTAACTGAAAGCACTGCAAGTATTGATTTGGGGATTACAAATAAATTTCAGTGAGCAGGTGAATTCGGAAATACAAGATCTACAAATAATGAGGATTGACTGTACATATTCTCCTATCTACCCACTCACCTACCCATCCACCCTTCCATCCATCCATCCATCCATCCATCCATCCATCCATCTATCCATCCATAGGTCCACCCATCCATCTAACCACCCACTCACTCACTCATCTACCCATCCATCCATCCCTCCACTTATCCACACATCAATTCCTCCCTTCTTCCTTCCCTTCTTCCTTCCATCTACCCGTTGATTCATCACCCATTCACCTACCCACCCAACCCTTCATCCCTTCATCCCTCCATCCCTCCATATACTCATGCATCCATCCATCCATCCATCCATCCATCCATCCATCCATCCATCCATCCATCTCTTCATATGTTTATTTATTTTCAGGGCATGAAGCTTACTAAGAATTTCTGATCACTTTATTTGGAGTAATTGTTTGGACAAACGGAGGCAAGATGGCGCAGTTCCGGGTTCTTCACCGTCAACTTTCCCACGCCCGGGAAAGACACAGGTCGACTGCGCAGGTGCAACCCGACCTCCGACGGAGAAGAACCGGAACCCGCCTAGCCACGCCTACCGCCCCGCCCCTGACCCGCCTATGTCCCGCCCACTGCCCGCCCACTCCCGGGCCCAGGACATAAAAGCCGCTGGGGGGTGGGGGGGGGGGCGCGCGGTGCGAACTTCCTTGGCCCCTCCTCGTGCGCGGGACCCAGGAACCTCCCCAGAGACTGCCGGAGCGACTTCGTCGGCCTCCACCGCCGGAGACCGGTGAACCTCGCTCCCTCCTTCACATTGGCTTGTAAATAAAGTTTTTCTTTGCCTTGCCTACTTGCCTTTTCTCTGGCATTTGCTCTGGGGGTCGCATTAAAGCAAATCAGTAATCTACATTGCAAATGTGACGTATATTTTTCTAGTTTTAAGACTGTTAAAAATATGTAGTCGTGAGATCAAGGACTTGAAGGTCTTGTTCCCTGCTATAGTCCCAGCCCTAGAGTAGAGCATGGCACAGAGCAGGTTCTCAATAAATATTTATTGAATGAATTAATGAGTGATTTGCAAGTGGCACTTGGTGCAGAGAATAGCATTGTTTTCTCCCTTTCTCTCATACTGACCTCAAGTAGAAACATCTCTGAAATCTGAAAATATAACTATCATGTAGGTTATTTTTTCCATACAATCTTCAAAGGAGAGGATTAAAGTATAATAATTAAATAATTATGATCTGTGGAGTCAGGTGGACCCCACCTTTAGCCACCAGTTTAAGCAGATGAAAACATTTCCAAATTTTCTTCCCATTTCCTCCTCCCACTCTAAATAAAAAAAAAAAAAGTACAACAAGCATTTATATCAATATTTAAAGAACTCTATCATCTGAAGACTCTTATTTTTTTCTTTTCTTGAAAGGAACTCTTTATCTTACTGTATATTAAGATTCCCCACCCTCGTTGCCTTGGTTTTTGTCTTTTTGTGTGTTTCTTTTATGTTGTACCAGGATAAACAATAACTTGACATAGCGAAACCTCTTAGACTAACAGGCCATAGTTTTCACTTTCCCAAGATAAACAATGTATGTTCCTTCTGTCTTTTTTTGTTGAGTTTTAATTTACAGCTGTTGAATCATCTTTAATCTGTATAAGCACATTCCTTTTTTGCAGTGAGTTATTGGTTGGACATGCTCTTTGGGGAGAGTGCAATTGGAGCTCTGTGTGTTGAGCAAATTGTTTAACTCAACATATGCCCAGAATTGAAGAGCAAATAAGTTCTAAAGAATAAATAAAGATGAGGGAGACTGCTTTTAGCATGGAGGGCAAGTTATGACCATAAAATTAATCTTACAGAGTATGAGAGTATAGAACATTGTGAAATTCAACACAAGAGTTAGGTTTATAAGTAGCAATGTCTCTAGAGCTCTTCAGATATGGGAGGAAGAAATTGTGGGGCTGAAATGAATTGATAGGGGAGCAGCTGGGACCAACATGTTTGAGCCACGTGTTTTAAATAGTCCTTCCTAGTTTCAGGGTTTAGTCCCTTATAACCCTGGAGGCAGTGTAGTGCCTGGCAAAGGGCTGCTCATTTAACATCACTGTAAATCTAGTTTCTGAAGACTAGATGTGTGCATTTAGGGAGTTGTATGCAGTGGCAGGATGAAACTGGGGTTGGGGAAAAATTACCGGAATAGCATTATAACAGCTGCCATGTATTGAGTCTCTACACCGTTTTTATATATTGTGCTAAATGTCTTATCTCCACAACCATTTGAGGTGATATTATGTCTATTTTACATATGAGGAAAATTCATCTTGGAGAAGATAAAAGATGTGCCCAAGGCCACAGGGCTAGTTTAAGGGGCAAAATAGGATTCTAGTACAAAGCTCTGTGACCCCAAGTCCAAGCTATGTCTTTCTATCTAAAATGAAAAACAGACCAACACAAAGGAACAGCTTATCATATTTTTCTGATTATACAAAGCAATATGGGTTCACTGTAGGAAACTTGGACAGTTCAGAATAAATAATAATATAAAATTACCCATGCTACTTTTAGTCTTTTACTATCTGCATGTTATATCTCTATATTTTTCATCTGTATCTGTGTTTACACCTATATCTATGTGGATATATATGAGTACAAACATATGAACAAATATATAGAAACATATACCTTTCTGTATACATTTATACACATAATTGGAATTGTATGGCATATAATGATTTTATGGTCTACTTCAGCAATATAGTATTAAAAATGCGTCAACATCAACATCAACATGTTACTGATCACCTGATGTTCCAAATGTTCAATTACACACTATTATTTACAAAATAGGTAAATTATAATTTACCTATTTTGGAATATTTAGGTCGTTTCAACTTTTTTAGTATTATAAGTGATACTGTGGTAGACATTATGGCTTAAAAGTCTTCATCTGAATCTCAGATTATTTGCTCATGATGTATACTTAGAAGTAGAATTACTGGGTATGAGCACAATTTTTAAGGCTTTTTATACTCACAGCCAAGTTGCAGTCTTCAGTTTATATACTTATTGCTAATATATGAGAGTATCAGTATCATTCACTGCAGATAATGTTGCTATTAAAAACCAATTGGCAATTTTTTGTTAAAATGGTATATTAGTATTTCACATAATTCATAGTGAGTTTAAAACTGTTTTTACATTTTCAACCTCATGCCATCTCCTATGGCACATTTATCATTTTGCCCCTCTTAGTTGGTGGATAATAACTAAATTTCTATTGCCTTCTTAGTGTCTGTACGTTCAGCCCATTATTATGTGGCCTTGAAATCATCAAGCCTGCACTTATGCCAGTTTTTTGACATAGGGCTATTGTCTATCATGTGGTTTGTTGGCATAGTTCTGGATGAGTTGTGTCCACCTTGGCCTATCCCAGTTTCATCTAGCCAACACCTGCAGACCTCCCAGCCATTGAACCAGTGGGCACCAAGCAGACACAATATCTATAGCCACATCCCTATTAGTAATTGGGTTGGAAATAATGCTTGGTGGCCTAAGTGTCTGGAAGTATTATAGTCTTAGTCTAGCAATAGGCTCATGTTAAAGCCTTCTCACTGGTGTGTGGCAGTCAATTCCAACACAACTTCTGATTGAAGCCCCAGCCTCTGTTTTCTTTGCTGCCTCTCCTCTATGAAGAAGGTGAGTGCATATCAGTGTTCTAGGGTTTACTCTGGAGCTCTTGTCAGTAGGTAGAGAGCTTCTCTCTTATATGGTTTTTACCTTGCTTCACTCCCTACTTGATAACCATGCTTCCTGGCAGAACTACCCCCTTGCAGAAGTCTTTTTTTTTTTTTAAAGACTGTCAAGAAGAAATGAATTTTTTCTTAACTTTTATTTTAGGCTCAGGGGTACCTGTGCAGGTTCATTATCTAGGTAAACTTGTGCCATGGAGATTTGTTATAGAGATTATTTTGTCACCCAGGTACTTAGCCAATACTTATTTTTTCTGACTCTTTCCCTCCTCCCACCTTCCACCTCAAGTAGGCCTCTGTATCTGTTGTTCCCTTCTTTGTGTCCATGAGCTCTCAGCATTTAGCTCTTGCTTTTAAATGAAAATGTGGTATTCGGTTTTCTGTTTCTGCATGAGTTTGCTAGGGATAATGGCTTCTAGCTCTGTACATGTTCCCACAAGTCATGATCTCATTCTCTTTTATGGCTGCATAGTGTTCCATGGTGTATATGTACCATATTTTCTTTTTCCAGTCTGTCACTGATTGGCACTGATGGGCATCATGTCTTTGCTATTGAGAATAGTGCCTTGTAGAAGTCTTGATGTCACCCCTCTCTTGCCTGTCTCCTGCCTGGAATCAATCCCTGCTTGAGATGGACTTGAATTTGGCTCCTATCCTTTGGACTTGTAATTTTGGACTCTGACTGCTCCCCTCCCCAATGACAGTATCCCATCAGTTTCTCTTTTCCTCCCCTTCTTCTTCCCTCTCTCCCCTTCTCATTGCAAAGTTGGGTGTGGAACTGAGCTGTCTGCGTTTCATGGAGCAATGCTTGTGATAAGGGAACTCAGAGATCTGGGGTTTAGGTTCAGTTTTCTAAAAGTGTGCCCTCACCAAGATATTTAAATTCTCTGAGTCACGATTTGTTAGTCTGTAAAGTGGCAATTCATTCATTCATTCACTTCTTATTTCTGAACCAATATTAATTGTGTACATATATGTGGAGAGAGTGACCTGTGACTTTCAATTTAGGGAATTATACTTCTTGAAGTCAGTAAATTATTTCTACATCACGACTGCACACCTCCTATTTTACTTATCTATTCTATCTTTCTTGTAATTTGGCTCATATGTTTCAGTATATTCCAACATTCTTTTGGAATTATATCCTATTTTACTAATAGCAGTGATATTTCAATTCCAGGGAGAATATCTGTAATTTATTATACCAGTTTAACATCTTATCCCCTTCTCCCTCCTCCCCCCCCCAAATATGAGGCTGTTAAGGACCTAAATGTTTCCAGACAAGTGTCTTTGGCATTAAATTGATGTAAAAAAATCAACCAATAACTATTAGAATATAATTTTTTTTTTTTTAGAGATGGGCCTCAACCTCCCAAGTAGCTGGGACTACAGGTATGTGCCATCTCACCTGTCTAATTTATTTTTATCTTCTGTAGACAGAGTCTCTCTATGTTGCCTAGGCTGGTCTTGAACTTCTGGACTCAAGCAGTCCTCCCACCTCAGCTTCCCAAAATGCTGGGATTATAGACATGAGCCACTGCGCCCAGCCATAACTTTTTTTTTTTTTTTTTTTAGCTAGAAATTCTACATTTTTCCTATAAGATCTCCTACAAGTAATTAACACTGTTAAATAAATTATTCTTTATTCCAACAATAAAGAAAATAGTATCTGGCCTTTATGTGTGTGTGTGTTTTAATAGAATTCTAATACCACTTAACTATTATATTTAGCATTATTCTCACAGTGCCCACAGAATATTTGTGCTGCATTATTTGTGAGGAAAACAGTATTTTATCCAGAGGGATAAAATTGGGAATAATAGGAAGTTAAACCATCTGGATAGAGTATAGAATTCAACTTCTATCTTTTCTTATGTTATTTGGTTTCTTTTAAAAATATGAATCAAATGTAGATGTGTTTTTTCCTATTATATGTGTATATATCTCTCTATGTAAGTACGTGTAAATAACACTGTGTGTGTGTGTGTGTGTATATGTATTTTTTTTTCCAAAGCAGCCTGCACTTATGAAGACTATAGGATCAAATCTTATATTTTATCAAATGATTCAGCAAAACAAGGCAAATGTATAAACCTGCCAATATTATGGCATCCCAGAATGTGATATTTTTCTAATCTGGAGATTAATGGCCCTTCTACGTGATTCAATATGCCATGTCTAGTTCAATTTTTGTTTCAAAAAATAAGAACCTAGTTGTTCTTTTTAACTGATACTGTTTTTCAGGCATTTTATGGGATTCCTATATTGATTTGCATTTTAAAATGTTTTTCTCATCTGAATCTCCTGCCACTCTGAATGATTCCAAGGGTCTTATTGATTTGGATGGAAACCTCTGTGAAGCTTGAAGGAATTATTTTTTATTTACAAATGTCAACCGAAGCATCATTTACCATAACGAACAGTCAAGTCCTAATAATGCATTAGTGCATTAATCTTTAATGCATTTACAGGCGACTTAGAGCTGAAAAAAGACCACGTAATCCAAGCCAGAGTGTGTGGTCCCAGGCTTTGAGACCTCCTTCATCTAGGCACTCAGCACCTACCCACCTTCTTGGTCCTCCACCTGTCTCCTGGGTTTAGGATCCAATGAAATCGAAGGAGAGGCAGGAACAGGATTGATTGGAAGGGGCCCAGGGGGAGAGGGGAAGGGCCAGTTAGTTGGCCACTAATTATTTATTGATCTTCTTACGTGCCAGGCACTCTTCCAGGTCCTAGAGTAGTGAGTATAACAGGCGACCCCTGCCTCCAGCAGCAAACCTCTGATCTTCCTAACCAGAAAAGTGGGGGCAAGATGTGGGAGAGCAGTAGCGAAACAGTTTGCTGCTCCCATACCGATTTCACTTTTAAATGGTGTCGGAACGTAATAGTCATCATTTTTTTGCATGTTTACTGCGTGTCAGGCACTGTGCTAGAAGCTTGGAATACATTTAACCTTTAAAAATTACAATTGTTGTAAAAAGTTCTTCTATTTGAGGGACTGTACTCTCTAGGAATAGTGATTGTAGACTACTGATGTGACCTTAAACATTTCTCCTGGTTTGGTTTTGTTTAGTTTTTTCATCCTGGAAAAAAGTAAGTTTATACCTTAGCCTTGTGTCTCCAAAGAGATTCATGGAATCTGGTCTTTTGCCCAAACGAAATTTCTTTCAGAAACATGTATGGGTGAATGTGTGTGTAATACTTAGCATCACCATGAAAATTAGTGAGGTTTGGTTGGGTGGGTTAATGTCCAGGCTATTGCAAAGTACCATGCATGTATATGTAACTTTCCTTATTTTACTTTTTCAGCATGTAATTGAATACCTGCTATATATGAGATACGGGGCTTCAGACTTTTAATAATGAGTTTAATCTGAGTGGATAATTTCAAACAGCTAAAATATATAAAAATAATTTTCTAGTAATCATATATAGTAGTTATTTTTTCAAAGAGCAGTGTGATGGCTTTGATTGGTAATCTCTATCCATGAAATAATATCTATCCATGAAATAATATCTACATACCTTACCAGTAGGCAGATCATCACATTTGTTACATGTCTGTCAACATAAGACACTTTGAGGTCAAAGAAAGAATTTATTAAAATAAGAGCTGAAATTGGAAAAGGTTTCTTTTCTAAATTTCTAGAAATTGTGTTTGGCAATTGCCAACTACATTGCTTGACAAATAGACAACTATTTCTTTGAAGCAGATAAAATGGGGTCCTGCACGAATCTGAGAATGAGCCAATGTGCCATTCCGTACTCTTTTCCGATGAGATGATTCTGTGCCTTCCCAGCCAGGAGCCTGACGTAGGAGTAATAGGAAAGTAATCTAAGGATAATGGCAGCATAAGGGTCTCTTGGCTTCTGCTGAAATAACTTCCTCATCATAATCTTACAACAGAATCATCAGATGATAAAACAGATGTTGGGCAATAATGTCATTTTTGTAACATTTTAAATTGGATGCCAGTGTGAAGTTCACTTCAGTGGGGAATTCATGTCATGTTACAAATCTTTTTGAAAAAAGGCATTATAACTCAAATCCTACAGATACTCATTAAAAGAATTTTGAAATTGTACATTATACGATTGTGGGATTCTCAGTCTCCCTGCAGAATTGCACTAAAATTATGGTATCTTTATTACTTTGTGTTTACTGTACACGAACACTTTCTAACAGAACTTGAACTTCCTGCTCACATTGAGATGTTTACACTTGCTCAAAAATAAAAATTTGCTGGCAGTGTAAATCTATGCCAAGCGGAGTGGTTCCATTGTTTGTACATGAGGCTTCTATAAAATAAAAAGTGAGTTGTGAAAATTTCACCCAAGACAAACCTTTGGAGGCTTAAAAAACATTTTGATAATGTTTATATGTACAGATCAGGTATTCAGTAAAGCTTGCTGACTGATTGACAGTGTGTGGAACACTTTGCACTTAATAGATGTTCAATAAGTGATTATCTTCTCAAATAATTCATCCAACAGAGAAGCATATGATATAATCCCTTTCCTAAAAGCATTTATAAACGAGGTGAAAAGTTCAAACAAGAAGTTATTTAAGAATAAATTATAAGCCACCAAACTATCAGAAGGACGATAATATGGTATAGATAAACTCCACAGATTCAGTCTATGGAACTTGGGTATAGAGTATATTTGGTACTGGATAAATGACCATAATTGAACAAAATGAGAAGATACAAGATAAAAACAAAAGATTTTTTTTTTAAAGGAACTTTTTTTGGCTTCTCTTATGTGAAATTCCAAGCTAGATACTTCACAAACATTTTATACTTACAGTAATCCCATAAATGCAATTATTATCCTATTTTATAGATATGGACACAAGCTTAGAGAAGATAAGTCATTGTCACATATCAAACAACTAATGAGCGTCAGAGGT
This sequence comes from Rhinopithecus roxellana, assembly GCF_007565055.1. Taxonomy (NCBI): domain Eukaryota; kingdom Metazoa; phylum Chordata; class Mammalia; order Primates; family Cercopithecidae; genus Rhinopithecus; species Rhinopithecus roxellana. The sequence goes on along the minus strand of NC_044562.1, from coordinate 113,894,058 downwards.
GCAATTTGATTTGATGTCTGTTTTAAGCCAATATGCTCTGATGTTTTCCTAGGTCTGGGGAGATGTTTGCTTAACAAAATTTAAAACTTTTACAACTGGGTGGAAGAGCTACAAACAAAGTGAGGGCGAGTTAGGGATTCTTGCCAGTCAATGCATGCCCTATGAGTCAGCGTAAGGGGTGTGTTTGCAAGCTCCATTAAGTGCAAAACGATGGGGTTTTTTTTAGGGTATTTTTGTAATCTCCATGAAGTGCAGAACTATGGGTATTTTTTGAGGGAGCATTTTTTTTTTTTTTTTTAAATCTTAGAACTGTGAGCACTCAAGACTGATGTCACTGACAAAGAATAGAGTCAGTGACTAGGAGCAGAGACAATACTGAATTGTGAAAATTTCACCCAAGATAAACCTTTGGCGGCTTAAAAAACATTTTGATAATATTTATATGTACAGAACAGGTATTCAGTAAGGACATTTCCTGTCTTTCTATTACACAATGAGGTTTGCAAGTGGAATATTTAAAAAAATGTTAAATGAAATACAGTTGAGGCTCAGTCATCACAGTTCTAGGTATTGAAGAGATCCAGTATATCTTTAAATTTTCCTTGTATAAAAATGAGATTGGAAGGCAGGGGAAGGTAGAAAGAGAATTTTCAAATGCATGAAGACGAGTCTGGAAAGTTAAGTAATGTTTTGACCACGTGTATCTCTTTTGCTGTGACTCCATGACTCAGTAAA